>NC_091155.1:31181306-31306306 GCF_040958095.1 Procambarus clarkii | reverse complement strand
GGTCTCGAATTTCATCACGGTCAATTAGAATCTCCTTAAAAACCGCCCCTGAGCATCTGGGTGTTTTACCGCGCCTCGGAGGGGAGGTGAGGCCACGGGCCGAGGGGAGAGGGATGGGCGGGTACCCCCCCCTTGAGTCTGAGGGGAGACGCGGGATGAGTGGATAGTGATGGGTACGGCTACTGGGAAGGGAGTTGACGTACGAGTACTGTGAGGGGCAGATGAGGGAAGTATGGCTACTGTGAGGGGGGGAGATGAAGAGGGATTGGAATGGGAAGAAGACCACATGGAAGAGGGGGAGATGGGAAGGAACCAGTGTGAAAAGAGAGACTAGCAGTCAGAGGGGAAGCAGGAGCACACAAGAGAGGTAAAAGACGGAAGAGATAATTAATAGTTTTGTAAACGACATTCGAGCGAAAGATATATTTAGTGGCCGCAGTACACGGACCAATGAGCGTTAACCCATCATTTATCGCCTTATTTTTGCAGATAATGTGCACTATACAGGTGTTAGGTTTAGTTAACACAAGCCATGATTGGTTAGGTTAGATTATATTTGATTAGATTGAGTTAGATGAGGCTAGGTTAGGTTATATTCAGGTTATATTAAGTTAGGTTAGGCTTAGGTCAGTTTAGATTAAGTTAGGTTAACTTAGGTATGGTTATGATAGGGTAGCTTGAGTTAGGATAGACTAGGTTAAGACAGGCTAGATTAGGCTACTATAGACAGGCTTGGTTACTTTAGGTTCATATAACTAGAAATGGTTCAGTTAGGTTAGAATTTTAGATTAGACAATTGCCTTTTCAGAAGTAAACAGAACATGGAGGCTGCGAGTCCTTCCTCCAGAGATATCAGGAAATAGTGCAGATGGCGCTCCCGTCAGCCCTCAGTGCCGGTATCAACAACCAATTAGAATGCAGCCAGAGAGCGTAAATGTCACGTTAGGTAGAAATAATAATTAGACAGTAGATAACATTTATAAATACTGTGTGAGGGAGAGAGAGAGAGAGGGGAGGGGAATGGATACCTTTATGACGAGATATCAAGAACGCATACTTTACATTTTCTAGAAACACGAAGTAAACAAATGGATGAAAAGGGTGTAGCACGGAAAGATCAATATGTTCCGGATAACGTGGGTTTCCGGAACGTGTCTAGTTGTTTCTTGAACACATGTTTGTCGGAAGATATTGAATAGCCGCGTGGACCTCTGATGTTCATAGTGTTTCCTGATCGTGCTGTTGGGCCTCTACACTTCACCGGGTCTATTCTGCGTTTCCTTATATAGTACATATTATGTTATATATCTCTCTCGTTTCCTCTTGAGAGAATACATATATACACAGAGGAAGGCCAGGACCCACCCCCCCCACACACACACATACAAAGGAAGGCCGGGAAACCCCCCCCCCCCCTACAGACAGGAAGACTATGACCCCCCCCCCCCCACACATACACAGGAAGACCAGGACCCCCCCCACAAGGGAAGACCAGGACTCCCCCCCCCACAAGGGAAGACCAGGACCCCCCCCCCCACAAGGGAAGACCAGGACTCCCCCCCCCCACAAGGGAAGACCAGGACCCCCCCCCCCACAAGGGAAGACCAGGACTCCCCCCCCCCCACAAGGGAAGACCAGGACCCCTCCCCCACACAGGAAGGCTGGGACACCCTCCCCTCCTGACAGTATACACGTGATCTGACCCAGGTAAACAGCACGGTGTATCCCACGCCTGCCTGGGTATACATGCCTATCCACGCCTCTGGAACACATCCTATCCACGCCTCTTCGTCTGCACACCTATCCACGCACTCTCTTACACTCATCTTCCCCCCCCCCCCCGGCCCTCCTCGTGTACAAGACTTCTCCACGCCCATCAACGCTAAGTTTACACTCCACGCTCATCTAAGCCACATTTTATACACGTACATCCACGCCTGTTCTTTGATGGGAATATCCACTCTCGTGGATATCTATCTCTCTATCCACTCTCGTGGATAGTCCGTAAATCCTAGCTTCCTAATTTAGGCGTCTGTGAGCGCCCAACTACTTGGGCTGGACGGTAGGGCGACGGTCTCCCTTCCTGCAGGTCGGCGTTCAATCCCCGACCGCCCAAGGGGTTGGGCACTATTCCTTCCCCCCCGTCCCATCCCAAATCCTTATCCTGACCCCTTCCCAGTGCTATACAAGTCATAATGGCTTGGCGCTTTCTCCTGATGTCCTCTCCCTCATCAACGCCATCTCCTGTACACATTCATCAACGCCATCTCCTGTACACACTCATCAACGCCTCTTTAACATACTTAGGTTATCGATGCCTCATAAACATCCTTCCACACATAATGTCTATCCACGCCCTCATACATGATTATACATTCCTCATGTATATCTATACAGAGCTTATATATGTCTACCGATTCCTCATGCGTCTATACATGCCTCATGCATGTCTATACATGCCTCATACATGTCTAAACGCACCTCATGCATGTATATACACGCCTCATACATGTCTGAACGTCTTAAATCTATCCACTCTTCATACATATCCACGTCTCATAAATGCCTATAGACGCCTCATACATATGTATCCATGTCTCATACTGTCTATACACGCCTCATACGTATCTATCCATACCTTATACATGTCTATACACGATTTATACGCGTCTATCCACGCGCCTATCCCTCAAATTATCCCTCTCCCTCTCCTCCATCCCTGGGACCCTCCACGTCCCATCCCACAGTCATTTCCCCACCTCATCAGCTCTTATCATCTATGTTGACCAGACCACACACTAGAAGGTGAAGGGATGACCACGTTTCGCTCCGTCCTGGACCATTCTCAAGTCGATTTCGGTCCAGGACGGACCGAAACGTCGTCGTCCCTTCACCTTCTAGTGTGTGGTCTGGTCAACATACTTTAGCCACGTTAGTGTGTCTTATCATCTATCTATACTCCCACGCAGAGCCACGCCTTCTATCCAAACGCATACCACGCCCTCTCCTTCCATTCCGCCCTGACCCCATCACCTCTCTTCTGTTCGTCTACTGCTATTTCAACACTGTCTATCAGTCTTCGGTCTGTCTATGCCTGCGTGCCGTCATCGCCGTCTTCTCTTTCATCTCAAGGTGGAAGTAAACCTCTTAGGACAGCCTCTTAGGACAATGGACAACCTCTTTAGAGTGAGAGACTCTATTAAGATATAAGTGGAAGCTGGCTAATGAGTCGAAGGAATGTAAGGAAGTACTCGTACCCCTGTACAGGCGGTCAACAAGTGGAATGCACTGAAAGTAGTTGTGGAAGCCACCTCCATCCACAAAGCCAGACTCGATAAAGAATTCGATCAGCAGAACAGTTAAATTATAAAATTAACAGAGCAAGGCTAGCAAGCGGGGGTAGAAAGAGCTAGACCCTGCACTTGCGTAGACTCTGATAGGTAAGTACTTCTACCACCACTGCCGCCGCCGCGGCCTCCAGCGGCCGAGCAGAAAGCCATTGGGCAACAAATCTGGCGACTACCTACCTTACCTTGAGGCTACCTTGAGGTGCTTCCGGGGCTTAGTGTCCCCGCGGCCCGGTCGTCGACCAGGCCTCCTGGTTGCTGGACTGACTAAGCAGCAGGTAGCGACCATCGGGGTGTAGAACAAACCCAGCAGGTAAGTGTCAAGTCGGGCAGGGGGGGGGGGGTAGGCGATTATACCAGTGCGGGTATTATAGATTATAGCAGGGCGCGGATTATAGCTTACAGGAGGACGGGTATTATAGATTTAGGGTAATAGAATCATGGTGGTTGGTGGGGAAGGAGGGAGGGGTATGGGGTAAGAATAAGTGGTAATAGGTCATATTAGGGGCTATAGGAAGAGGGTTCTGGAGGGGGGAGGGGGGAAGGTGATGCTTGTTAAGAGGTAGGAATTTAAACAATCATTTTCCGGCGTCGTGTGTATTTTTTGTTGTTGTGATAAATAGTGCGGAAGACGAGTTATAAATAGGAAAATATGCAGTAGAAGTAGTAGCAACATCACCACCATCACCACCACCACCACCAGGAGGCATCTACACCATACAGGGTCGGCAGCTACAGGAATCAGAAAGAGAAGGATCTGGGAGTAGCTACAGTTTTAACACTACACCGGAGGCACACATAAACAGGATAACATCGCCAGCATATGGAACGCTGGCAAATAAATGAACGTTGTTTAGAAACTTGACTCAGGATTCCTTCAAGACAGTCTACACAACATTTGTTGGAGCAATACTGGAATATGCAGCACCGGCATGGAAGCCACATCTTGTGAAGCATAAAGCCAAAACTGAACAAGTACAAAGGTTTGCAACAAGACTGGTGCCGGAGCTAAGAGGTCGAAGCTATAGGTTAGTGGAACTGTCGCCACAACTGCTTAGGTTAACATATATAGTAATATGAAGACTATAGACAGGTTATCAAAGTTGAATTTTGGTTTGCGAAGTCGACTCACAACTAATTGGTCCTGGGTTCGATTCCCTGGCAGGGAAATACATCTGGCCTGTTTTTTTCAGCCCATCCTCATAAAAAAATGACCAAATACTCATTAATCCAACAGCCACACCCCCTCCCCAATGTTATGAGTGAAAAATACTTTACACATGACTCACAACTGATGACGTTCGAACTTTTCTCGAAGAGTGCTTCGCTCACTTCCAATGTTCGAATCCCACCTCATAAATGCTTCACTCACAAGCTGCAAATACAAATAATTGCCAACAGAACCAAAACACCTACCCTAACCTATCCTAGGTCTAACTATACACACACAATAATCACACAGTAATGTTAAATTATATATGAGAAAAAAATACGTTTATTAATACACTATGTTAAAATTGATGAGTGCGTCTTTTGTGGAGTTAGAAGAGTGTCGTTTTGAGTTCCATCCTGGAGAGTGCCAGTCGCTGGCCTAAGGGTACCTCGAAAAGCCTTAAAGGCTTCCTGTCCCTGAAAATGGGAAACCAGGTTTGTGGAGGCTTACTCTCGCTCTCAAGAGTCGCTAGTTTACAAATTATAGATAAAACGTAACGATATTATGCATGATATAATTTGGACATTAGATAATAATTATCATCAATAGCAATGTACAGAGTGAAGGCTGTCTGTTTCTCCCAGATGTTAAACACTAATGTGGGTATAGATTATATATAGATTACTAGTAATGTAGAGTGACTATGTAGTGTGTATGTTAAGTGTACAATGATCGCGGACAAGAGAGAGAGAGAGAGAGAGAGAGAGAGAGAGAGAGAGAGAGAGAGAGAGAGAGAGAGAGAGAGAGAGAGAGAGAGAGAGAGAGTTTTTGAACACCATAAACACCTTTGTGAGTGGGCATGTACACAGGACCCCCACGTATTGACAGAAGCAGCAGCCGCCCAAACCGCCATCACACTCACCCACTTCTGCCCGTGTTCCAACTACCTCTACCCCCCTCCCTCCTAACTGTCCAACTACACCCACCCTCTCCCCCCCCCCCCCACACACACAGCAGGGAAAAGGACACCACCTACCTGACGTAGTCTCTCTTGCAGTAGGTCTTGCCGTCCCTGACGAAGCAGGTGCAGTACTCGTCGAGGAACTGGTGGCAGTCGACGCACTTGAGGCAGGCGGCGTGCCACTCCATGTCCGGCGCCACCCGCAGGATGTACTGGTCGTGGATCACGGCTCCGCACCCTATACACACCGAGACTCTCCCGCCTCTCTCCGCTGCACCATACAGGCGCCAGTGGTTTGGGGGGGGGGAGAGGGAGGGAGGGAGTGAGAGGGAGGGAGGGAGGGAGGGAGGGAGGGAGGGAGAGAGGGAGAGAGGGAGAGAGGGAGAGAGGGAGAGAGGGAGAGAGGGAGAGAGAGAGAGAGAGAGAGAGAGAGAGAGAGAGAGAGAGAGAGAGAGAGAGACATGGAGGGAGGAAAGGAGGGAGGGAGACGAGAGAGTAAATGTATGTTAGTTGTTGGATTGGCTGATTTCGGGTTGCTTATACACTAGTTACTGATAATTATTTGTTGGTTGTACTAATAGGAAAATGCAAAATTAGTAATGGGTACTGCCTATTTCCACCACAAGCTCATACTCTACACCACACTTTCACACCCTAACCACACACACACACACACACACACACACACACACACACACACACACACACACACACACACACACACACACACACACACACACACACGCACACACGCACACACACCAGCCAGCTGCTATATCAAGGCCTCCCAGGAAAATCCAGTTGCTTAATTCTGTAGAAAAGGTTGATGACCGTGAGTGATGTCCCAGGAAACATGAAGGTATATGGAATTTGACAAATAACAGGTAAATCAAATATGCAGAGTGAGCGAAAAATTTGGATAGGTAAAGTTCATATTCTTAAAAAAAAAAAAAAAAAAAAAAAAAAAAAAAAAAAAAAAAAAAGCCGTGTCAACAACAAAGATGGCCGCCACCACCACAAGGCAACACAACACCAGATGAAAATGTCAAAGGTTTCACTGTGGAAAAAATAATGAAAATGTGTTTCTTTGGTAGGTTAGTGATTGACGAATTGCTAAAAATTTATGAAGGGAAATTTCTTAAATTAGATCAATAAAAATGAAGGTCTCAAGAGTGAAATTAATAATTTAAAAGAAAGTGTTTTGCAGCAGGACACGGAAATTACCAGCTTTACTGACAAGTGAAAATCAAGGAAATAGTGAAAGAAACCGAGATATGCAAAATGCAATGGGGCAAATTTGAAGAAATTAACAAAAATATATATACACTCCAAGGAACCTTACAGTGTAGCCAAAACAGGGAGTTAGTTAAGATATGCTACGAGAAATTTTATTGACAGGTCAAATAGATGACGTTACTAAAGGATTGGAAAAAGTGCATATAGAGGAACTCAAAGAAACATGAGCAAGTTGCAAAGGAGAGAAACACGATTAAAGCAATATAAGAAATGTACAACTGAAAGGGGACGTTTCACCAATACAGGATTTAATATTCGCCAGGAAAGAAGAGATTTGACAAACAATACCTTCCTCCCTTGGGTAAGAGCAACCAATATCCTCATCGAAATAAAATATGCAAAGTGTTATAATCCAGAAGCAAATATAAAAAATAAATTAGTTGAAATGCTTGAGTTTAGGAGAGGACACTATGGGGAACTTAGCAAGTTATTTAATGAATCTGATTGGAAAGACTTGGTGTCAAGAAAGGAAATGAGATGTATGCCAAATATCGTGAACTACATGAAGGTACACAAAATTTATACCAAAATAGATGCAGAACTAGAAAACAGGAATGGTTCAGCAAAAACTAAAAGAGAGCCTAATAACAAATGACAAGAAATGACAAATGACAAGGTTGCTGATGATGCTAAGCTAATAAGGAGGATGAGAGACTTGGACGATTGCCATGCCGATCAAGATAACCCAGAAAAAATAAGTGTATGGAGCAACACTAGGAAAATGGAATTCAGTGTGAATAAATGCCATGTTATGGAATGTGGAATAGGAGATAATAGGCCACGCACAACCTAAAAATTATGTGGAAAGGCATCAAAGAACTTACAAGGAAAGAGGTCTAGCGGGTGTTCTGAGGACCACATAAAGGACATTGTGCGAGGAGCCTATACTAAGCTCTCCAACTTCAGAATCTCTTTTAAATACATGGAGGGTGAATTATTAAAGCAACTGTCAACCTTTGTGAGACCAAAATTGGAATATGCAGCTGTTGT
Organism: Procambarus clarkii; assembly: GCF_040958095.1. Classification (NCBI taxonomy): domain Eukaryota; kingdom Metazoa; phylum Arthropoda; class Malacostraca; order Decapoda; family Cambaridae; genus Procambarus; species Procambarus clarkii. Next base: position 31,298,559 of record NC_091155.1, on the reverse strand, counting down.
ATCGTACCCATATCTTAAGAAACACGTCAATAAACTGGAAAAGGTGCAAAGACATGCTACGAAATGGCTTCCGGAACTGAAAACCCAGAGCACTTCGAGGAGAGGCTACAGGCGATAAATTTGCCAAAGCTGGAATATAGAAACAAGAGAGTCGATATGATCACTAAATACAAAATAGTAACGGAAATTGAAATAATTACAAAGGAATTTGAAATCTGCAACGAGGCCACAGATTCAAGCTAAAGAAACAAAGGTGCCGAAAAATATTAGAAAGTTATTCTTTGCAAACAGTGGTAGATACTCAGAACAAGTTAAGTGGGAAGGTGGTGGATGCCACAGCCTTTTGTTAGTAGTTTCAAAGCGTCACATGACAAAGAGTTTTAGGAAGATTGGACACTACGAGCCTTGCTCTCATCCTGAAACTACACTTAGGTAATTACACCCTCTACTACACACTTACACCCGCTACCACACACTCACACCCGCTACCACACACTCACACCCGCTACCACACACTCACACCCGCTACCACACACTCACACCCGCTACCACACACTCGCACCCGCTACCACTCTCTCACACCCGCCACCACACACTCACACCCGCCACCACACTCTCACACCCGCTACCACACTCTCACACCCGCTACCACACTCTCGCATCTTCCACCAAAAACTCTTAAACCATCCACTACACTCTCACATCAACCACCATACATCCACCACACCGTTGCCACTTGCAACAGGAAGACCGCCGCCAGTCAACCTCCGCTTGTCAATATGTCGCCAGACTAATTCCCATGAGAATGTTATTATGCCCAAGGCTACTTCAGCACTCCGGCTCTCGCTCACAATGCTATTTCCTCATTTTACAAATAGGCTATTACGATTCCGGGCATAAGAATCGCTTTTTCACATTTACTTCAAGCGTCAAAAACTGAATAAGTCTTGGTATTATTACTTTCATTTTAAATACAAGGCCAATATATATAATTGTTTCACTTTTGTCACGATACCGAATGAAAATGGCTATTCTAAGCGTTTTTACACTTTCCGGAAGCAACCTCGCACAAGCAATCTAACGAAGGTTTTTCCTGGTAGTCTAGGCTAGGTAATCCCGCGAAGGTTCCTGGTAGCTTAGGCTAGTCAATCCCGCGAAGGTTACTGGTAGTCTAGGCTAGGCAATCCCGCGAAGGTTCCTGGTAGCCTAGGCTAGGGATTCCCACGAAGGTTCCTGGTAGCCTAGGCTAGGCATTCCCACGAAGGCTCCTGGTAACCTAGCCTAGGAAATCCCACGACGGTTCCTGTAGCCTAGCCTAGGCAATCCCACGACGGTTCCTGTAGCCTAGCCTAGGCAATCCCACGACGGTTCCTGTAGCCTAGGCTAGGCAATCCCCACGAAGGTTCCTGTAGCCTAGCCTAGGCAATCCCAGGAAGGTTCCTGGTAGCCTAGGCTAGGCAATCCCAGGAAGGTTTCTGGTAGCCTAGCCTAGGCAATCCCACAAAGGTTCCTCGTACCCTAGGCTAGGCAACCCCACGATGGTTACCCCGTAGCCTTGGTAGCCTAGTGAGGTTTACTCAAGCACGTTTATGAACGTAGTTTTGTAAAGTATCTCCAGATACATTCAGCGAACCCCAGAACGTCACAGACGATGCGTCAATAACGTGGTTGAAGATAGGATGACCAAACCACACACTAGAAGATGAAGACACGACAACGACGTTTCGGTCCGTCGTGGACCATTATAAAGTCGATTGTGACCATCATCACAATCGACTTGATAATGGTCCCGGACGGACCGAAACGTCGTCGTCTCTTCATCTTCTAGTGTGGTTTGGTCATCACAATATATATTGTAGGTAGCAGTGTACATAAATAACTACTAAGAAAAGAAATTCAGAAATAAGTACAAAATATAGAATTTTGCTTGCATGGCTCTTAACTTTTTGAACACTTACATGGCATTTTTTCTGAATAATAATAATATAAATGCTACGAGTTAATGATAATAATAATTACATAAATAAATATATATCAGACACTCGTATAAAAGGATAATATGCTGGAAACAACATGGAAAGTGTAAGGAATTACTGAAATTATTCTCAATAGTCCCGACACCCTTAGACAGACATACACAACACACGTTGCCACAACAAAATGTATAATCCCGACAGTAATACAGAAATTACATAAGAAACGCTCTCTTAAAGCTTTTGTTCTTAGCTCTGCGGTATTACCAACTCAAAAACCGCCTTTGGTCTGCCAAATTAAATATCACGCATGCAAAATACATGTACAGCCATTTTTCTTGTTTGGGGTGGTATCGTTATTTGTAGTGCAGCTTATCCGGAGGGAGCGATATCCAGTGTCTCGCCGGAGGAGGCTATCGTGCCACACACACACCTGGATTTATGGTACAATATGCGCTTGGTGGAGTATAGTACAAGGACGGGGGCACGAGGGCGCTAACTCCATTTTGTGTACTCGCCTAGATTTACTCATCTAGATGTGCTTACAAGATCGAACAATAGCTCCTTAGCCCCCGCCTCACCAACTCTCGGTCAACTGAAGCAATGATTTTCAGTTCGTTTCTCTTTTGAAGCTCCTTATTGCGTTCACCTCAACCATCTCTTGCTTTAAGCTCGTTCCATTTTCTTGCAACTCTTATGCTGAAGAAGATTTTATGGCGTTTCTGTGTCGTCTGTCTCCAGCTGACAGTGTCCCCTGGTCCTACCATTTCTCATTTTAACATTGTCACTTTGTTCACTCTATCAGTTCACTTTAATATATTGTACGTTATCGTATCTTCCATAATTCTCGTTTCCTCCAAGTGATGAGGTTGATTTCACTCAGTCTTTCCCTATAGTTCAGTTCCGTCTGATGTGCGTCAAGTCTTCTCGCATATCTCTGTATCCTTTTAGGTTAATTTTATACATTTGTAAGTAAGGACTCCATGCCAGAGTTAAATATTCAAGTGTTGATCTTGTCCGGGTTGTATATAGAGTGCGCTGAAGGCCTCTTTAAACAAGTTTATGAAAGCTAATATTTACCAGTTTTGCTCATGTTTAAAACGTTATATTGTTAATGCAATCCTCAGGCGCCAGGTCTGGTGTAATATATTCTCCCACATCTTTATTTTTCTCTGGTTTCCGGGGGCAGCTTCCCTTTCAGCTTCTACTGTCACTGGGGGGTCTTCTCTCCCTCACCAATATCCTCATAACTTTTGGTTTGTTAGTGTTAGACAGTTAGTCGTTAGTTTGACCACAGCTTTGACGTTAGTACGTCTAGGTACTCCAGCTACTTCCTGAAGCATCTCGCAGCTCTTTGTTTCCACGTCTCGTCAGTTTTGTATTTGGTGGAGGTCTGTATTTACTATTTGTCCCGGCAGCATCGAGCTGTTAGCTCTTGGACCCCGCCTTTCTGTCAAAATCAAAATATGTATTACCAATTGTATCATACACACTCAAAATGTATCCCCCAATTCCCAGAATGTTATGTAAAGCGTCAGTCAAGTTTACTTTTCAAATTGCTGAAACTGAACATTTTATATACAGTTATCTGTAGCAATGCGGAGAATCTGTATTTTGAATACTAATGTGTGTTATTAACTAATCGTTTCCAAACTATTCTGATTGTGACAGTGTCAGTAGGTTTTGGTCTTCAGCCTCTTGCTAAGATTGCCTTCCATAATTGTGTGTGTTTTGGTGGGGTAAGAACAGCGGAGTTGTGTTTGCGTACCGGGAACGTCTCTGGTTGTCATATATCGCAACTCATTATCTCCTTATATTAATACTTACATCTTTATAAAAGAACGCTTCTGATAATTATTATAAACGGTTATAGGCCAACAATATATATATATATATATATATATATATATATATATATATATATATATATATATATATATATATATATATATATATATATTATAATATCTGATAGCAGATATCAGAGAATATCTGCTCAAAGGTGGAGGCCACACGGTTGGGGCTAGGCTCACCCAAATTGGCAAAGGGAATGGTCAGGGGTATGGGATGAACATAGGCTGCCAGGAGCCGCCAAAATTCAAATGGGAACAGCGTGCCAGTGCCACATTCAGACCCCCACGACGATTTTTGGCACTGCCCGCCAGCTACACAGCTAACTATTTTCATATCAAACTTTTGAAAAAATTACCTTTTGATCGTATATGCACCATTATTCACAGATCTCGGAAAAATTAACAGAAATTTCCTGACTGTAATTTGCCAGTACTCGCATAAAACAGACAATTCCTCCACAGCTTCAAAGGGGGGTTTCAAGGCCCCCTTTATCAGAGTAAGGGGGTTATCTTGAGATGATTTCGGGGCTTTAGTGTCCCCGCGACCCGGTCCTCGACCAGGCCTCCACCCCCAGGAAGCAGCCCGTGACAGCTGACTAACACCCAGGTACCTATTTTACTGCTAGGTAACAGGGGCATAGGGTGAAAGAAACTTTGCCCATTGGTTCTCGCCGGCGCCCGGGATCGAACCCGGGACCACAGGATCACAAGTCCAGCGTGCTGTCCGCTCGGCCGACCGGCTCCCCTGTAACTATTATTTGTTTTAGTATTTCACACCTCTAAGTTTCTCTAACTGGCGACCACCCACATTAGACATATTTTTTAGTGATGTGTAATATTTACACATTAGACATTTTTTGTAAGAGAAAGAAAGACAGAGACCGAGACAGTAGATAAATGGTTGGGTGGTTGGATGGGTGGAAAGATAAATGGACAGACAGATGAGTAGATGGATGGATAAGTAGAAAGATGGATAGACGAAAATAGATGGATAGATTGTTGCTTGGATAGAAAGATGAGTAGGTGCATGGATAGATGGATAGATAGATAAATGGATAGCAAGCTACATGGATATAGATGGATAGATAAATGGATAGAAAGCTAGATGGATGAATAGATCGAACAATGGATGGATAAATAGATGGATGGATAGACCGACAGATAGGTGAATAGAGGGAGAAATAGATGGATAGACAGATATATGAATATATACATAAATAGACAGATGTATGCTAGATAGATGGATGAGTGGATAAAAGGATAGATAGATGAAAAGTTTATATATTGATAGATGATGTTGATGGTGTAGTTGGTAGATGGTTGATAAAGATGAATATATATATATATATATATATATATATATATATATATTATGGAAAAATCACATGTGAAAAATAGAGAATACAAAACGCGTTTTCAGTTCAATTCGCCTTCATCAGAGCAAAAAAGAATGGCATTCTATTTTGCTCTGATGAAGACGAATTGAGCTGACAACGCGTTCAGCATTCTCTATTTTTCACGTGTAGTTTTCCTACATAACTACATGAACCACAGTACAGTCCCAACATAACTACATGAACCCCAGTACAGCCCCAACATAACTACATGAACCACAGTACAGCCCCAACATAACTACATGAACCACAGTACAGCCCCAACATAACTACATGAACCACAGTACAGCCCCAACATAACTACATGAACCACAGTACAGCCCCAACATAACTACATGAACCACAGTACAGTCCCTACATAACTACATGAACCACAGTACAGTCCCAACATAACTACATGAACCACAGTACAGTCCCTACATAACTACATGAACCACAGTACAGTCCCTACATAACTACATGAACCACAGTACAGTCCCTACATAACTACATGAAACACAGTACAGCCCCAACATAACTACATGAACCACAGTACAGCCCCTACATAACTACATGAAACACAGTACAGCCCCAACATAACTACATGAACCACAGTACAGCCCCTACATAACTACATGAAACACAGTACAGCCCCAACATAACTACATGAAACACAGTACAGCCCCAACATAACTACATGAAACACAGTACAGCTCCATATAATAAGATGTTAATTTTGTAAACCAAACTAGTCCTTTCATAAAATATTCTCAAGCAGTTTCCCAAAATAATCTCCCACGATTTACCAAACATTTCTTCACTGTGTAAATCAACGTATGTTGAAAATCACCGCCAACTGATGCAAATAGTTTCACTAACATTTCCCAGATTTGGCGAGAGCATATGTCAACCAATGCAAAACACTGATCTCCCCTCATAAAACGTATAGTTTTTGTGCTGTAAAACCTTGTACGTTGTACAAATGCCGAGAAGTAAATTAGCGGCAGTTAAAAAAAAAAACAGTCTTAAAAAGCCTTCGCATGACAATAATAACCGTTGTAAATCAACTCGCTTGTAAACGCTTGCAGGCGGTGTAAATATCTGCACACCCATGTACAGTATACTGTTCTCGGAGACGGCGAGTCTGTCAGCCTCAGTGTTGACGTAGTACAACTATTCCACCGGAATAATAAATAATGAGAAGAATTGTGCGCGTTAGCGTGCGTGCGTGCGCGTGCGTGCGTGTGTGTGTGTGTGTATGTGTGTGTGTGTGTGTGTGTGTGTGTGTGTGTGTGTGTGTGTGTGTGTGTGTGTGTGTGTGTGTGTGTGTGTGTGTGTGTGTGTGTGTGTGTGTGTGAGGGTATGGGTGTGTGTGTGTGTGATCCGCAGCCGGTCGATGAGGAGGAAGCACCTGCCACAATCACTCACAATGATCCCGTCCTCAATAAGAGGTCCCTTTCCACACACGGATTTATAGAGGAAGAACAGGAAACGCCCGGGGAAGGCAAGTATAGCAATCCAGCCTGAGAACACGGCGTATATAAGTATGTAGAGTGCAAGCGCGAACACGTCCCCAGAACACACGCGAGATCACATCCTAGGAGCGGGCGAGAGAACACGTCCAGAGTAGGACCACGTGACGACGAACACAAACGCCACACTATTTACAAAGCACAGTCCAGGTGTATCAACGCGGCAAAACAAAAAAATCAGCGCCATTAAAAAATATATTAGCTATCGCATTCACCATCATTGTTCTAAATTAGGCTATAACCACATTTGCTATAATCATCACAACTATAATCACCACTAGACCTGCGTAACTATCATTACCACCTTTTATCAATTACCTAATCCAACTATAAACACGCTCACCAAACCCCCTCCATCCTCCGTCAACCATCTACAACTAACCTCTTGAAGGACTCTCACTAGTCATCAAGACGTCCACCAGTGGTGTTACATCTTCACCACTGGTGGACGTCTTGGTAGTGGGTGGATGGGGGCACTGGGTGAAGGTGTGTTCCTTTCTAGGTCCATAAAGAACATCCTCCGAAATACTGGCATTAACTATTTAAAACATTAGCAGTTCATTTGTCTTTCAAAGCTTATGTAAAAGACGCTCATGTTAACTATCAATAATAAGCATATATGAATAGCAGGGTTCCACAGTTCCAGTCCCGCTCCTGTGCCAGGTAAGTCCACTACGGGCTCACCATAACCCGTGCTACTTGGAACTTTTTATTCCGTGTAGCTAAATCTAAAACGAGAAGATGAAGAAGAAGAAGCAGGGTTCAGGACAAATGTGTGTGTGAGCAACCAGTGCTCACACACAAGCAATAATTTGTGTAGCTCACTTCGCTTTCAGAGGATCCTTCTCTCGCAAATAATTACATTTAAATATTCCATAATATTTATTATTGTTCCTATAATCTTAAAATCATAATCACTCCACCACATTAGCACTAGGTTATCAGTATTTACATTATTGTAAATGTAATTACAATATTAAATATGATCAATATGTAAAAATATTGATCATACCCACATTCACCATAAAAAGGATAAATTATCATTTATGTCGAACAAATATATAAATGATAATTTATCTGTAGTATTATTTCATTGACTTATTACTATTATCATTTTTGTTTACAAAAGCACTGATGATTGTTATAGCTTCTGCAAGAACTTGCCTTCACCCTTATATTTTATAGTTTAACGAGGTGAACTTACAGTACGTCAAATGTATTGAATATCATGTTTAAATTAGTCACTCATATACAAGTTATCTGGAGTGCTGAAGTAACTTTTCATCACCAGCACACACATTCAAAATAAACCATGTAGTACCTTGCGTTCAGGATGATCTTAGCGTTGATATTAATATATTCGTGCAACAAGCAGAAGATGCAGGAGAGGGGATAAGAAATATTGAACGAGGATGATGGGAGACTGGAGAAGAGTGTATGTGAACTTGAAGGTAGGAGGACAAGAAGGAAGGCTGGTATGATGCGTGTCACTGGAAGCGAGGAGTGTGTGAGGCTTACACTCAGCATATAAGAAACGGGAGGATGAGGAGTAGCGGTACATAAGGAGGGAGTGTATTTCTATACAATGATGTATTATGTATTATGACTCGGTGGGGTGCTATTGTAGATGACTGCTGGCGTGTGGTGGTGCTTGCTTCTCCATGACGCTGTATATTAGTATTATTGTTAGTAGTAGTTGGCAGTAGTACTGTATGAGAACAATTCTTATATATATATATATATATATATATATATATATATATATATATATATATATATATATATATATATATATATATATGCGAACAAGCCTGAATGGTCCCCAGGACATATGCAACTGAAAACTCACACCCCAGAAGTGACTCGAACCCATACTCCCAGAAGCAACGCATCTGGTATGTACAAGACGCCTTAATCCACTTGACCATCACGACCGGACAAAATGAGGTGATAGCCGAGGCTATTTGAACCACCCCACCGCCGGCACTCGGATAGTTATCTTGGGCATAGCATTTTACCAAATCACCTCATTCTTTGGGGCAACACGTGAGGAACACAAATGCGGATTTGTGTTCCTCACGTGTTGCCCCAAAGAATGAGGTGATTTGGTAAAATGCTATGCCCAAGATAACTATCCGAGTGCCGGCGGTGGGGTGGTTCAAATAGCCTCGGCTATCACCTCATTTTGTCCGGTCGTGATGGTCAAGTGGATTAAGGCGTCTTGTACATACCAGATGCGTTGCTTCTGGGAGTATGGGTTCGAGTCACTTCTGGGGTGTGAGTTTTCAGTTATATATATATATATATATATATATATATATATATATATATATATATATACATATGTCGTACCTAATAGCCAGAACGCACTTCTCAGCCTACTATTCAAGGCCCGATTTGCCTAATAAGCCAAGTTTTCATGAATTAATGTTTTTTCGTCTACCTAACCTACCTAACCTAACCTAACCTAGCTTTTTTTGGCTACCTAACCTAACCTTACCTATAAATATAGGTTAGGTTAGGTTAGGTAGGGTTGGTTAGGTTCGGTCATATATCTTCGTTAATTTTAACTCCAATAAAAAAACATTGACCTCATACATAGAGAAAAGGGTTGCTTTATCATTTCATAAGAAAAAAATTATAGTAAATATATTAATTCAGGAAAACTTGGCTTATTAGGCAAATCGGGCCTTGAATAGTAGGCTGAGAAGTGAGTTCTGGCTACTAGGTACGACATATATATATATATATATATATATATATATATATATATATATATATATATATATATATATATATATATATATATATATATATAATATACATACACACACACACACACGCGTGTGTTTGTGTGTGTGTGTAACATTCTACAATACACTAATTATACAAGGCCAACATACATAATTGTACAAAGCTTCTATGTATAAATGTATAAGACTGTTGTAATTGTTCATTGCTATTATGTATAAAGTACAGTGCTGTAATGTACAATTGTACAGTGCTGTTATGTATATTTGTACAATAATAGTGAACGAGAATATATATAAATCTATAATAATCGGGCCTAAAATTTCACTAGATGACCAAACGGAATAATTACAGGCCTACGGACAAATAATAATTAATAAGCCATCGCGAGGGCCAAATAGAATAATCATGGACCCTATAAGAACACCAGATGTAATAATTCTACAAAAGGACCCGAACGAATAATTACAGAACTGAGGACCAGATGGTATAATTGCGCCACACCAGAGGAACGTACAATTCCCCAATAATCAGTGAGGCATTCGTGCGCTCGCCGCAGTCTGGCTCAATACACTTCTCGCTTCCTCACACAACGACAATCTCAGCTTCCCGGGGTGGTGGTGGTGGTGGTATGCCTGCTTGCCAAGCGTTATGTTGAAAATGTGTGTTGTTATATTAGTATGTGCTCAACTACTAATGGATATGTTATGAGTTTATCGATATACATGTCGGATTTAATAGCCAGAACGCCCTACTCGGATTAGTATGCAAGGCCCGAGTTGCCTAGTAAGCAGCGATTATCGTTATTTAAAAAAAAATCCATTGGGTTTATTTGAAATATTATTTTACTATATTAAGAACGTCAATTACTGACTTAATTATGTTAGCTTAGCTTTGGTTAAAAATAGGTTGGGTAGGTTAGGTTTGGTCATATTTCTACGTTAGTTTAACTCAAATAAAAAAATGAACTCGTATATAATGTAATGGATAGCTTTATCATTTCATAAAAAAAAAAAATAGAAAAATATATAACTTCAGGAAAACTTGGTTTATTAGACAAATCGGGCCTTGAATAGTAGGCCAAGTAGTGTGTTCTGGCTATTAGGTACAACATATATATATTGCCAGGGGCATATTAGCGGAAATATTACAATCGTGTCTCTTCACAATGTAATATTATCAAATCACATTATTAAATATAATGTGTAATATATATATATATATATATATATATATATATATATATATATATATATATATATATATATATATATATATATATATAATCAGTATAATGTACGTTTCACACTATACAAGGATACTATATAAACCACGGCGTCTCACCAGAACGTTGGTACACCAAGCCTGTGCGAACAGGCGTGTGAAGGAATTTCCGAACGCGGACCGGAGAGATCAGACACACGCCTCTGGTCAGTAGCACCCGCCCACAGGCACCATCAACCCTTGCACAAAGGGTTGTTGGTGCCTGTTAAATCAATGAATTTAACAACCAATGAGCATTAATGAATGCTCTAAAATCGCTTTCTAATAGTCGAAGATATCGCTTTTAATGTGCAAATTAAAATACATTAAAACACACATTCTTCATATTTTATGAATATTCTAAATTGACATTATAGAAATTATTTATAACAGTGATTAGATACAGTTTAATTAGTTGAAATTGCAATACTGCAAGATATGTAAATTGGCAAATTATACAGTAGCAGAGATCCATCATTATCTCCAGCGCAAGATAATACCTCTCCAAATTGTTTTACACCGACAATTCTACCATGTTAAATTGTTTGGTAAGAGAAACGAAGCATTCACGTAATTATATAATATGATCTAAGTATTAAGCATACCCGTTGAAGACATTATATATATATATATATATATATATATATATATATATATATATATATATATATATATATATATATATATATATATATATATATATATATATATAAATATATAATGTACCTAAAAGCCAGAACGCACTACTCGGCCTAGTATGCAAGGCCAGATTTGCTAATAGACAAAGTGATTTTCAATAGTTTCAAAATTTTGTTTCCAAATGGTTTGAATTAATATTATTATATTAGGAACATGAATTACTGAGTTATGTTAGTTCAGTTTAGGTTAGGTTAAGAGAGGTTAGGTTAGATTAGGTAGGTTTGGACATATTTCTACATTAGTTTTAAATCAAATTAAAAGAAATTAAATCATATATAATATAATGGAAAGCTTTATCAATTCCCAAGATTTTTTTTATAACAATTTATTACTTTACGAAAACTTGGCTTATTAGACAAATCGGGTCTTGCATACTTGGCCAAGTAGTGTGTTCTGGCTATTAGGAACAACATGTGTGTATATATATATATATATATATATATATATATATATATATATATATATATATATATAAATATATATATATATATATATATAAATATATATATATATATATATAAATATATATATATATATATATATATATATATATATATATATATATATATATATATATATATATATATATATATATATATATATAACACACACACACGTCAGACCACGGAGAAAGGATTGAAACAGGAATTTCCTTAAGTACTTTCGTATTTAATATATTAGTTGAAATGGAAATACTTTTTTTTTAATTTTTAATCATTCTTCTGAAGATGTATTATTAAATACGAAAGAACTTAAGGAAATTCCTGTTTCAATCCTTCCTTCGTGGTCTGACACCGTCATATATACATATATAAATATATACATACAGCCCATCCTCCTGTTTTGGTAGTACTTATAGTAACACAGAGGACCACAGTATATATAACCCACGTACAACGAAATTAGAAAGTAGAAATCGGCACTATTGAGTTGGACAAACAGGAAAACTATTTTTTACTTATGTTGCAAAGACAAACAAAACCTAACCTTCCAATGCCTAATATAGTAAAAATGTGTGCTATACTAGGCCTAGGATTATTTGAGTTTTTTTAGCTTCATTTTTTTCAGACATTATAAAGTGAATAGTACAAAGTTCTTCTATCAAACTGGCTTAGAACGGCAATCTTATTCCCGATCGTCCATGTGGTTGGGCACTATTTCTTTTCCCCGTCCCATCCCAAATCCTTATTCTGACCCCTTCCAGCTATATAGTCGTAATAGCTTGCCACTTTCCCCTAAGTTCCCATCCCTTTGTCCTATGGTGCCACATAGTTACAAAAGCTACTATGTAAACAGTAGAATGGGTTGATATAGAGCAACTTTTAAACCCAAATGTTCTTGGGAAAACAGTAGCCTAGCCGAGGTTAAGCAAAACATTAACAGAAAATGAGGATAACAAAAATATCCTTCGGGGAAGAACAGCCAAAATTTCCATCGAAGGAGGGCAGGTAAAATATGCTTAAGAGAAATATATCAAAAATAACCTTCGAGGAGGGGTGAGCCATATTGTTCCACAGAGTAGAATCCCAAAATATTAAATGTAACAAGAATTGACAAAATGTTCCTTAGAACACGATAGCCTCAATATTTGTTAAAACTCAATATCTCAAAAATATAACTAAAATTACAACTTAAATATATATGAAAGGCCAACCCGTCCTCTTAAAAAGAACGTCACTTTTGGCTGGTATGCGCGATATGGCTAAATTTGGACGTAATTTGAAATGAAATCGACTCACAAAAGTGACGTTGTGTTCCGTTTTCTATTTGAGTCGTCCGCCTTACGCGCAGAGGTTATAAGAGGACACTTTAAATTCACGTTTTTCATAACGTTTTGAAACTTTATGAGAATTTCCTGCCCACCTAACCTATCAGAGGACCCTTAACTTACTGTTGTTGAAAAAAGAAATCCCAAATTTATTTTAATTTTTTTTTCATTTTCAAATTACGTCCAAATTCGGCCATACGGGCAAACGGCCAAAAGCGACGTTCTTTTTAAGAGGACAGGTTGAAGGCAGCAGGACAGATAAAATATATTTACTGAAGCGATAGAATAACAATTTATTCTTAAAGGCAAAATATAAAAAACTGAGGCTAACATCTGGAAAAAACAAAGATATCCAAAAAATATAGCTATATTATAAAGATGGAAAAATTATATAGATATTTTAGAACGATAGCAAAAAAATATAGTAGCTATATTAGATAGCAAAAATATATAGCACTGTAGATATATTTAAACGCCAAAATATATTGTAACTATATTAAAAAGTTTAGCCAAAATACTGTATATAATAGCTACATCTGATATATAGTAAAAATATATAGAATCTATATTGAAAAGATAGCCAAAGTATCTAGAAGCTATATTAAAAACGATAGTAAAATATATAGCAGCTATATGGGAAATGTTGCCAAAATAGATAGAAGCTATACTGGACAGATAGCCAAAATATATAGAAGCTATACTGGACAGATAGCCAAAATATATACCATGTACAGCATAATGGTTGGGAAAAAAGCAAAAATATATAGTAACCCTATTGAAAAGATAGCCAAAATATTTACTGCAGCCTAACCAAAATATTATGGAAAGCCTGATAACACAATTGTAAATAATAATACAGTAGCTCATATATTCCTTGAGGCAGGATACCACAAATCGTCATAAGAGAATAATTTTAGCAGAAGACGATAATAACTGTACCCAAATAATACCTTTAAAATACCCAAAATATTCCTTGAAGTAGCGTAACAAAAATATTCCTTTATGGCCAAACGACAAATCAGAAATTTAAGAAACGACAACGTTTCGGTTCGTCCCGGACCTTTATTAAGTCGTGTAATGGTCCAGGACGGACCGAAACGTCGTCGTTTTTCCATTTTCTGATGTGTGGTTTGGTCAACATATCTTCGGTTCCGTTATTGTGACTCATCGTCTGCAAAAATATTCCTTAAAAAGTGATAGCCAAATTAACCATTGAAACAGGGAAACCAAAATTTTCCTTTAAGATTGATAGCCAAAATAATGCTTGAATAATGATAGCGAAAATAATCCTTGAATGATAATCAAAATAATCCCTGACGAATGATAACTAATATAATCCTTAAGAATAATAACCAAAATAATCCTTGAAGAATGATAACCAAAACAATCCTTGAAGAATGATAACCAAAATAATCCTTGAAGAATGATAACCAAAAAAATATCTGAAACGTGATAACGTACGTATTCGTGACAGGAACAGAGTATCTCACTTGAGTAAAGCGATACCCAAAAGTTCTAAAAATAAAAATCGCGATAAACAGGTCACTGTGATCAACTACCCAACAGTGCTAACGGTGGGCACGGTGACAAACTACCCCAACAGAACTATCAGTGGGCACGGCGTCAAACTACCCCAACAATACTAACGGTGGGCACGGTGACAAACTACCCCAAACAGTACTAACGGTGGGCACGGTGACAAACTCCCCAACAGTACTAACAGTGGGCATACCTGGAGAGGGTTCTGAGAGTTCTACTCACCGAGCCCGGCCTGAGGCCAGGCTCGACTTGTGATAACTTGGTCCAACAGGCTGTTGCTTGGAGCGACTCACAGGCCCACATATCCACTACAGCCTGGTTGGTCCGGCACTTCTTGCAAGAACTTGTCTAAGTGCCGCTTGAATAAATCCATCTTTGTCCCGGCAATATTTCCAACGCTTGCTGTAAGGGTGTTAAACAGCTGTGAACCTCTGATGTTCAGTGTTCTCTGATTGTGTCTTTGGCACACACCAGAACTTCACTGGTTCTATTCTGCATTTCCTTCCGTATCTTTCGTTCCAGTATGTTGTTATTCTACTGTGCAAATTTGGGATCTGGCCTTTAAAGATCTTCCATGTATATATTATTTGATATCTTTCTTGTCTCCTTTCCAAAGAGTAAATTTTGAGAGCTTTGAGACGGTCTCAATAATTATGATGTTTTTATCGTTTCTATTCGTGCCTTGTATGTACTCTGTATTCCCTCTAATTCAGAGATCTCTCCCGCTCTGAAAGGGAAAGTGAGTACCGAGCAATACTCAAGACGGGACAACACCAGTGATTTAAATAGTATTAGCGTTGCTGTGGGGTCTCTGGAGTTGAACGTTCTCATAATCCATCCTATCATTTTCCTAGCCGCCGCTATAGTTGCACGGTTATGTTCATATTCACTAAATGTCAGGTCGTCAGACATCTTAATTCCCAGATCTTTTACAAGTTGCTTTCCTCTATGTAGGTTTGATTGTGTCCTGTACCCTGTGTTTCGTTTAACTTCCTCGTTTCCACAATATCTAAGTACCTGGAACTTGTCACCAAATGATAAACTACCTAACAGTGGACACGATGACAAACTACCCCAACAGTACTAACAGAGGACACGGTGACAAACTACCCCAACAGTACTAACAGCGGGCACGGTAATAAACTTCCTCAACAATACTAACTGTGAGCATAGTGATAAACTACCCCAACAGTACTAACAGGGCACGATAATAAACTACCCAACAGTACTAACAGTGGGCACGGTGATTACCTCAGCAGTAGAAACGGATATGAGATTTAACATTTCGTTGGTACTACTTGCACATATTTTATTAGTAAAAACTATTAATTACAAAGTAATATGGCAAAATTGATCTTACAGAATATGTACAACTGTACATATCATATTTCTCCGCAGGAAATATGAACACGGGTATTTTTCAGGGGAAGATCTAAACGACAGATAATATCAGAACTTAAAGTTTATATTTCTCACAAGGTAATAGTGCACAGAATTTCCATTCAGTCACGCAGTGGATTTAATTATGATGACCCAATTGACGCAATGGATTTAATTATGACTCAATGGATTTAATCATGACTCAATGGATTTAATCATGACTGAATGACGCAATGGATTTAATTCAAGAATCGGTGATTAACGATGCCGTGACATAGACGCACTGAATGAAGAGAAATTGGCGAAATTTGCCAATTAGTTACACCATGTCTGATGACGTACAAACGTAATGGGTAAGAAGTCACGAACGTCAACGGACGAGTAGTGAATGAGACAACGGACGAGTAATGAATGAGACAACGGACGTATAATGAATGACAACGGACGAGCAATGAGTAACAACGGACGAGTAATAAGTAACAGAGGACGACAAATAGAGAAACCAAATAGCAGATCAACGGACGGTTGACGGATGAGACAGCCAGTGATGCAGTGACGGATGGACGGCACAAATAACAGGGCTGGACGCCAGTAGGTTGGTCGTGCCGGCAAGTAGCAGCAACCAGGGTAGTTGACGCCACAATGAGAGCCGAGGGTGACGGCCCGACACCGACACATTGATCGATGACACCGCTGCCGTGACACAACGTGACTGGCAGCTTAACATGCGATCGAAACTCGCTGCCTAATTACCTCCGCCAATTAAGTCTATAATTAGTCCATAAAATACTTTACACAGTAACTGTCACAAATAATCAATACATACATTTTCGATACAAGTCGGAAACTTAGAATAGCCATTTTTCAATTAAATTCAATCATTGAAATGTTGGGAATATTAGTCTCATCCACGAAGGTATTGACAGTATTAGTACACAATAGGCCACGGCTAAGATAATATTAGTGAGCCCGCATCACCCCATGATATATGCAAGCACTAGTTACCGGTAGCTCGCAAGACGTTCCTGGAAACACTGGCCAACATCCTAGTTCTTTGCTTTTTTTTCCGTGGCTAAGTAAAATTGTCTTAAGACACTGGTATATTTGTCTTTTAGCCCAGTCAAAGTTCTTTGCCAAAGCTCTCCAGTAGTGAAGGACTGTTAGTGCCGCCGCTAGAGGGCTCTTCTCGCTCCACTATCAACTTTCTCGCTATCGTTACACTAATTATTATTTGTTCCCATTTGACTGTCTCTTGTTCGGTTCCTTGTTCTAGTGGCGTTCTCGCACTCGGGACAGTTGTGGGGAGGGTGGGTTGTGATGGCCACCGAGGATTGGAGATTGGTGTGGGGACCGTGGGTTATGGATTACGGTGGGCAGTATGGGTTAGGGGATGTGGTGGTGATAGGAAGGGGTTGTGGTGGTGATTGTGGGATGCTGTTTGCAGTGGAAACAGTGGGTTGAGGACTGTGGTGAGGATAGCGGGTTGGGGTTTGTGTTGGAGACTGTAGGTTGAATGGCTGTGGTGGGGATAGTGGATTGCGGGGTGTAGTAGTCCAAGTGGGTTGAAGGTTGAGGTAAGGACAGGTGGATAGGGGTTGTAGTGGTGACAGTAGGTTGGGGGTTGTGGTGTGGAGGTGAGCCGAGGATTGTGGTGGAGACAGTGGGTTCTGTTGTGGTGGGGACAATGGGTTGAGGGTTGTGGTGAGGACAGTGGGTTGAGGGTTGTGGTGAAGACAGTGAGTTGAGGGTTGTGGTGAGGATAGTGGGATGAAGGTCGTGGTGAGGATAGTGGGATGAGAGTTGTGGTGAGGATAGTGGGATGAGGGTCGTGGTGAGGATAGTGGGATGAGGGTCGTGGTGAGGATAGTGGGATGAGGGTCGTGGTGAGGATAGTGGGATGAAGGTCGTGGTGAGGATAGTGGGATGAGGGTCGTGGTGAGGATAGTGGGATGAGGGTCGAGGTGAGGATAGTGGGATGAGGGTCGTGGTGAGGATAGTGGGATGAGGGTCGTGGTGAGGATAGTGGGATGAGAGTTGTGGTGAGGATAGTGGGATGAGAGTCGTGATAGGGACAGTGGAACGAGGGTTGTGGTAGGGACTGTAGGTTGAGGGCTGTAGTGAGGTTATAACGCCCGATCTCCTAATCACATGGCAAGCTCCTGGTTCTACCGCTTCTCCCACTCCATCTCACAGTGAACCTATACCGGCACATTTCGTTCACGCAGCTTGACAATTCAGGGGACGCAACGCTAGTGGCAAACGACGCACTCGTACCGATACGAACTGGTATGATTTTTCCCACAATATGAAGCGTTTAGCGGTCATTACGGCGCCTTGTTCGTCTGTAACAGTTAGCAAGCCCCGACGCACTCACAACCAGGGAGACGCGGCTCGGAGCTTACCTTTGATAGTTTCCGTCATAGCGGCGGGATAATGCCTACAGTCCAGCAGAATGGCCAGCGAAATTTCTCAACACTTCACTAAATCACACAGTCAACCTCTAAATAGGCAGCGCCAAACAACACTGACGACCCGCACATAAAGCCCGCCTGCCACAGCAGGACCCACCGAGCCCCGCCCACTCAGCGCCGATTGGTCGCCTCCGCGCATGCTCCACCGACATCTGACCAATGAGGTGGAGGGGCGACCTCTATACTGACCAATAGAGCGCGAGGGGCGGAGCCAGACTCTACCACTCAGGGCCACCAGCGCAAAAGGGCCACAAATGTCTGGTTACCATCAAAGTGAGGCGGCCAAGAAGGGCTTGTGCGGCAGGCAGACACTAATGTAGCCTGAAAATAGAAGAAAGAAAATTGTGTCCCTCAATATTTGAACTATATATCGTTCTAGGGCAGCCGCGGCGTCTCCTCTTACGCTCTACATATTTCTGGCAAGCGCGACGCATTGTTATCATACCAACTGTTGAGGATGATGAGGGATAGGATGATGGCAGCCAGTCCTGGAGCGTCTCTCATCCTGTTGATGGCTCCTTCAATACTACCCCAGATATCATACCTCCTCTCCTCTCCCTCCATTATATACATATACATTTCAGAAGTACACATATGCATACACAAATAAATACATACATTATATATATATATATATATATATATATATATATATATATATATATATATATATATATATATATATATATATATATAATATACTGGAGCACTGGGGGGATCCCGTGTGTGATCGCATATATTGTCGTCTACCACCCCCTTATATATATTTGTAATTGATTTATTTTATTTGAACTTTATTACACTAAATGAGTTACATACAAGGTACAAAGTTATTTGTTATAAGCTGTCGAGTTCCTCCAACTCGTCAGCTGGCGGGCAGGAACCCTGAATGTAATGCGGGTTCCCCCTCTGTATTGCCACGCTGAGGCGCTGGAAAATGAAGCTGGCAGCTCTAGGGTCTCTTGTTGTTTCGATTAGCTTAGAACTCAAATCCTTAGGTAAACTAGTGGCACTCTTACTCCAGGCGCCAAGTGTGTCGGAAGCAATGGGGACAAAATTGTAGTAGTGATACAGTTCTCTGTACTGGCGAGACTTGGCTGATTCCCAGTGAGTGGCAGCGCCACCCGGTTGTGCAACACTAAAGTCAATGCAAGGGTTAGCCAGGGTTGACTACGACAAGCAGTTACCCACGCTAACTGTTTGTCGTTCTTCCAGGGGTTCCCCGCTATCCCATCTGTGTGATCAACAGTTAATATATGCGTAAATTCCAACCTAAGATAAAAAATTACAAGACCATATTATTTCAAGGAATATATATCTAATATATATATAAGATATGTATAGAATATATATATATATATATATATATATATATATATATATATATATATATATATATATATATATATATATATATATATATATAACACGCTTGAATGATCCCCAAGCCAATATGCAACTGAAAACTCTACACCCCGGAAGAATTCGAACCCAGACAGCCAGGAGCACTATGCACCTTGGCGTATCTGATACCTTAACCGCTAGACCACACGACTGTAATATACAGTATATATATATATATATATATATATATATATATATATATATATATATATATATATATATAATGTGTCAATAAATAGTTTTCTTTTAAAACATGATTTTTTTTTGCCAAAACTTATTTAGGAACTTAACCAAAATATATCAATAATGACAAAACTCTGCCTATGGGAAGTAAACCTAGTCTTAAATGAACTAGAAATTAACGTTATCAATAAAATCTAATTACTAGAACAAAAACAAATACGTATTAGCTATTAGGAAATGCAGACACTGCCTACTAGCCGCAAAAATACGGTTCTGGCTATTAGACGATTTAAACCTGAAGCAGATATGAAGGCCATTCAGCTAGTGGCCTCCGTTGGAAATATTGCAGGATTGATCGATGCGGTAGCCATTATCCCGCTCGTGGCTCTTGCACACTCGGGACAACCACCTTGACTGATTGCATGGCCGCCTGCTCCTCATGCAATGATTATATTGGCCTTGTTTATTGCAATTATTGATCGGCCCGCGTGAGACGAGAATATGTGTCATCTGTACTCCACGTGTCTCCCGAGCACCGCTTGTCTCCTCTACTCCACGTGTCCCTGTTCACCGTGTGTCGCCTGTTCACCGTGTCTCCTGTTCACCGTGTGTCTCCTGTTCACCGTGTGTCTCCTGTTCACCGTGTGTCTCCTGTTCACCGTGTGTCTCCTGTTCACCGTGTCTCCTGTTCACCACGTGTCTCCTGTTCACCGTGTGTCTCCTGTTCACCACGTGTCTCCTGTTCACCGTGTGTCACCTGTTCACCGTGTGTCTCCTGTTAACCACTTGTCTCCGTTTAATAGTTGTACAACCTGTCATCTCATTTAATTCCTCACATTTTTATCGGATTCAATCAAACAGTCAAAACTGAACGGTTTTAATACAACTTGTACTACCGTAATATTAACGTTCTCTGACTTTCGGCCGCGATAGGTTAGGTGGGATAGGTTCCAACTTATCAATATGGTAAAATAATTGCATTTTTTACGGAGTGGCAAGTGGTTCGAATAGGCTGCACCTCAACGCTGAAGTCTGAAATATAAGCTTTGTAACAGTCACCTGGCGGTTGTTATCAGTGTTGTTCATTCTGTAACACTCACCCGGCGGCTGTTATCAGTGTTGTTCATTCTGTAACACTCACCCGGCGGCTGTTATCAGTGTTGTTCATTCTGTAACACTCACCCGGCGGCTGTTATCAGTGTTGTTCATTCTGTAACACTCACCCGGCGGCTGTTATCAGTGCTGTTCACTCTGTAACAATCACCCGGCGGCTGTTATCAGTGCTGTTCACTCTGTAACAATCACCCGGCGGCTGTTATCAGTGCTGTTCACTCTGTAACACTCACCCTTTTTCTTAAGAAGATAACCACCCGGCGGCTGTTATCAGTGTTGTTCACTCTGTAACACTCACCCGGCGGCTGTTTTAATGCTGCTAGGCTGGGAAATTGAGAGCGGGCAGAGCAGAAGGTCGAGACATCGGACAAAACAACCTCTCTATGTAAATTTGAGGCTATGTAAACAGCTTTTCGAATAAATAAACTGAATTTTGACGTCAAAATATTTAACGGACAAAATATGGTGTACTGATAATCATACCAGCTCACACACATTCACGTTTTCAGTGCGTGGTTGGCTTGGGTAGGTTAGGGTGTTTTAATATATTATTTTCTGTCCGTTGTGGCAACTTAAGAGAACGGGCTGCACTCTGAGGGGTGGTTTAGGCTGCTTCCCAGTGTCCGGTACCCTGGGAGAAGGCAGACTCTCCCAACAGTCACTGCTATAAGATCTGAGAGAGTGTAAGTACTCAGTATTGTGTCTAAAAGGTGTCAGTGATATGTTTAAATTGATGAGCTTATAGTTCAAGTACGTTTATTGAGACAATAAAATATATATCAAAGGGATAGAGTAGCTTAGGCTATTTCTACCCTCCCCCTTTTGATGAGGTATAAAATTTACACACCAGATTCATACACCGAGAGGGGTAACCCGCCACTCAGTGTGTTATGTCCAGGGCTAAGGTATCCTTGCTGGTTGGTCAGTAAGCCCGCCATACTGACCTTACATGAACTGGTAGGAGTTAAGTCCAAGACCAAACCAATTTAGTAATAGCAGCAACAATGTTGACCTTTCTTTCATTCATTTTATAGCGTTATAAGTGTTTGATGACTACAGATTGTTTACACAGGCTCCTAATGTCGTTTTCTTCGTTGATTGTAAGTTTACTATCCCTAAAGTTGAGGTGTTGTTGATAGAATGTACACACCAGGAATGTGTCAAACCCCTCGCATCAACGTTTTGGGATGTTTCACCTAGGTGTACATTGGTGACACATTATACAGTATACGCGCCTGCTGGGGCTGCTGCTGACGAGGCTTTTGGAGTGTAGTAAAGATATTAAACAGTAGCTAAGATGACTTTAGTGTAGGTATGGATTACGCTGATTGTCTTCCGTCCTGTCGGGAGAATGAACTGTCATTCTAGTTCTGTTCGGTCAGTGTTGCTATTGGCGTAGCTGTTGGCTCTCTGCAGTCACTAACGAAGAGCAGTGAGTATTTAAGGTTTAGGAAGAAAGAGGTGATGTTCTGACACAAGTAACTGCTGGCTACATGTGATGGAACCTCAGAAATGGCGTCACTGCGTCGTTCGTACTGTTGCCACGTCTTCCGTAAGACATGACTGTTGCCACGTCTTAGCAGTTAGACATGGAGGTTGTTTTCGTAGGTGGGTTTCGTGAAGACTTTGAACGTAAGTGCGTCACCGTATAATATTAGCGTCGAGGAAAAGAAATTATCACTATTTTTAAAGAAAACTTTTGCAGATTAAGTTTGTTCCTGAAAATGTTCAAGCCAAAATGGCGTAGTGTTATGATTAAAACATTAATACCTGAAAGCCATTTTACCGTACTGGGGACGATGATAGAGACGCGTCCTTCTTTTTAAGGATTCCGTGAATACATTGGAAAGCGCGCCACAAATTGGAGACCCCATTGCCATGGCGAATTGTTGATGACAGAATTGAGAGCCAAACCATAAGTAATTACAGCGTCGCATTGGTCGATCAGGTCGATGAAATCGTTAGAGAGTGAGAGAGAGAGAGAGAGAGAGAGAGAGAGAGAGAGAGAGAGAGAGAGAGAGAGAGAGAGAGAGAGAGAGAGAGAGAGAGAGAGAGAGAGAGAGAGACTAATGTTAAAGCAGGATAGTTCGGTTTGTCCTTCGGTAAGTTCAATGATTTCTTGACGAACTTTAGTAAAAAGTGAGATGATCCGCAGACTTCTTGTTCTTCACTGTAATGTTGCTAATTATATACAGTGAACCTCCAGGATGTTTAAGATGAGCATTGATAATAGTGCGTGATGTTATAGCCTAATGTTTCTCCCCGTCGCTGTCAACACTTGCTGATCTTCACTACTATAAGAACACAAGGAGGCCTGGTGGCTGAGCGGACAGCGCTTGGTACTCGTAATCCTATGGCCTGGGGATCGATCCACGGCGATGGCGGAAACAAATGGACAGAGTTTCTTTCACCCCTGATGCCTCTGTTCACCTAGCAGTAAATAGGTACCTGGGAGTTAGACAGTTGCTACGGGGTGATTCGTGGGTGTGTGTGGGTGAAAAAAGTAGATTCATTGACATGAGGCGGGGCGAAAGAGCCAGAGCTCAACCCCCGTAAGACCAACTAGGTGAATACAAGAAGCAAGGAACACTGTAGTAGGCCTACTGGCCCCAATCATGGTAGGCTCTATTCAAATTTAACCAATTTATACTTGTGAATTAATCTACACAAGTTTGCAGGCGATGAGTCACAATAACGTGGCTGAAGTATGTTGACCAGACCACACACTAGAAGTTGAAGGGACGACGACGTTTCGGTCCGTCCTGGACCATTCTCAAGTCGATTGTGAGAATTCTCACAATCGACTTGAGAATGGTCCAGGACGGACCGAAACGTCGTCGTCCCTTCAACTTCTAGTGTGTGGTCTGGTCAAAATACACAAGTTTTAAACATTACCAAATTGGTACTTATGTTTGTTGGTAATTTAGATCTACAACACTATTGCCGTGCCAATATTTGCACTTTTATCGGAATTTCTCCAGTTTACGAAACATTGTCAAGAGTTGTGAGGTGTTTGACACTTGCAAGACCATCTCCTTGTCTCCAGCTTGTAAACTGCCTTTCAGCCCAGTGTAAACTTGTATCTCATCTTCCCTTGTTCTAAGTCTCCCAGAAGAATGTAAGTTGAGTTCTCCTAACCAGACCTATGATTCATCGAGCACGTGTACACTCACGAAACCTATACATATTTTCGCAATTATCTTGAGATGATTTCGAGGCTTTGCGTCCTCGCGGCCCGGTCCTCGACCAAGCCTCCTTTTTGTTACACACCCCCAGGAAGCAGCCCGTAGCAGCTGTCTAACTCCCAGGTACCTATTTACTGCTAGTGAACAGGTGCATCAGGGTGAAACAAACTCTGCCCATTTGTTTCCACCTACATTGGAGATCGAACCCGGAACCTCAGGACTACGAATCCCGATCGCTGTCCAATCAGCCGTCAGGTCTCTTAATTGTTGGGGGCTAAGTTTGCATTTATTAAACAGAGTTGTGAGGCCGTCTATAACAACAATAACCTTAGGGCGAGAACGGCCTCGCAGCATTTTAAAGCTTGTAAACTGTTGAATACAGATTAGGCCGCCATGTTGATTGGGGAAAGATATACAGGATTCTTCAGTGCAGACGTAAATCCTTGACGAATCCCAGGCCTGTCTTAATATGATTCTTAATACTAGAGACTAACTTACTCATCCTAATATATTGACCAGAATTACAGAGCATTATACAAGCGAACACTTAATAACGCAATAGGTAATTGAAGGATAACTTTGACATTTCAATTAGACACTGATACAGTTATAGAGGGTTGTCAATGTTGGTCCCAAGAGACGCACATAACTAACACATCACTACTGCCAAATTTGCAATTATTTTAAATGTCAATAACACGTACCCTAAAAAAACACATTAAAAAAAGTCCCGCACCACAACTACAAAAAAAGACGATCATGTGTGAGAGATGAGGAACTGTGAGGGAGGAGGAACAGCACTGTGAGGACTAACTATGAGAGGATCAGGTAAGAATATGATTAGTTGAGTGAGTGTAGAAGGTGAGGTGATGAAAATATGAGGGGATGAGGATATATGAGGGGATGAGGATATATGAGGGGATGAGGATATATAAGGGGATGAGGATATATGAGGTGATGAGGATATAGCGAAACGGCACGTTGCTGCCATTATAACGAATAAGATTTTTATCTTAAACAACACTTCGCTTAGTCAACCTTAATTGTCATGTGTAGCGAGCTACAGGAAGGGAGAGAGACAGAGAGAGAGAGAGAGAGGTTATGTGATGCAGTAAGATGAGAGAGAGAGACAGAGAGAGAGAGAGAAAGAGAGAGAGAGAGAGAGAGAGAGAGAGAGAGAGAGAGAGAGAGAGAGAGAGAGAGAGAGAGAGAGAGAGAGAGAGAGAGAGAAAGAGAGAGAGAGAGAGAGGAACTGTGAGGTGTGGGGAGAGTGAGAGACAACAGGAGAGAAATCTCTCCTACACCGGACAACTTATATAAGCCTTAGCTGCCACCACCCTGAATTGAAATATGAATTCTATTATTAATATTTCCGGATCAGGAACCTGGAGGGAAACAAGGGAAATTGAATCTTAATATTCTAATGTCAGAGTAGAGGCATGGCTGGAGGCCAGGAGCCGTGTCCTTCTGAACCACTCACTGCTCACTGCGGAGGAGGTGGTGGTGGTGGTGAGGGGGGCTTGGGGGTGAAGGGAACGGTATGTCCTCGACACTTAAGTGATTGTTCAACGAACCTGGCAGCGTCTGGGAGGAGTAAATGTCACGGGGAAACTAGGTCAAGGACCAGTGAGCCCACTAGTACGTTGCTTCCCTGTTTAAGGTCAATAGAAGTGATGATGTATATGAGAGGGAGAAGAGAGAGCAGTACCTACAGCCACAGTGATCTCTACTCTGCATGCGGGGTTGACGGTCTATCCTCACAGGCTCCTGCAACACACCCCAAGACACTGTCCTAACTCTGTTGTTGTTTTTAGATTCTGCTATGCGGAGCAACAAATTCCAAGTAGCACGGGCTATGGTGAGCCCATAATGGACTTACCTGGCACTGGAGCGGGGCAAGTAGCACGGGCTATGGTGAGCCCATAATGGACTTACCTGGCACTGGAGCGGGGCAAGTAGCACGGGCTATGGTGAGCCCATAGTGGACTTACCTGGCACAGGAGCGGGGCAAGTAGCACGGGCTATGGTGAGCCCATAGTGAACTTACCTGGCACAGGAGCGGGGCAAGTAGCACGGGCTATGGTGAGCCCGTAGTGGACTTACCTGGCACAGGAGCGGGGCAAGTAGCACGGGCTATGGTGAGCCCATAGTGGACTTACCTGGCACAGGAGCGGTGCTGTGTGAGCCAGACCTGTTCTGCTGTTATACGTTATGCTGTTCTACTGTTCTTCTGTTGCAAGGATATCTAAGGTGATGAGGCTATATGACGTGATGAGGATATATGAAGTGATGAGATGTTGAGGATATATGAGGTGATGAAGTTATGAGGTGATGAGGATATATGAGGTGATGAGGATATATGAGGTGATGAGGATATATGAGGTGATGAGGATATATGAGGTGATGAGGATATATGAAGTGATGAGGATATATGAGGTGATGAGGATATATGAGGTGATGAGGATATATGAGGTGATGGTCGTGCACTGCCAGATTTTAGGTAGAAATGACATGGGTTTTGGTGTAGCGTGTCAGGTTGCAATGGGGAGGTTAGGGGTGAATGGAAGGGATGTGTGTGGTGGGTGGAGGCAGGGATGTGTGTGGTGGGTGTAGGCAGGGATGTGTGGGGTGGGTGGAGGCAAGGATGTGTGTGGTGGGTGGAGGCAAGGATGTGTGGGGTGGGTGGAGGCAAGGATGTGTGTGGTGGGTGGAGGCAGGGATGTGTGGGGTGGGTGGAGGCAGGGATGTGTGGGGTGGGTGTAGGCTGGGGTGGGTGGAGGCAGGGATGTGTGTGGTGGGTGGAGGCAAGGATGTGTGGGGTGGGTGGAGGCAGGGATGTGTGGGGTGGGTGGAGGCAGGGATGTGTGGAGGGCGGTGATGAGATGGGTTGAGAAACAAGATGGAAGAGGTGGACAAATGGATGATGGAGAAATGAGGACGGGAAAGAGATGAGGGGAGTGGAAAGGAGAAAGAGAGGGGAAACGAGGGGAATGAGGGTCTTGGGAGGGGAGGTGGCTGGGAGGGGAGGTGCTGGGAGGGGAGGTGGCTGGGAGGGGAGGTGCTGGGAGGGGAGGTGCTGGGAGGGGAGGTGCTGGGAGGGGAGGTGGCTGGGAGGGGAGGTGGCTGGGAGGGGAGGTGGCTGGGAGGGGAGGTGCTGGGAGGGGAGGTGGTGGGAGGGGAGGTGCTGGGAGGGGAGGTGCTGGGAGGGGAGGTGGCTGGGAGGGGAGGTGGCGACGCTCCCTACATGTGAAAGTAATCACCTAAATTGATCTTGTGATATTTAAATCGATAGGTGTTAGAAGGGCGTGAAGGGAGGGAGTGAGGGAGGGAGTGAGGGAGGGAGTGAGGGAGAGAGGGAGGGAGGGAGGGAGGGAGGGAGAGAGGGAGGGAAGGATAACAGGGTATGATCCTGAGAGTAAAAGGTGTAGTCACCTACACTGTACTCACCTAGACGTACCTGAATGGTCGAGCTAGGCTCCTAAACCCAGCGTCCCAACATTCATAGTTTAGTCACCCAACGCACACAGGAAAATAAAGGATGGGACGTGGATCTGGGCGAGTCCTCTCTCACAGGCGCCAGGCCTAACCTAACCTTCGTCCTGGCACTGTTACCGCTGACTTGTCTCTCTCAGTATAGTGGTAAATGCTCTAACTTTCTTAACAAACGTGATCTGACTTCAGCTTTAGCCTCTAGACTCTTATTCCTAACTTTCTCTTCTGTTGCTGTCTCTCTCTCTCTCTTGTCTCTGTCTTCACTTCTAAGACTTTGAAGTTATTCTTTCTGCTGTTTTCTTGATTGTTAATAACCGTTATGGTATTCTTTTTACTTTCTCATCTTTCACCTCACATTCTTACCTTATATATTGACTCTCTCTTCCACTCATTCTTTGTTGGGTCAATATACACACAGCACTGCTCCTGTGTCAGGTAAGCTACGGGCTCACCATAGCCCGTGCTACTTGGAACTTGTTCCGAGTAGCTGAATCTATAACAACAACAACACTCATTCTTTACCCGACGTGATGATGGTCCAGGACGGACCGATACGTCCTCACTTCCTTTAGTTACCGATGGTTGGGTTGGTTGTGTAACGATCAGCCAGGTTGTTGCCACCTGCTCATTGCACACTCACTTGAATACTCTGGCACAGCTCCCACGTTTTTTATTATCAGATTTACATTTATAATTGTGTACTGAGTGATCTTCTACGACATCTTCATCTATTCCTCTTATTAACAACTCTGACACTGAAGAGGTTCTCTATGACGTCAGGGTTTCAGCTTACCCTTAAAATTTTACATGACGTTATCATGTCCCCGCCCCTTTTATCCCCTCTCCTCTTGTTTCCTTTTAGCTCCGGTCCCTCAGCTCAGGAACGAGCATTGTTACTTATCTCTGGACATTTTATAGCTTTGTAGGTAGGGGCTGATGGAGGTAGTGTAGCTGATATCGGCCTGACAGCTGAGTGGACAGCGCTTCGGATTCGTAATCCCGAGGTTCCGGGTTCGATCCTCGGTGGAGGCGGAAACGGTAGAGCGACTGTCTCGCTTCATGCAGGTCGACGTTCAATCCCCGACCGTCCAAGTGATTGGGTACCATTCCTTACCTCCCCCCCCCGCCCCCCACGTCCCATCCCAAATCCTTTTCCTGGCCCTTTCCCAGTGCTATCAAGTCATAATGGCTTGGCGCTTTCCCCTGATGGTTCCCCGGTGGAGGCGGAAACAAATGGGCAGAGTTTATTTCACCCTGATGCTCTGTTCACCTAGCAGTAAATACGTACGTGGGAGTTAGACAGCTGCTACGGGTTGCTTCCTGGGTGTGTGTGTAACAAAAAAGAGGCCTGGTCGAGGACCGGGCCGCGGGAACGCTAAGCCCCGAAATCATCTTAAGATAACCTCAAGATATAACCACCCAGGTAATTTTTTTTTTATGCAAGAGATCATCAAAAATACAATGAAGTTCCCCGTCATCGTATACTGCTATACAGTTCTTCCCACTTGTGCTCCCATCCATACCCAGCATTTGGCAGGGTTAAATTCAAACAGCCATTTTTC
Organism: Procambarus clarkii; assembly: GCF_040958095.1. Lineage (NCBI taxonomy): Eukaryota > Metazoa > Arthropoda > Malacostraca > Decapoda > Cambaridae > Procambarus > Procambarus clarkii. Next base: position 31,269,018 of record NC_091155.1, on the reverse strand, counting down.
ATACCTCCTTTAAAATGTCAAGATGTGTTTGCAGGGTTTCACAGCCTTCTCTGTTCTGATTCTTATTAGTTTAGCGTAATCTACAAAATTGGTATGAAGGAGTTAGTTTAATTTTTAAGGTCATTGATATAAAGTAAATAAAGGATGGACCCCAGCACCGACCCATGAGGTACTCTGCTCGTAACCTCTCTCCACTCTCATACCTTCACTCTCTGTAACCCTTCTCTTCCTAACTGAGAGGTACTCTCTCTCTTTTTTTTTGAGATATACAAGAGTTGTTATACTCTTGTACAGCCACTAGTGCGCGTAGCGTTTCGGGCAGGTCCCTGGAATACGATCCACGCCGCGAAGAATCGTTGTTACAACCAAGTACACATTTTACTGTTGAGTTAAACAGAGGCTACAGTTAAGGATTTGCGCCCAGTAAATCCTCCCCGGCCAGGATACGAACCCATGACAAAGCGCTCGCGGAACGCCAGGGGGGTATCTTACCACTACGCCACGGAGACTGGTGGAGACTCCACGGAGTCTCTGCCACTAGACCACAGAGACTCTCACCTTAACACTCCTTCAGGTGCTGTTACCTGCTTCTCTAGCTCCTGCAGACGTCTCTTGTGAGGGACAGTAAATGATTTCTGACCTTCGTGTTGTCAACTTTTACAGCCATTCCTCTCTATCTTGTTGGATGTATGTCATCGTACGAGTTTGTGTTGTTACTTGGTGAATTAAGAGAGTAGTAAGTTGTGGCTACAATAAATCTTAAGGCACTAAAAGGCATGTATTGATCTATTAACACTTTAATAATGTATCTCTTTGTTATGTTCTTTCATCATTGTTCAATAAATCACTGAACTATATTATTAACAGATCTCTAACCCTGTCCATGGAGGACAGAAGAAAATGTTTATATGTTGGTTAGCATTGTAAATGTCTGGCCACGTCTGTGGTAGAAAATAATAATAATAATAATAATAATAATAATAATAATAATAATAAATCACCTTGTCATCATACTTCAATCACGTCACCTTTTACTTGTTGCTTTCTCAATTTTTCTTCATAAGGAAGGATTTTAATTCCTGGGATTAACTTAATCATCGTACGGTCAGCACGTTCTAGTGAATGTATGTCCATTGTATAGTATGGAGACCAAAACTGAACTACATTATCTAAGTTGGGCTTAACAAGAACAAGATATACCTGAAGAATAATATTAATTGTTTTAATGCAAATGTTTCTAGAAATATCATATTTAACTCATTCCGAACATTACGCATTGATTCTTTGATTTTAAATTCCTACTAATCGTGACCCCCAAATACTTTTCGCATACAGACCGCGATTTTAATACTAGCCAGCAGATATGTGGTAACTATCATCATTACTAACCACAGAACCTTACATTTTTCAGCATTAAACTGCATCTTCCAATCTTCCATTTGAAAAGACTACCTAGACCGTCTTTCTGTGATTTTGAATATTATTCCACTGCATTTATTTTTCGTCTAGATTTTGTGTCGTCTGTAAATATTGCTGCTCAATCCATCCAGAATCTAAAGAAAAGAATATATATGTTTATCATATATATATACATTATATATATATATATATATATATATATATATATATATATATATATATATATATATATATATATATAAAATGGTGAACAACAGAGACAGAACCTTGAGGCACTCCACTTACAACGGTTTCCTATCATGACTCCATTTATACTAATTCTTTGTTTCTTTTGATATATATCCATACCCTTATCCAGGTTAAGATACACCTCCAGTACCATGAGCTTCTACTTTACTAATCAGTCTATCGTGTGGCACTGTAGCTAAAGTTTTGCTGAGAGTCAGGGTACACAACGTGACGAGGTTTTCCACCATCAACAACCTCAAATTCTTCTGCATTGCCTGTTTTTATTAGTCCATTCTACTAAAATTAAAATCTTCTATTATACAGACAATCATACCTAGTTGCTTTATATACACACATATGACTTTCTTACATTCTGTCGAGGTGACCCATAGATTGTCAACGAGCAATCTGAGAGCAGCAGTACACCGAGAACTTCAACAAGATCTTGTAGATCTGAGGCAAAGTGAAATTGACACCAGTAATTCCATCTATCATCATACTATCATGCAAAAGGAGCCACACATATATGGATCATCCAATAAAATCAGCAGACTTCTAGATGTTACTACTGCTCGGCTTAGACTCGGTTACAAGTATCTCTGGGAATTCTCATTATCTGCTGATGTAGACCTGACCAAATGTAAACTGTGTCAACAAGATTATTCGCACACCCTCCGTCACTATGTGATGGAGTGGGAAAAGACACGTGAATTCAGAGACAATTCTATAACAAATGTTCCAGCGATGTGTAAATATTTCATTCAAAATGATCTGTTACCAGAAATTTTAGCCAAATATCCCCAGTTTGCTAACTGTAGGTAGTAACTAAGTGATTGTAACCTATCCACCGCTGCCCACTGGATGGGGGGCGGTGTGCAGGACAAACATACAAATTGTGACACTAGCTCTCCACATATGTCAGTTGCTTAATTTAGAAACTGTACTTGAGGTCGATCTCGAACCCATTGTTGATGTGACGATTTATATTGAATTTTGTAACTAGCTCATCAAGATTGTAACTTGCTTAGCTAAATGAATTGTGGGGTTCAGTCCCTGAGCCCATTATGTGCCTCTGTAACCCTTTCCACTACCGCCCACAAGATGGGTATGGGGTGCATAATAAATGAGCTAAACTAAAACTAACCCATGGCATAACTGGCCGACCCCTCACAGTGTTCAAGAGAGAACTGGATAAGCACCTCCAAAGGATACCTGATCAACCAGGCTGTGACTAATACGTCAGGCTGCGAGCAGCCGCGTCCAACAGCCTGGTTGATCAGTCCGGCAACCAGGAGGCCTGGTCGACGACCGGGCCGCGGGGACGCTAAGCCCCGGAAGCACCTCAAGGTAGCCTCGGAGAAGAAAATAATGAGTACTCAGAGAAGACCTTGTGGATCCTCACTGAACACCTTGATATTTTCTTCTCCTACAACCCCTATTCTTTTAGTATTTGTGTATATATATCTAACTTTATTTTAAAATTTCATTACACAAAAAGGGTTACAACATTGGTTACATGCAGGGTACAAGGCCGCTTGTCACAAGTTGTAGAGCTCCTCCAGCTCCTCAGATGGTGGGCAGGAACCATGAATGCAATGAGCATTTCCTCTCTGGATCGCCACACTAAGGTGCTGAAAGAGAAAACTGGCGGCTCTAGGGTCTCTAGTTATTTCAATTAGCTTGGACCTCAACTCCTTCAAAAAACTTGCCACACTTTTACCCCAGGCACCAAGTGTCTCTGAGGCAATGGGGACAAAATTGTAGTGGTGATCAAGGTCTCCGTATTTACGTGACTTGGCTGCTTCCCGGTGATTTGCAGCTCCTCCTGCCTGTGCAGCACAAGTTAACATAGGTGTTGGCTAAGGTTGAAACGCAAGTGTAGTCCCACACCAACTGTCTATCATTCTTCCAGGGGTTCACCGTGATCCCGTCTGGGTGACCGATAGGCTCATCAGAGTTCCGGGGCATTAGGTAACGGGTCTCTCTCTCTGCTGGACATCCGGCCATGGTAAGGCTTCTCTTGATAATGTCGTAAACCTCGCCGTGTCTTACATGCCATCCTCCTGTCCTTTGGCAGAGAAGGCCATGCCGTCCGTACCTGTCGGCCACTGCCTCGCCGCAAATACACCTGTATTCGGTGTGAATTGGGGCAGCGGGGCGGAGAGCCACAGCAATTCGGAGAGCCTGCGGTGTGAGATGGGTGCCGGTTGCTGACATTGGGGTTGCTAATAGGAAGTCCCCTGCATGGGGAGCTGCTACAGCTCTAAGTCGGGCAGTATCATGTGGTGTTGTCGCAGCTTCTAGTAATGTCGCAGCTTCTTGGTCGGCAATGGGGTGATCCCAGCTGGATTGCTTATGGGCTTCAGAAAGCAGTGGTTGGGGTGCTGGTCCTGCGAGAGAGACCCATTTGGTTGTGCAGTCTGTAAAGCTGGAATCATGTACCCCTGCCTGTTGAACTAGGTGCTCAGGTAGGATTTCCTTCACCAAGTTGTCAGACGCCACTGAAGAAGACAGGAACGCTGGTACCGCAATTTGTGTTGCTGTGCGCACGCCGAGGCCCCCGAGTCTGACAGGAAGGGAGGCCTGTTTCCACTGTGAGTCGCTGAGAGAAAGGTTGAGGGATTTTTCTAGCATTGATTTCAGCAAACTGTCGTACTCTTCTAATTTAATATTAGTGAAAGATGGCGAACATCTAAGAAAGTAGGTCAGCCTGGGGGAGGGACAAGCATCTGGTGATGAGGTAAAGTGCATCATGAGCATCGATGTCTTCAATCCTCTCGTTCATCCTCTTCAGGTCAGTGATCTTCTTACCAAGGACCTCGTCGATGGCATTCCCTCCAAGAGGAGCACCTAGGAGTGTGCTGTTCTCAGGGTTGGTTATGTGAATATCAGGCAAAACAACCTTTATTTGCTCTATTATGTTCTGGTTGGTGGAGGTTATTTCGCACTTGGAAGAGTTCAGGGTGAGGCCTACACTTGCTCCTGAATTATTTTTATGCCATCCAGGAGGGAGTCTGGGGAGCCGGCTAGAGTACAATCGTCCAAAAACCAAATGTTGAGCTCACTGGACAGGTTATCGGTGACTTCCTTGATGACTAGACAGAAAAGAAAAGGAGCAAGGAGGTCACCCTGTTGGACACCTTCTTGTAATTCAATTTCATGTTCCCCAAAAAAGCAGAGTTAGATTCTTGCTGTAGCATGAGTTTACAAACGGGCAGAGGGAAGGAAAAAGGTGATGAACCGCACTGAGTACTGCATTCCTTCTAACCAGATTGAAAGCATTTTAGAAGTCCAGTTTTTTCAGGGCTTTTTCATCTGTAATGTTGGCAATGCTGGCTCTAGCTGCATGAGCCGCTGCCTCACACCCTTGGGGAATGCCAAACCCAAGTTGTTTAGGCTTCAGCATGTCTGCTGCTGCCTGACTAACTGCTCTAGCAGCAACCTTAGCGACGAGGCGCCGGAGTGAATTGCCCACAGCTATCAGTCTGATTCCTCCATCTTTTTTCCTCAGGGCACAGAGTGAAGCACCAAAAAAGAGAGGCCGTATGGTCTCTGGTATGTTGCCAGCTAGACATGTGTAGACAAATCTAGTTAGTTCCACCAGGAGGCCCTGTGCAATGTCTCCCAGTGCAGGGTTGAGCATTTGTTTGATGTGGTTGGGTCTTAGTCATGTGAACCCGCCTGCTGATCCTGGTGGGAAGGATAAAGCTGCTTTATGCACCATGGATTCGAGCACACACACACTCATGCGTGTATATATATATATATATATATATATATATATATATATATATATATATATATATATATATATATATATATATATATATATATATATTGGTGTATACTGGCAGCAGGTTTTCTTTCAAACATGTTTCATTGAATATGACCAAGTAAGGACAAGACAAGAACATATCGATGCCAACACAGAAGACAATGTCCAACATAACAGGCCAATTACACTGGATTAATCTTTGTGTTTAGATAGGAGATGCCTCGTATGGGCCAATAAGCCTTCTGCAGCCCCTATGTTTATCCCTTATGTATCCCCCCATGTTTTCACCTTCATTGTATTATCACCTGACCTAATGCGGGTATAAAATCAACTAGTATTGTAAGATCTGTTCACTTGAGAATGAACCATGGAGGTTCGAAACGTCGTGCAAATTATACAAATAAGTGTAATACACTCTATAGTAAATCACTTCTTTTCTTCACCTTAAAAGTACGAAAATGAGTTTTGGAGAACTCCTATTTCAATTAAGCCCTGATGCTAAGAAAATAGTTAGAGGGATAGAAGCCCTAAACCAGAAAATAATAAATACAGAATATGCGGTCATATTCAATGAAACATATATATATATATTATATATACACTCTACATTTTACATTTTCTCTGATGTATATTGTTGGTCCTCTTCCTCGTCTATTCTCTCAGTGGAACATAACTTATACCTCCTTTATTTTATATTCTGACAATAATTCTCTGCATGGTACATTCGTCCATGTTTCTGTCAAAGCAATAATATCTATAGATTGAGAGCAGACAAGTGTACCTAGATCGTGTATTTGGTTTGTAATACTCCTACTGTTTGTGTATACACCTTTAGTGTGCTCCTGTTTATTTCACTGATCGCCTATTTTCTTATTTTTTCAAACTTTTTATATTTTCTTCACAACTCTCGTTTCCATTTTGATATGTATTGCTCTTATTAAGAAAACTACCTTGTTTGTCACAAACGGAACCAGGTTGTTTGTTTATGTTTTTAAAGTATTAAATCATGAAAAACTGTTTTGGTACCACTTTTTTATGTTGTACCAATTTTTACGTGGCTTCTAGTGGCCTTGACGAGGGACAGGGAGCCGGAGGCTTGTTAAAAGTCCCCCTTCCCCCCTCTTCCCCCATTTTTCCTTGTGATTTTATCCAGCTTAATTTTGAACTGCTAAGATAGTAGTTCGTTTAAAATTAAGCTGGATAATATCCTCATGAATAATAGGGAGGCCTTTGACAAGCCGCCGGCTTCATATCCCCATCGAAGCCACTTAAGATGGTAGCCCTCAGGTAAGGATTTGGTACATTAGGCTAAATTAATCTAACCCTGAACGAATAATAATAATATTTTAGTTATGCAATAACTCAGCATTTAAGAAAACGAATATTTTATGAACTTATAGAAGAAAACGGACATTTTTTCAAGCGGTAACTTTCTAAAACTTTTATGATTCGTAGAAATGTCTTTAATAATAATAATAATAATAATAATTATAATAATAATAATAATGAGGGGTTTATCTGTAGGCATAAAGAATACATATTATATGCAAAGCGTTTTAGGCATTACTTTATTTCGCAATATATTTTTTACAATTCAATAAATCAATAGCAGTCTCCGTGGTGTAGTGGTAAGACACTCGCCTGGCGTTCCGCGAGCGCTATGTCATGGGTTCGTATCCTGGCCGGGGAGGATTTACTGGGCGCAATTCCTTAACTGTAGCCTCTGTTTAACGCAACAGTAAAATGTGTACTTGGATGAAAAAACGATTCTTCGCGGCAGGGGATCGTATTCCAGGGACCTGCCCGAAACGCTACGCGTACTAGTGGCTGTACAAGAATGTAACAACTCTTGTATATATCTCAAAAAAAAAAAAAAAAATAGATAAACAACCATGAATTAATTGTTCTAGAACTTTAGCAAGTGATATATAATAATTTAAGTGATATAAATTATTATATCACTTAAATTATTATATCGCTCGTCTGGTGTCGAGCTTAAGTCCTACCAACCCCTAGAGAGCTATTAAGGCCGCCACAACAGCTGACTGACCAACTAGCAAGAATACCTCAGTCCTGAACTGCAGTAAATCTGAAGTTATCAGTCCCCGTGGTGTAGTGGTAAGACACCCGCTTGGCGAATTGCGAGCACTTTGTCCTGGGTTCGTATCCTAGCCGGGGAGGATTTACTGGGCGCCAGTCCTTAACTGTAGCCTCTGTTCACCCAGCAGTAAATGGGTACCTGGTTGTTAAACTATTTGGCGGGTCGTATTCCAGGGAACATATGATTAAGGACTTGCCCGAAACACTATGCTAGTGGCTGTGCACGAATGTAAAAACTATTGTATATATAAAATAAATAAATCTCAGTGTATACACACAGTGAAGCTGAGTACACCTCCCAGTGTATACACTATATATACAATAAATAGTATACACACTATTTATTGCGGTGCATCAACTCCTTCATCACAATCGACTTGAGAATGGTCCAGGACGGACCGAACGTCGTCGTCCCTTCACGTTCTGGTGTGTGGTCTGGTCAATATACACACTGGTTTGTGTGTATACATGTATTTTGTATTTGTATTTAAACAAATACATGTATTTGTATACAAAATACATGTATTTACAAAATACATATATTTTGTGTATACAAGTGTGTATACACACTCGTATGCACACTTAGGTTTGTAAACAAACATCAACATTATTTTTTTTTTTGGCAGGGATATTCCTGCGCGGGCCCTAAGCCTCTGGCTGGCCCACTAAGTGTTGCTTGTTTCTGTTTTACTTGGGCGGAGTATGAGTAATTATGACTCGTTTGGTCGCTTCAGTAAGATTTTGTCCCATGTGTTTAACAACTTCTTCTGCTCTGTTCAATCTAAGTTGAAATCTTAATGGGTTTGTAACTGTGCACTGTGTTAGATAATGTTCCAGTGGTCTGTCTGGCATTTCTCCACAGTGCTGACATTTCCTCTCATCTTCCGGAACCTGTATGCCTATTTCCCATGCACATGGGTATCCAAGCCCGTTGCGATGTAAGTGTACTGGTGTTGTTCTACTGCTCCTCTTCATCAAACTAAGTGGTTCGTAATTGGTTGAATTCTTGTACCAACTCGCAGATCCTGATGTTGCAACTGCTGTGTTGTGGTCACTGTACATCTTTTGCATTGCTCTGTTTCTAATTACTTTCTTAATCTGTGATAGACTCTGTGGCATGTAAATGTCTACATTTCTTCTCTTAGTTGCAAGTTTTGCAGCTTCGTCTGCAATGTCATTTCCTAATATTCCCACATGACTTGGCACCCAGTTGATAAGTTCCCATCGGCCTTGTCGTTTGAGTGTTTGCATTAATGATATAACGTTTGTGATCAGATGGATATTATCACATATGTGTTCTTGTTGCAAGGCTTCAGTGGCAGTTCTCGAATCTGTATGTATGATAACATGTTGTCGGTGTCGAGCAAGAGCATGTTCCAAAGCCTGTTGAATGGCTAGCATCTCTGTTTGTAAAGTCAAACACCCATTTGAGAGTCTCCAACTATTTACAGTGTTTCCTGCTTTAACTGCAGCTCCGGTTTCTTGTCCCTGCTGGTCTACTGATCCATCTGTGAAGTAAGTGAAGCTGTCGGATGCCATGTTTGCTTCTATATGCATCTGTGCAATGCTACGTAGCAGATGAGGATTTGTCTGGTTCTTTTTTCCTTCAAGAACCATAATCTTAAAGTCTGCTGGTGGAGATTCCTAAGGGGCTTGCATAACAAAGTCTGCATGTATTTCGTCGACACCCCTTTCAGTGATTGTGTTTGTTATATCGAATGTATTGATGGTGTTTATCGCACAATGGGTCCACCTGTTGCTATTGGAGGCTCTTCTGTCCAGAGTTAGTGCTCCAGTGATTATATATTTAAGTGAACTGATTCTAGGTCTAGTCAATATCTTGGTCAGCATGCATGCAGCAATCCCTTTTACCCTCATTTCAATCGACGATAGCTTGGTTTCTAGTCTTAGGTTCAGTATTTTAGTCCACCTGGGAGCTCCTGTTATGACTCGCATTGCATCGTTTTGAATAACTTCAACGTTTGCCCACTGACCAGGAGAAAGAGTGAGTAAGGGCAGGCGCTGCATAATCAACTAGGGAACGAACGGCGTGTATGTAAAACATTAACACTTTGTGTCCCGCTCCTAGACGGGGCCCTGTGATTGCTCTCATTATATTTAGTCGTGATTTTGCTTTATCCTTCAGATATTGAATTTGCTTGTTGAATGTAATTTTAGAATCTATTCACACCGAGATATTGATATTGTGTAACCCACTGAAGGTTAATGTCTTGAATGCGTAAGTGCCTGTCTGGAGTGTTGCCGCCTAGTCTCATTGCCTTAGACTTCTGTGCAGATATTTTTAGCCCTAAAACGCTGCATTCAGATATTACGTTAACTAACGCCCCTTGTGCTTTATTTAGAAGTGAAGGAACTGTAATGACTAATACTATATCATCAGCATAGCTTAGCAATTTAACCTCTTCTGTAAATGTCATGGTAACGAGGTTTTCCATAAGGATGTTAAAAAGACTAGGACTGAGGACTCCTCCTTGTGGAGTCCCATTCTCGTGCAAGTGGTAGTCCGACACTTGTCCTTGTAACTTCACTCTGGCATACCTGTGACGTAGGTAATCTTGAATCCATGCTAGCATAGTTCCCTTTACACCTTTATTAACCAAGGTGTGTAAAATTGCTTGCAGGGTTGCAAGTTCGAATACTTTTTCTAGATCAAGGATGATCACTATAGCTGGACCCGAGTTAACTGTTCCTAGTAATATTGCTATGCAGTTGGCAGTACCTACTCCTCTTGTGAAGCCAAATATGTGTTTATGAAGGTCTCCAGTCTTCCACAGTAGCCTATTTAAGACCATTCGTTCTGCAGTTTTACTAATGCATGATGTTAATGAAATGGGTCTGTAATTGCCAGGTTCTTTCGGCTTAGGAATTGGAATGTCTACTTTCTTCCAAGAGGTCGGCAGTTTGCCTTGCTGCCAAGGTGCATTGATAACCTCCAATATTCCTTGTTCTCCAGCAGAACCTGCATGTGCGATCATTGAGTGTGTAATGTTATCAGCACCTTGTGCACTGTCCTTACCACTTTTTTTGGCTCTGATTAGTTGTTGTTTGGTGAAGGGACAGTCACATTCGTCATTTGTAGATATGCTCTCATGAATGACTGTCAACCTCTCTTGTTTTAATTGTTCTTGCTGCCTTCTGACCATTGCAGGAAGCTGATATGAAGATGTTCTTTCTACAAATTGGAGAGCAAGTCTCTCAGCCTCCTGCAATGGTTGAATACATGCCTGTGGTCGGGCTGGTCGACCTGATATGGTTTTAATCTGACCCCATATCTTGCTAAGACTACTATGTTCATTTAGTCTTTGACATCACTCAAACCATCTTGCCTCCTTTAGTTCTCTAGATACTCGTCTTGCTTCAGATATCACAGCTCTTAGCAGAGTTCTTCCTTCTGGTGTAGGGTTTCTCTTTAGATGTTTTCTGAAGATGTTGACTCTGTGGTTCTGTTCTTTAACTTCATTACTATAGAACCAATAGTTCTTTCGTTTTGTGTTTTCCGTGATAATGATTGGAATAGCTTTGTTTGCAGCAGCTGCAATGGCTTCCTGCAGATTGGTCTCGTGTATGTTCAAATCCTCAGGTGGCGTATATGTTGCATACCATTTTTCAAGTTCTTCTTGGTATATATTCCAATTGGCCTTTCTTAAATTCCACCTAGGTTGTGCAGGTGGTGTAGGAGGTCGTTCTATGTTTAGTGTTGTGACACTACCATAGTGGTCACTAGTGATCACCGGGTCTACTTCCCACTTTGCCTGATGCTTGAGTGCTGTTGAGATTAATGTAAGATCAAGGGAACCTCCTAGAATGTGAGTGGGTTCCCCAGTGTTGAGCAGTGTAATTTCATGTACTTCTCGCAGAGCTGCAGCTAAATGGCGCCCATCTGCATTGGCTGGTTATGGGTTCTGTTACAGCCCTCTGGGAAGGGTTCAAGATTACGACTAGTATTGTAGAGCAGAGCGTGTACTCACCTAGTTGTGCTTGCGGGGGTTGAGCTTTGGCTCTTTGGTCCCGCCTCTCAACTGTCAATCAACTGGTGTACAGATTCCTGAGCCTATTGGGCTCTAATAGACAAGTCTAATAGACAAGTCACTGTGTGTGTGTGCAGTGACTTGATACTTAAATTATTCAAGGATTCCAGTAAGAGTGTTGAATGTTGTCTGGAACTGGAGTTTGCGTTGTTCTCATTGCTGAGTTATGTTGAGTAATTATGGGTCGGAGGAAATTCTGGATTGTAGATCCCTAGGCACAGATACTGAGGGGTGAGATGTGGTAAATAATTCATTGTGTCGGGGAACAAGCGGCAGCCAGTTTGCACATACAGTACATGTTAGGCTTATATCAAGGTCTCCCCCCACCCTTCAAGGGTCAAACTACTGACCCTCCCCAGGATGCAACCCCACAACGAGCTGACTATTGCCTCATGCCCGAAACGCTTTGCGTAATAGTGGCTTTAGGCATTGTATGTACTAGCTCTACCTATAAGTCAAACAATCCTTGTAAATATTTATTGTATGTATGTACCTTACCTAAACAAAATTGTATTGTATTGTATTGTATTGTATTGACTAACTCCTGGGTACCCATTTGCTGCTGGGTGAACAGTTGTATTAGGTGATAGGAAACAAGCACAACGATTTCTGTCCCGTCTGGGATTCGAACCCTGAATTCTCGATTGGGAATCGAGAGCGAACCAGACTGTTTACTACCGGGGAACAACAAAGTGTTACCAGGGCAGAGCGAGTGTAGGATTGAATTTCAGAGAGCATTTAAACTGCTTTAGAAACTCCTATTTTTTACATGACACTTGTGCTACACAGCCTCCCCGGCTTGGTGCCTTCTTTTGATAATTACATTATATGACAATTAAAATTTAGTTTGTTATCACTGTGAACATAAATAATTTCCCCTCAGATATATATATATATATATATATATATATATATATATATATATATATATATATATATATATATATATATATATATATTTTTTTCAATCTCAGTATAGTTAATTCTTAGTTCAATTTGATTTGTCGACGCTTTCATACAATATGAAATGCGGGTTTTCAATGTTAAGAGAGTTAGTGGGGAGGTAGACATGGATTTTGTTTATGCTTGCGGGGGTTGAGCTCTGGCTCTTTGATCCTGCCTCTCAACTGTAAATCAACTGAAGTACAGATTCCTGAGCCTACTGGGCTCTATCATATCTACATTTGAAACTGTGTATGGAGTCAGCCTCCACCACATCACTGCCTAATGCATTTGAGTTTCTCCTTGATATATATCACATCAGTGTGATATCTGTGTGTGATCCCACTAGTGATATTAGTTCCCTTACTGCTATTGTATCTTTACCGACATTACTGGAATAGTTCCGCGATTGATAGAGATTTATTCCTTATATAATCAAACTTCTCGTGAAGCCACAATCAAGATAACTTGTTTTAAAAGTGGAAAATGTCTTTTCTTTAAGATTAGCTAAAATTTAGCTCTTGTTTAATTACCGTCCCGCTGTGTGAGAGAACAGCGTGAGACTTTGTGAGAGAACAGCGTGAGACTTTGTGAGAGAACAGCGTGAGTCTCTGTGAGAGAACAGCGTGAGACTTTGTGAGAGAACAGCGTGAGACTTTGTGAGAGAACAGCGTGAGTCTTTGTGAGACTCTGTGAGACTGTGTGAGACAAGGGGACCTTTGTGGTCCGCGGTTTGTTATAAACATTTGTGAGAAGGATATATTTATAGGCTGTCAGTTAAAAACTCATGTACTCATTATATCTTTATTGGATATATCATGTAGGAGCTACATACATTCAGGAACAAAAAACATATTCAACAGGAGACAGTGAGACAGACTGACGGATATACAGAGACGCAGACAGACAGACAGACTGATAAGGACAGATACAACTTTATGTAAGTGACAGATTGGACTAAATAGATGCAGTATATTAGAATAGATTTTGAAAAGTAAGCAAAGAGTTCTAAGCTTATCACCTTGCTAAGGGCTCAAGATGCAACTTAGCTTATCACCTTGCTAGGGCTCAAGATGCAACTTAGCTTATCACCTTGCTAGGGCTCAAGATGCAACTTAGCTTATCACCTTGCTAAGGGCTCAAGAAGCAACTTAGCTTATCACCTTGCTGGGGCTCAAGATGCAACTTAGCTTATCACCTTGCTAGGGCTCAAGATACAACTTAGCTTATCACCTGGCTAGGGCTCAAGATGCAACTTAGCTTATCACCTTGCTAGGGCTCAAGATGCAACTTAGCTTATCACCTTGCTAGGGCTCAAGATACAACTTAGCTTATCACCTGGCTAGGGCTCAAGGTGCAACTTAGCTTATCACCTTGCTAGGGCTCAAGATGCAACTTAGCTTATCACCTTGCTAGTGCTCAAAATGCAACTAAGCTTCCTGTTCCTTCAAGATGGACATCTAGAAATGCATAGGCACTACACATCAAGAAGTCAACACCAGCAATCAACAGCCAATTAATGCACAACTATATTCTACCCACTTCAAGACTCCGCTCCAATATAGAAGCATCAAGAAATATGGGCCAATAAAAATAGGCCTTCTGCAGTTACCTACCTTTAATACCTGTTTGTATTTCATTGTTTCGTGTTGTGTCTTGTGTTAAAAGTTTATTTTCACCTCATCCAAAACTATTGTAACATGTCACTTCACCCAAATGTAGGTATAAAAACTCGAAAGATGTTTAAGCTCTATTCAGTTAAAGTTGTGTGTGTGTGTGTAAACTGAAGTCTTTGAAAATGTAATAAGTTTTACGAAACGCGCTCAAGTGTCGCGTCAGACTAGAAATAAAAATGAATTTTGGAGAATTGATCTTTGAATTACCATCAACAGTGAAAAGAAACGTAAGAAAGATCGAGAAAATTCGTGTTAGAATTATTAATCTTACTTTTTCGGTCATATTTAATAATATATGTCTACAGGAAAGACTGCTACCAAAATATACTAATATATATATATATATATATATATATATATATATATATATATATATATATATATATATATATATATAGTGTGTGTGTGTGTGTAAATCACGAAAATAAACACGTGATTAAAAATGTGACAGTGTCAGACCGCAGAGGAAAATTGAAACAGGAATTTCCTTAAGTACTTTCGTATATTATTACATCTTCAGAAGGAGTGATTTTACAGGTCAAGTATTGGACATAAATAGGCAGGAGAGAGTGATGGAGTGAGGTGAGGTACAATAACAAATGAATGGGAATTAGGTGGACACAAATGAGCCGCACAAGAAATGCTGAAGGCCTATTGGCCCATACGATGCAGCTCCTATCCATACCCACCAACAGGCCCACACATGGATTATAATAGCATAAGATAGTAAATATTTACAATGAATTAGGTAGACAAATGTGTTCCAATGATCCTACTTAAATCGCCCTTTAATTGATCTATCAAAAATGGATCTAAGTTATATAAACCACTGCTAATGTTCATATTACTTTCTTTTGTAATCTGTATCAAAGCAGATTCAATTATGTTTCTGTTATAGGTGCTTTTACAATTCGTTATTGAAGAAGTCATCTCCCAATCAATTTGGTGAGCACCTTCTGACAGATGAACAAACAAAGCATTAGACAATTGGTCATGTCTTACAGAGTATTTATGTTGCGAAAGTACTTCAGGAAATTCCTGTTTCAATTTTCCTCCGTGGTCTGACACTGTCATATATATATATATATATATATATATATATATATATATATATATATATATATATATATATATATATATATATATATATATATATATACATATATATATATATATATATATATATACATATATATATATATATATATATATATATATATATATATATATATATATATATATATATATATATGTATATATATATAAGCTGTCCAATATAACAACAGTCTTCAACAATTTGAGTAAAAGTGGCCTTATACAAGTAAGACCACATCGCAAATGGTGGAACCAGCCTAGAACCCCAGCTTCTCAAGTCCCAGGGGTTTGCTAGCAGGTTGGTTCCAGATCTGAGGAAACTGGGATAATAAGCTAGCCAAACATAATTTAAATTCAGCATTAGATAAAGGAGCCAGGGGAGACATGATCACAACATACAAGATACTCATAAGTGTTGAACAAGTAGACAGGAACAGACTATGACGAGAGGGAGCCCAACGAGGGTTCATTGATGCAAATACAATAATTACAGGATGTGAGAGACGTCAACAGGTGGAGTATATTAGGAAGGGAGGTAGTGGTGGCTGGCAGCATATCTGGATTCATATGTGGATAAAATAATGCCCAAATTACTCTGGATTCCTCACAGCAGGCGACCGATGGTTAAAAGACGGAGCCCAGGAGCTAAAAACGTAAAACCCTTTAAGCACAACTAGGTGAAATATAATCTCACTCACACGACCCCCCCCCCCCCCCCCCACACACACACAAACCATGTCCTCTCAATATCAAACGTTTTGCTTGAACTGTGAAGTAGACAGGTACGAGTCTTGAAGCTGAAGATTGTTCACAATTGTTCCTTAGAATCACCATCACACATTTCTTTACTCACATTACGAGGAGTAATTTCTACCCCCAATGAATGTTCTGTTTTTTTAATTCGATGAAAACGCCAAATTATAACTCTGGAAGTAACGACTGGAACTGTCTTTTCCAGCCAGGATCATGAGCCACGCAGTACAGTGACGATACTAAAATTATATCACACGGAAAATTGTGGAATCCTATATGAAATAGCTACCTGCTATATATCTTTTCGAGAACAAGTGATGTCTCCACTTGCTAGGACACATCCTAGTGAAGTCTCCAGCTGCTAGGACACATCCTAGTGAAGTCTCCAGCTGCTAGGACACATCCTAGTGAGATCTCCAGTGAGTTTAGTCAACAACTAATCGATGGAATACAGAAGTCTGCAAGAAGACCTCGAGAAGTCTGACGTGGTCATCATAGAGCTCACTAGAACCTAAGAGAACTTAAGGCAGACATTTGGTTCACAAGAACTAACTTAATTAAACATCTTGAACCGTCTTGCTCACAAAATCACGAATGAACTTGGCGTCGAGCAACAACGGCATCATTGCTCACAAGAACTTGAGGGATTTAGTGCTGTCGTGGGTGACCAACATGCTCTTGAAGGTCCACACGACCATGGAGACGAAGAAGCAGACCAGGAGGAAGGTGTCGATGGTGGGGAAGCCTGTGATGGGCGTCGTGCGGGCGTACATGATGTAGAGGGCACAGCGGACGACCTCTACCACCCCCGCAAACATCCAGTAGTCGTACATGGAGGAGATGTTGCAGATGGAGACCAGGATGAATCCGAACATCATAAACGCCGTTCCAAGCGTGTATGACTGGAAACAAATGGCAAGAGGTCAGTCTCGTGTGACGCATTCGAGTCCAATGGGATTTAGGTTTATACATAATGATGTGAGGCAGAAAGATATACATATGTATAGTTAAGCATTCAAGGCTAAATAGGTACAAGGCTAGTAGGCTAGCCTCTCTCCCCCGAAGTCACTAATAGGCAAGTACTGAGAAACCATAAGCTAGCACACAAACAAATGACAAACTATCCACACAAAATTTCCTACTGTCCAAGTGGATGCGCAACATTCCTATCCTCCGCTCTATCCTAAATCCTTATCCTTTCCAAGTGCTATGTAGTCCTAATGGCTTAATGCTGTTTCCTGATCATCACCTTACCTTAACTAGCCACAGCAAGAAACGAGAAACTAGCCAAGCAAGCGGCCAACTAGCCACACACATACGAGGACAGCACACACACGAACACGAACTCACCTTGAGGTTAAAGGTCAGGACCTGCTGGAGGAGGAGGGTGATGAGGTAGTGGATGAAGATGTAGCCCTTGTTCCAGACGGGGAGGTAGGGGTCGTACTTGGCTCTGGGGGCCTTGACGTCGGTGAAGGTGTCGGGGTCCCCGAGGCGTGGGGACCCGGGGGACCAGCCGGGCCCGTACATGAGGGACCGTAAGGTGTTGCCCCACGTCTCCTGGTTCCTCGCTTTCTTGATCACATTACGAATGTAGAAGAACTGTGAAGATAGACGCGTCTTAGTGGGTAATGTCGAACTAAACGGAACAATAATAATAATAAAAATGTCAACAAAAGCTTAGTTCAAAAGCATAGGAAATTAAAAAGCTGCCAAGACTATGCAGGAAATATGAGTAAAGGCTTTTGTTTTGAGAAGAGACGTGTTTGTACTCAGCGATCTGCGCTTATAAGTACTATCACTCTCCAGTGATGTGACGATACAGGGGAATTATTCCTGTCTAAAATACACTAGTACTTATCTTTTCTAGATAACGTCACTTTCATACCACGAGGAGAAGACCGCTAGTGTCCTAGGATACATATCTTGGTTTACACCACATCCTCCTCCCCCCCCCCTCCTCCATCCCCTCGGTCCCATCCCAGGTCCTTATCCTGATCCCTTCCGAGTGCTGTATAGTCGTAATGGCTTGGCGCTTTCTACTCATAGTTCCTTCCTGCCTCGCCCGGTCCCTGGCAGCGGAGTAGTAGTAGTTTGCTGCCAGACTCTTGATGCAAGTTGTCGTACGGTAAGTGTCGTACGGTAAGAGTCGTACTACAGTAAGTGTTGTATGATAAGTGTCGTACGGTGAGTGTTGTACGGTAAGTGTTGTACGGTAAGTGTCGTACAGTAAGTGTCGTATGGTAAGTATCGTACGGGAAGTGTCGTACGGTAAGTGTTGTATGATAAGTGTCGTATGATAAGTGTCGTACGGTAAGTATTGTACGGTAAGTGTCGTACCGGAAGTGTCGTACAGTAAGTGTCGTATGGTAAGTGTTGTACACTAAGTGTCGTACGGTAAGCGTCGTATGGTGTCGTACCGGAAGTGTCGTACAGTAAGTGTCGTACGGTAAGTGTCATACAATAAGTGTCGTACGGTACAGTGGACACTTACACAGTGACTGATCACTTAAGCTGCAGGTATGTGTACATGTACTTCTCTGCGGCAACCTGCAAGGTTGACCTCCACAGAGACTGCAAATATTAACCTCCAAAAGGTAAATGCGAAGGCTTGCAGGATTAATTGTTACCGTGCTGACTCAAAGTGCAGAACACATCATGGGTGAGGTGTGGATAGGTGTTCCCGGTCCAGGATGAACAAACAGTCGAGTGTAGCAGCAGACATCCAAGTTCAGTATGACCCAAAGGTCAGGCCCGGGACCAGATTCACGAAGCAGTTACGCAAGTACTTACGAACGTGTACATCTTCCTTAATCTCTCACGGCTTTGGTTACATTTATTAAACAGTTTACAAGCATGAAAACTTAGCAACCAACTGTTGTTATTGTTATGAACAGCCTCCTGGTGCTTCGGCGCTCATTAACTGTTTAATAATTGTAAACAAAGCCGCCAAAGATTGAGAAAAGATGTACAGGTTCGTAAGTGCTTGCGTAACTGCTTCGTGAATCCGGTCCCAGGTCTGTCCAGCTCACTATCACCCCCAATCATACACTATTTATTTGCTAATTAAATTATATTTCTTCAGTTACAGCCCCGCTCCTGTGTCAGGTAAGTCCACTACGGGCTCACCATAGCCCGTGCTACTTGGAATGTTTTGTTCCCAGTAGCTGAATCTTAAACAACAACATTATAACTGGGTCAGAGAGAACATTACCTGGGTCAGAAAGAACATTACCTGGGTCAGAGAGAACACTACCTGGGTCAGAGAGAACACTACCTGGGTCAGAGAGAACACTACCTGGGTCAGAGAGAACACTACCTGGGTCAGAGAGAACACTACCTGGGTCAGGGAGAACACTACCTGGGTCAGAGAGAACACTACCTGGGTCAGAGAGAACATTACCTGGGACAGAGAGAACATTACCTGGGACAGAGAGAACATTACTTGGGACAGAGAGAACATTACTTGGGACAGAGAGAACATTACTTGGGTCAGAGAGGACACTACCTGGGACAGAGAGAACATTACCTGGGGCAGAGAGAACATTACTTGGGTCAGAGAGAGCATTACTTGGGTCAGAGAGAGCATTACTTGGGTCAGAGAGAACATTACTTGGGTCAGAGAGAACATTACCTGGGGCAGAGAGAACACTACCTGGGTCAGAGAGAACATTACCTGGGACAGAGAGAACATTACTTGGGTCAGAGAGAACATTACCTGGGACAGAGAGAACATTACCTGGGGCAGAGAGAACACTACCTGTGTCAGAGAGAACATTACCTGGGTCAGAGAGAACATTACCTAGGGCAGAGAGAACATTACCTGGGTCAGAGAGAACATTTCCTGGGACAGAGAGAACATTACCTGGGTCAGAGAGAACATTACCTGGGTCAGAGAGAACATTACCTAGGCCAGAGAGAACATTACCTGGGTCAGAAAGAACATTACCTGGGACAGAGAGAACATTACTTGGGTCAAAGAGAACACTACCTGGGTCAGAGAGAACATTACCTGGGACAGAGAGAACATTACCTGGGTCAGAGAGAACATTACCTGGGTCAGAGAGAACATTACCTGGGGCAGAGAGAACATTACCTGGGTCAGAGAGAACATTACTTGGGTCAGAGAGAACACTACCTGGGTCAGAGAGAACATTACTAGGGTCACAGAGAACACTACCTGGGATAGAGAGAACATTACCTGGGAAAGAGAGAACATTACCTGGGTCAGAGACAACATTACTTGGGTCAGAGAGAACATTACCTGGGTCAGAGAGAACATTACCTGAGACAGAGAGAACATTACTTGGGTCAGAGAGAACATTACCTAGGACAGAGAGAACATTACCTGGGTCAGAGAGAACATTACCTGGGGCAGAGAGAACACTACCTAGGGCAGAGAGAACATTACCTGGGGCAGAGCGAACATTACCTGGGGCAGAGAGAACATTACCTGGGTCAGAGAGAACACTACCTAGGGCAGAGAGAACATTACCTGGGGCAGAGAGAACACTACCTGGGGCAGAGAGAACATTACCTGGGGCAGAGAGAACATTACCTGGGGCAGAAAGAACATTACCTGGGACAGAGAGAACATTACCTGGGACAGAGAGAACATTACCTGGGAAAGAGAGAACATTACCTGGGGCAGAGAGAACATTACCTGGGGGCAGAGAGAACATTACCTGAGTCAGAGAGAACATTACTTGGGTCAGAGAGAACACTACCTGGGTCAGAGAGAACATTACTTGGGTCAGAGAGAACACTACCTGGGATAGAGAGAACATTACCTGGGACAGAGAGAACATTACCTTGGTCAGAGAGAACATTACCTGAGACAGAGAGAACATTACTTGGGTCAGAGAGAACATTACCTAGGACAGAGAGAACATTACCTGGGTCAGAGAGAACATTACCTGAGACAGAGAGAACATTACTTGGGTCAGAGAGAACATTACCTAGGACAGAGAGAACATTACCTGGGACAGAGAGAACATTACCTGGGACAGAGAGAACATTACCTGGGACAGAGAGAACATTACCTGGGGGCAGAGAGAACATTACCTGGGACAGAGAGAACATTATCTAGGGCAGAGAGAACATTCCCTGGGACAGAGAGAACACTACCTGGGGCAGAGCGAACACTACCTGCGTCAGAGAGAACATTACCTGGGGCAGAAAGAACATTACCTGGGGCAGAGAGAACATTACCTGGGGGCAGAGAGAACATTACCTGGAGATACGGAACAATTGAACACATCGACAAAATTATAGAGCCATTAAAAGGGGAAAAAAGTGCTATGTTGTATTCATAGTTTTTTGCAAAAAAAAAAAAATGATATATGGAATAATATCCCGTATAATTAATACTATGGGAATATCAGGTGTAAGAGGGAAACGGATTTTCAATATAGTAATGAAGATATTACAGAGAACATATTACATCAGTCAGAGTTCCGGTGCTGTGTTCCAGCACGCTCGGTCCACACCTCCTGTGTCATGGCAGGCGAGGCTGTGGTGCTGGGGTACTGGCCCAGGGAACCTTTACTACCAACAATTAATCAGTAAAGCACTCAGACTACTGGGACCGATTCATAACACTCAAACTTTTTACTCCTTGGAACGAAGACGAGAGAAATATCTTGTACTACACACACACACACACACACACACACACACACACACACACACACACACACACACACACACACACACACACACACACACACACACACACACACACACACACACACACGGCCGGTGGCCGAGCGGACAGCACGCTATACACGTGATACTGTGGTCCCGGGTTCGATCCCGGGCGCCGGCGAGAAACATAGGGCAGAGTTTCTTTCACCCTATGCCCCTGTTACCTAGCAGTAAATAGGTACCTGGGAGTTAGTCAGCTGTCACGGGCTGCTTTCTAGGGTGTGTGTGTGGGGGGGGGGAATAGTAGTAGTTAGAAACAGTTGATTGACAGTTGAGAGGCGGGCCGAAAGAGCAGTGCTCAACCCCCGCAAGCACAACTAGGTAAATACAAAATTAATTAGTAGTTAGTTACAGTTGATTTATTGATAGTTGAGAGACGGGCCGAAAGAGCAGAGCTCAACCCCCCCGCAAGCACAACTAGGTGAATACACACATGGACAATTCTGAAATCTCCACATACCTGAGTGAGATGTGATTGGAAGTGTGAAATAAAGCCAGCAAAATGTCAGGGTGCAATAATGATAATGAGAAAACACAATGTCAACATAGCAGGTTAATTAATGGTTTTTCAAATTCCTGCCCAACACACATAAAAATATCGCTGGAACAACAGTGGAAGAATTCAAGAGGGAACCTAAGAAAATTCTGTTGGAGATACTGGATCAGCCTGGCTGTGATGGCGTTGTGGGGCTCCGGGCTACCAACACAAACAGCCAGACAGACCGGACAATCACCAGAGAAGGCTGGCCTCAAGCTTGGCTGTAGGAGTGGAAAACCTCAGGAAATTATCAAGAGATAGAGATAAGGGTACAGGCGGATGATGGTAGACGTTCAAGTATCTGAGAGATAACATTACCTGTAGATACAAGATACCGGAGGCCTGAGGCTGGTCGACGAGGCCGTACACGATCTCCTCGTCGTCTTTCTCTGCCGCGAAGGTCCCGAAGAGACGGTCCCAGATGATCAGGAAGCCGCCGTAGTTCTTGTCCAGACAGTACTTGTTGGCACCTGTCAGGGAGAGACCTTCAGCTACCTTCTCTTCTGTGTGCAGGCGATGGGTCACAATAACGTGACTGAAGTAGTTTGACCAGACCACACACTAGAAGGTGAAGGGACGACGACGTTTCGGCCCGTCCTGGACCATTCTGAAGTCGATTGTGAGTGTGAGAATTCTCAAGTTGACTGTGAGACAATCGACTTGAGAATGGTCCAGGACGGACCGAAACGTCGTCGTCCCTTCACCTTCTAGTGTGTGGTCTGGTCAAACTTCTCTTCCGTTGTTGTGACAACTGCTGTGCTACTGTTTCCTCTCCTACTGCTACAACTACTTTCCCACCATTAATACTACCATTTATACTACTACAACTGCTACTTCCGCCTCCAGATATGAATTAACACCAGTAACAGGTAACTTCATGCTCAGTTGCATCTAACGCAGCCTTGTATTTCTAGCATATTCTACCAATTACAAACCGCTCAAATTATATAGGCCTGGGCGATGACCGGGCCGCGGGGAGGCTAAGCCCCGAAACCAACACAAGGTATTCACAAGGTATAGGACTTCTGGGTCAGTATGTAAATATTACTCACTATTTTGAATACAACAGGAATAAGTAACATTTCTTTCAATGATAGATTTAGAAAGATCAATCTTTTTGAGGATTCTTCCAGTCATTTGGATTGTTAAAGTCTTGCCTAAAAAGAGTTCACTAGTTATTTTATTATATAGTGTAAGAGCTTACTAGTTTTTGTGATATAATTTATTGCCAGCTTTACTTTGGGTTTTGAACTCTTAAATTTAAATGTAGATCATATGGTATAATTATAATGATGACTTGTTATTCTATACATCATAACTTTCTTATATAAAATGTACTGAAATGTTGATTAACTCAATTGTAAATAAACAACTAATTATGAATAAAGTTTTTACATTTTAAATAAATTATTTTCTGAATAATTGTATAACTGTAATTTGATATGATTCCCAAATGGTCACAGAAAATGAATTTGAATTTTGATGATGAATTTCATCATCAAAATATTCCTGTTGTATTCAACTCACTGAATGAATTTATGAATGTCAATAAAGTTTTCATGAAATAACAAAATAAACGTATTTTTGTTTTTAGTAATTATCCGTAAATGTTTAAACTGTAGAAAGTGATTTGCAATTTCTATGGTTTTATCAATAAATATTATAAAACATATTATATTATATAAAATATTATAGAACAAATCCCAAAATAACAGAAACGCGTCAGTACCAGCTTGGTAGCTTCACCAAGGTGGTAGTGCCAGGTAGAAGGGTGTTTGAGTCATTAAGCTGTCAGTGAATGGTAGTTATACACGAGCAAGAATTTCTGTCTTAAACACGTGCATCTTTGTGTTCAGTTACAAGGAGCAGAACATCACCCCTCACGAGTCTCAGGCTCCCGGCCCACACAGGTTAACACATTGTATTATGTACGTTGTGGCGAACGAAGATATGGACGGCCTGGTTTATGTGAACGATATTATAGGATATGAACAAAGAGAACGGGTTTGGTGACGTTTTCTTTGGTGACGGGTTGGTTTACCAACCCGTCACCAAAGAAAGCCTCACCGGGATAACATTACATTTGTCAAGTACTGACATATTGCCGTTCGTGGCAGGTTACTTTGTACTTATTGAGTCCAACTTTTGTTATGTTGGAAACAATGAGTCAAAACGTACCCAGAACACCTGACATGGCAATATACTGCAGCGATGTGCGTTGTGGCCAAAACGGCAGCATTTCCCTTACCATGGTGGACGCGGTGGTGAGAAGGCGTGTTGATGAACCACTCAAGTGGACCGCACTTGCCGATCATCTCCGTGTGGATGATGAACTGGACCAGCAGGTTGAGGTGGAAGTGGACGCAGATGGCGGGTAGGGGGACGCCCAGCAGCGCCATGGGCTGGTAGTACCCGATGGCACACAGTCGCTGGAACATGGACTGTCTGAGGGCGACGGAGACGTTGTAGTCCTCGTGGGAGTGGTGGACCTGGTGCCACGCCCAGATCACGCTCACCTCTGTAGGGACACCAAGGGAGAGGTGGGTAGTGCCCAGCTGTGGTGGTGATGAGGGGGGGGGCAGGTCCTCTAAGGGAGTGATGATGGGGTACTCTGCGTGGGCATTGTAGTAACTAACCAGATAGATGACACAATGGGCTTCGAGTGCTAATACTCGACCCTGCAAGCACACTTATGTGAGTGTACACACACACACACACACACACACACACACACACACACACACACACACACACACACACACACACACACACACACACACACACACACACACACACACAGCTGCATATATGTCCCACATATATATCCCACAGTACATATCCCACAGGGCTCTGTACTCAGCCCTATCTTGTTTCTGAAATATGTAAATGATCTTCTGGAGGGTATAGATTCATTTCTCTCAATGTTTGCGGATGATGCCAAAATTATGAGAAGGATTAATACAGAGGAGGACTGCTTGAGGCTTCAAGAAGACCTAGACAAGCTGGAGGAATGGTCGATTAAATGGTTGTTAGAGTTTAACCCAAGCAAATGTAATGTAATGAAGATAGGTGTAGGGAGCAGGAGGCCAGATACAAAGTATCATCTGGGAGATGAAATACTTCAAGAGTCAGAGAAAGAAAAAGACTTGGGGGATGATATCACGCCAGACCTGTCTCCTGCAGCCCATGTCAAAAGGATAACATCAGCGGCATATGCCAGGCTGGCCAACATAAGAACGGCATTCAGAAACTTGTGTAAGGAATCATTCAGAACTTTGTATACCACATATGTCAGGCCAATCCTGGAGTATGCAGCCCCAGCATGGAGTCCATATCTAGTCAAGAATAAGACTAAACTGGAAAAGGTTCAAAAGTTTGCCACCAGACTAGTACCCGAGCTGAGAGGTATGAGCTACGAGGAGAGACTACGGGAATTAAACCTCACTTCGCTGGAAGACAGAAGAGTTAGGGGGGACATGATCACCACATTCAAGATTCTCAAGGGAATTGATAGGGTAGATAAAGACAGTCTATTTAACACAAGGGGCACACGTACTAGGCACGCACTAGGCACTCAGTTTCCACTCAGGTGGAAACTGAGTGCCCAAGTGAGACACAGAGATATTAGAAAGAACTTTTTTAGTGTCAGAGTGGTTGACAAATGGAATGCATTATGAAGTGATGTGGTGGAGGCCGACTCCATATACAATTTCAAGTGTAGATATGATAGAGCCCAATAGGCTCAGGAACCTGTACACCTGTTGATTGACGGTTGAGAGGCGGGACCAAAGAGCCAGAGTTCAACCCCCGCAAGCACAATTCAGTGAGTACAATTAGGTGAGTACACACACACACACACACACACACACACACACACACACACACACACACACACACACACACACACACACACACACACACACACACACACACACACACATACACGAAAAAAAGCGCGTACACAGGCGCGCACACATACGAAAATGTGATGAAAAATACCACACCAGCAACTTACCGTGAGAGGCGCGGTGGAACCAGTAGTAGACGAAGTCTGCGGCCAGGAAGCCTGCCCACCAGGCGGCCGCCGAGTTCCAGGGGATGTCGATAAAGCGGTACTGGTACAGCCACAGGTACCCGCTCATCTCGAACCACCGGGTGAACAACCTAGAGCACGACCACGTATGGTAATCAGCGGGAGCGAGCACACGTCTAAACTACTCCTTCAGGGGTTAGGGGGAAACATGTCTAAACTACTCCTTCAGGGGTTAGGGGGAAACATGTCTAAACTACTCCTTCAGGGGTTAGGGGGAAACATGTCTAAACTACTCCTTCAGGGGTTAGGGGGAAACATGTCTAAACTACTCCTTCAGGGGTTAGGGAGGACATGTCTAAACTACTCCTTCAGGGGTTAGGGAGGACATGTCTAAACTACTCATTCTGTCTATAGTATACATTGGGAGACTTTGATAGGAGTGCAATAAGAACAGGCTGGGTGGAGAGAGGAACATATAAGAACATGTATAGGGTGAGTAGCTGAAAGAACATTAAATAATATATGTGGGGTGACAATGGAGGGAAGAACATGAAAGAAGAATATATTCAACTAGCGGGAATAATGCACATCCAACAGGAAGTTTAATGTGATTCTACAGGACAAACAAAATGCAAACTCCATGACTGATTGTCAATCGTGGAGCTTAATTAATAAGCACCAGGACCGACCAGTCCTTATAGACGATCAATGGTGCGGTGGTCACGATGCTGTGTACATTTTGGTGGTGATCTGGACGCCATGGGTTCGAGTCCTGGTGGGTCATTTAGAGTCTGAACCATAAACAATGAATGCAAGCTGGATTTTTGTCTTGATTTTGGAAGGACATGGGTAAGAACAGGTCTGGGAATAGACATTGTATGGGCTTGCAATTTGCATTATTGTGGCAAAAAGTTTAACTGGTTACAAGAATATATTGGATAGGTATATAGGTGAGAAGGGTGACTTATATGGACCAAAAGGCCTCATATGGTGCTCCCTAATTCTTATCTTGTTATTGATCTGAGAGAATTGTTAAGGATTTGTATTTTGCACTACTATACGTACCTTAATTTTCTGCCTAACTGTTTTTGCTAGTTTGACAAATTGTTGATGTAGACAGATTTCCCAATTCTTAATTCGTTTGTATATAGCTTCCTCTTTTTCGATAAGATTTTTTAGTGCCATTGTTAATTTTGTGTCGTTATTATTGTTAAACATAATTAATTTGATATACTACATTCATAGGCTTCAAGTAGAAAGTTTTTAGTGTATTTTAATTTGCATCAACATTATAATTGTCAACTCACACGCCTCTGGAGTCGTGCCACATCCAGTTACCAAGTAACTTCTTTATATCACAAAATCAGCTCTACGGAAGTCTGGCATCCTAACAGTTTTCATTCCACACTCTCCCATGCTATGTTATATCTGGCCTCCTGTAACCACTGTTCTCTAACTAGCTCCCTATTCCAGTGTTCTTTAGTGTTCCTTTGTTGCTAGCCACTATGCCTAAAATATGATTTCCTCATGCTGGCGCTATAGTATGTTATGAAAGCACATTATTAATTTAGAGAAAAATGTATTCTACGTCAGTATTCCCTGTTTTATTATTCCAATTTATTCTATCAATATTAAAGTCAACGAAAATGTAACTTTTGTTACATTTTCATTTTCACATTAGACATGAAAGATAATCATTCCTTTCATTGTG
This sequence comes from Procambarus clarkii, assembly GCF_040958095.1. Taxonomy (NCBI): domain Eukaryota; kingdom Metazoa; phylum Arthropoda; class Malacostraca; order Decapoda; family Cambaridae; genus Procambarus; species Procambarus clarkii. The sequence continues at coordinate 31,240,993 of NC_091155.1, read as the reverse complement.
TTAGTTTGGTGACCATCATATATTCAAATTTTTAGGCTAGCATTAGCTAGGCTAGCTAGGCTAGTTTGTGTGTATTACACAGTTCTGATTCCCTGTTTGACATCCTAGTTATATTTTCTCTGTGTATATTGCTACTCATCCTCCTCGCTAAATTAGTCTATCAGAGGGAAATATTGTGTATTCTGCTGGAGAAAGACGTAAAGCCTCATGCGGGAGCAGCACCAGGGTACATCATGGGCCAGTGACGCATACCAGGAAAAATGCACTAACCGGCTTTTGTGTGGAACAAGTTCTAGTTATATCCAGATAAACCTAACACTGTATTTTCCACCGTGGATCAGTTCTTGTCCTTGACTGCATGACTTGTTTTTCTGCACCCAATTTACGTCAATATCTGCCTGCTCCTCCTACCCTCTTGCTCCACCCTGAGTTAGAGGGAGGAGTAAGTACTGGCTGAAGGAACACACAAAACATGCAATGGAGTGCACAGAGCTTTGTAAGAATGTAAATAAGGGACTATAAGAATACAGAAGAATGCCGGATGCATAATAGTCCATGCGAGACAGTTTTAATTTTCAAAATAATAATTGAAATAATAATAATTAAAAGAACAGACGTGAGTGAATATGAATGTAGTAATATGTATGAATGTGCTCAGTGAGCCGTTGTCATGTATATTTAATTAATTGTTCAATAGAATCGATCATTGAACCGCAATGTTCGGCGTTGTGAACACGGGCACGAATTTTAGGTTAAGTGGGTTAGTTTACCTGTCTCGAATTATCAACCAGTTAGCTAATTGTGTATTGTGGGAGACTTGATTTAATCGATAATCGCAACGTGCATTCGTACACACCTTAGATAAAATAGATTATAGTAAGTATTCAGAACATGACTTTACTAAGGGCGCTCATGTTTGATAAACATTGATATTCTCTTTGGCATATTTGCTGTGGTTGACACTGGAGAGGAATGTGACGATGTGTACCTCGACTTTAACAATGGTTTCGATTCTGTACCTGACGAAAACTACATCAGGAAGGCATGGGTGTTTCAGTCAGCTTCACCAGGAACAACAGGGAGACTACCAGCTGGATATTTGGAATTAGGAAGGAACTACTGCCACAAGGAGATGGCTTACTGTCAGGCATTTGGAGTCATATTGAGATCAGATTCATGTTGTATGAACTGTGTTGTCTGAGTAATTTTGATCACACGTTAGCCCCAGACTCTGATGATGTAGAATGCTGAGGAGGTGCTAATTTCTATATCTTCATGGTATGATGGGTTTATATTAGTTCTCATTCAAATTGTCTCATCATCCTAATATTGTGATATTAAGTGAGTCAATATCTGTCCCGCCACTCTAATGGTAAACTACATTTTAATTTAATATATATCACTTTGCAAATTGTAGGCCGAATGTTACTGTGTGCCAAATATGTAAGATTGATTTAGATTACTGTACACCTGATTAGTCCAGCCATTATTCGTAACGAGTTACGTAGTTGTTACGGATAGAGCTTCTGATTCTAAATCTGAATGGAGTGAAATCCGAGTGGGGGAACCCTCTGTAAGTGGAGGACCCCAGATCTGTGTCTTCGGACCTGTGTTGTCTACCATAGACGTCGATGTTTTCGACTCAGGATTCAACAGCAACATTAATACATTTGCAAATGATACAAAAAGGACGATGAATAAATTTAAAAATAATAAAAATTGCTACGAAACGATTTCAGTACGCTTTTAAATTGGACGAAACATTGACAGATGCAGCTTATTGCTGACGTATGTAAGTTTAGGAGCCAAAGTGATGTTAGTAGAAACCGGATATTAGTAGCTGAACAACGTCTAAAGTTCAAAATCTAAATAAAAAAAACATCTAGAAATCATTATTAGTAGGGACATTAAACCAAAAACCAGCCACTGGTTTTTGGGTTAAAACCAGCCACATTTATGAAATAAAGCAAATAGGATACTAAGATTTGTATCTAGAAGCGTTAACAATGTGAACCTCTAATGTTATTTTTCAGTTTTAAATTGCCCTCGTTTTGATTTAAATTATACACTTTAGTTCTAGGTAGCCTACTATAGCGCGGGCATAAACTCACAGGAACGCGTACAGTGAAGAATGATAGAGTAAATCCCAGGAAGTAGAGACCTTCTTTACAAAGACAGACCAGGAGGGCTTAATAACATTCATCAGCAAGGCAGGAGAAAGAAGCGACATGACTGAAGGACTGAGCTGGATAAAGTGGTATTACAAATGCTAAATCTATAGGATTGTAAGTAACGCTAAATAGAACATGATATAATGTGTAATAGATTCTGAAGAGAAGTGGGTAAATATTGGTTTGGAAATAGGGTTGTTGAATTGTGGAACACATTGCCAATTAACATAACAGATGTGAACTCACTAGACTGTTAGAAGGCTAGGTTAGACAAATACATGAGTGGGTGGTATTCGGTGTTATAAAGGAGCTGCCTAACATTGGTGAGAAAGTATTCTGTAGTTTCCTCAGTTTTTCATGTTCTACTTCCCAAAGCGTTAATCTATTCTTCCTTTGCACTAGCTTGTAAGACAGTCTCGCGGAACGTCTACGATAGGCTGCGTAGCGGCGCATACTTAGCACATGATGTGTTGAGGGGCTCAGGGTTGTCACTTGGGTACATAGTGTCGGAGTGTACATAGTGTCGGAGTGTACATAGTGTCGGAGTGTACATAGTGTCGGAGTGTACATAGTGTCGGAGTGTACATAGCATCAGGGTGCTGGGGGGAGCACAGAGACCTGGCCAACTCCAACATGGAGGCGGAAGTCGACGGAGCGTTTGTTGACAAATGTAATTTGTGTTTCTATAATAATAATAATAATAAATAAATAATAAACTTTTATTCAGGAAAAGTACATACATAGTTGATATACAAACATAATGTTGGATTTATAGATAGAGCTCATACATACAATACCTAAATCCACTAATACGCATAGCGTTTCGGGCAAGGAAACTGTGTTTATGTGTTTTGCGTTTATGTCGTTACATAAACACTGAAACACGGTAAATATAACGTTAAGGTTATAATTATTAATAAAATGTTAAATTTTAGTTCCTAGTCCAGTCCTCTCTGCCACGGCAAGGTTCTGTACCATCATATACAACGGCAAACAGCCCACCCGTCAGCACAGTAAGCAACCCACCCGTCAGCACAGTAAGCAACCCACCCGTCAGCACAGTAAGCAACCCACCCGTCAGCACAGTAAGCAACCCACCCGTCAGCACAGTAAACAACCCACCCGTCAGCACAGTAAACAACCCACCCGTCAGCACAGTAAGCAACCCACCCGTCAGCACAGTAAGCAACCCACCCGTCAGCACAGTAAGCAACCCACCCGTCAGCACAGTAAGCAACCCACCCGTCAGCACAGTAAGCAACCCACCCGTCAGCACAGTAAACAACCCACCCGTCTGTGTCAAACGATCACATGAAGTGGTTAAAGCTGAATCTATTGGTCGATATGCTGACGATGAAAACAATAAATTATACTGTTGGTTTGGTCGTGAGGGTAGGCTATTTTTTTCACTAGGCTGGAAAAACAAATTGAAAAGCAGAGCTGAACCGGTAATTTTGAGATTTTGAACATTACACCTCAGTTTGCTGGAACATCTTGAACCCCAGTTCACGGAGGAGTGGTCGCGTGTGCCTCTGGAACATCTAGGACCCCGGTTCGAGACTTCCATTACTCTTAAAAATCACATTTCACACCATTGTCAGTTTGGTAGTTTTAATTTGGTGTTGGACCTAAGACCTATCAGCCGTGGGAGGGCTATTAAGGCCACCACAACAGATTACTAACCAACCAGCAAGTATACTTTAGTCTTTAACATAATCAAAGGCTAAAGTAAACTCAGTGTATTTGCCCCGGGAAGCTGGGTACACCTTAGTGTATATGCCCCGAGAAGCTGGGTACACCTTAGTGTATATGCACCGGGAAGCTGGGTACACCTTAGTGTATATGTACCGGGAAGCTGGGTACACCTTAGTGTATATGTACCGGGAAGCTGGGTACATCTTAGTGTATATGTACCGGGAAGCTGGGTACACCTTAGTGTATATGTACCGGGAAGCTGGGTACACCTTAGTGTATATGTACCGGGAAGCTGGGTACATCTTAGTGTATATGTACCGGGAAGCTGGGTACACCTTAGTGTATATGTACCGGGAAGCTGGGTACACCTTAGTGTATATGTACCGAGAAGCTGGGTACACCTTAGTGTATATGTACCGAGAAGCTGGGTACACCTTAGTGTATATGTACCGGGAAGCTGGGTACACCTTAGTGTATATGTACCGGGAAGCTGGGTACACCTTAGTGTATATGTACCGAGAAGCTGGGTACACCTTAGTGTATATGTACCGGGAAGCTGGGTACATCTTAGTGTATTCACATGAGTGTTGGCACCCGACGAGCCCCACAAACGCCTGTTGTCTCCCAAGGCCAAACATCACCGGTTATACCTGTTGTGGCGGGCAATAGATATGTAGCGGACATATCAAGTCTTATGCAATATAAGACTTGATATATATACTTTTGTACTCGGGAGCCCGCGAATAGCAGGTACTAATAGTATGGGGAAGTCTCAACCAGTGAGCCTCCTGTTGCTAGGAAGGTGTGGGGCGGATCCTAGGTAGTGGGCTGGGTGCTGGGTAGATGTTCTCTACTCCCCCACTATCTCGCCTCACTACCAGGAACGTGCCGGACACTACAGTAACTTTCTGTAGATAATTGAGGGCTCACAAGCCTCTCGAGACCGCACAGGAGACGGTAACCACAGCCATGGGGTCCAGAATGCACACACCTACACCCCACTACCCCACCACCCAGTAAAAACTCGCATAGCCCGGGGCTCCACCCTGATGGGTCTGCTTCAGAGGGCCTTCCCCGGTTTATCCCGACTAAGGTCAAAGGCAGGGGGGAAAGAGTGTGGGAGGGAGGGTAATAAAAGGAGGCCTGCTCGAGGACCGGGCCCCAGGGACATTGAGCCCCAAAATCATCGCAGGGTAACCCTGAAATAACCAAATTGGATAATAACATAAATAACTCCAAGAACATGCGAGGCGTGTAGCCTTTAGGCTTAACGCAGAAGTGAAGAGGGATTAGGTTTATATTCTCTTTGTAGTTTTACACTTGGGCTAAATGAAGGTTGAGTGAAGCTTCTCCAGGAACCGTGGGACGGAACACCCAGGGGTGACGGGGAACACCCAGGGGTGACGGGGAACACCCAGGGGTGACGGGGAACACCAAGGGGGTGACGGAGAACACCCAGGGGTGACGGGGAACACCCAGGGGTGACGGGGAACACCAAGGGGGTGACGGAGAACACCCAGGGGTGACGGGGAACACCAAGGGGTGACGGGGAACACCAAGGGGGTGAGGGGTAACACCCAGGGGTGACGGGGTACACCAAAAGGGTGACGGGGAACACCAAGGGGGTGAGGGGTAACACCCAGGGGTGACGGGGTACACCAAGGGGTGACGGGGAACACCAAAGGGTGACGGAGAACACCAAGGGGGTGACGGGGAACACCAAGGGGTGACGGGGAACACCAAGGGGGTGACGGGGAACACCAAGGGGGTGACGGGGAACACCAAAGGGTGACGGGGTACACCAAGGGGTGACGGAGAACACCCAGGGGTGACGGGGAACACCAAAAGGGTGACGGGGAACACGAAGGGGGTGACGGGGAACACCAAAAGGGTGACGGGGAACACCAAAGGGTGACGGAGAACACCAAGGGGGTGACGGGGAACACCAAGGGGTGACGGGGAACACCAAGGGGGTGACGGGGAACACCCAGGGGGTGACGGGGAACACCAAAAGGGTGACGGGGAACACGAAGGGGGTGACGGGGAACACCAAAAGGGTGACGGGGAACACCAAGGGGGTGAGGGGTAACACCCAGGGGTGACGGGGTACACCAAAAGGGTGACGGGGAACACCAAGGGGGTGAGGGGTAACACCCAGGGGTGACGGGGTACACCAAGGGGTGACGGGGAACACCAAAGGGTGACGGAGAACACCAAAAGGGTGACGGGGAACACCAAGGGGGTGAGGGGTAACACCCAGGGGTGACGGGGTACACCAAGGGGTGACGGGGAACACCAAGGGGGTGAGGGGTAACACCCAGGGGTGACGGGGTACACCAAAAGGGTGACGGGGAACACCAAGGGGGTGAGGGGTAACACCCAGGGGTGACGGGGTACACCAAGGGGTGACGGGGAACACCAAAGGGTGACGGAGAACACCAAGGGGGTGACGGGGAACACCAAGGGGTGACGGGGAACACCAAAAGGGTGACGGGGAACACGAAGGGGGTGACGGGGAACACCAAAAGGGTGACGGGGAACACGAAGGGGGTGACGGGGAACACCAAAAGGGTGACGGGGAACACCAAAGGGTGACGGAGAACACCAAGGGGGTGACGGGGAACACCAAGGGGTGACGGGGAACACCAAGGGGGTGACGGGGAACACCCAGGGGGTGACGGGGAACACCAAAAGGGTGACGGGGAACACGAAGGGGGTGACGGGGAACACCAAAAGGGTGACGGGGAACACCAAGGGGGTGAGGGGTAACACCCAGGGGTGACGGGGTACACCAAAAGGGTGACGGGGAACACCAAGGGGGTGAGGGGTAACACCCAGGGGTGACGGGGTACACCAAGGGGTGACGGGGAACACCAAAGGGTGACGGAGAACACCAAAAGGGTGACGGGGAACACCAAGGGGGTGAGGGGTAACACCCAGGGGTGACGGGGTACACCAAGGGGTGACGGGGAACACCAAAGGGTGACGGAGAACACCAAGGGGGTGACGGGGAACACCAAGGGGTGACGGGGAACACCAAGGGGGTGACGGGGAACACCAAGGGGGTGACGGGGAACACCAAAGGGTGACGGGGTACACCAAGGGGTGACGGAGAACACCCAGGGGTGACGGGGAACACCAAAGGGTGACGGGGAACACCAAGGGGTGACGGGGAACACCAAGGGGGTTACGGGGAACGGAACACCAAGGGGTGACGGGGAACACCAAGGGGGTTACGGGGAACACCAAAGGGTGACGGGGTACACCAAGGGGTGACGGAGAACACCAAGGGGTGACGGGGAACACCAAAGGGTGACGGGGTACACCAAAGGGTGACGGGGAACACCAAGGGGTGACGGAGAACACCAAGGGGTGACGGGGAACACCAAGGGGTGACGGGGAACACCAAGGGGTGACGGGGAACACCAAAGGGTGACGGGGAACACCAAGGGGGTGACGGGGTACACCAAGGGGTGACGGGGAACACCAAGGGGGTGACGGGGAACACCAAAGGGTGACGGGGAACACCAAGGGGTGACGGGGTACACCAAAGGGTGACGGGGTACACCAAAGGGTGACGGGGAACACCAAGGGGTGACGGGGAACACCAAGGGGTGACGGGGTGCACCAAGGGGTGACGGGGAACACCAAGGGGGTGACGGGGAACACCAAAGGGTGACGGGGAACACCAAGGGGTGACGGGGTACACCAAAGGGTGACGGGGTACACCAAAGGGTGACGGGGAACACCAAGGGGTGACGGGGAACACCAAGGGGTGACGGGGAACACCAAAGGGTGACGGGGTACACCAAAGGGTGACGGGGTACACCAAAGGGTGACGGGGAACACCAAGGGGTGACGGGGAACACCAAGGGGTGACGGGGAACACCAAAGGGTGACGGGGTACACCAAAGGGTGACGGAGAACACCAAGGGGTGACGGAGAACACCAAGGGGTGACGGAGAACACCAAGGGGTGACGGAGAACACCAAGGGGTGACTGGGAACACCAAAGGGTGACGGGGAACACCAAAGGGTGACGGGGAACACCAAAGGGTGACGGGGAACACCAAGGGGTGACGGGGAACACCAAGGGGTGACGGGGAACACCAAAGGGTGACGGGGAACACCAAAGGGTGACGGAGAACACCAAGGGGTGACTGGGAACACCAAAGGGTGACGGGGTACACCAAGGGGTGACGGGGAACACCAAAGGGTGACTGGGAACACCAAAGGGTGACTGGGAACACCAAGGGGTGACTGGGAACACCAAAGGGTGACGGAGAACACCAAAGGGTGACGGGGAACACCAAGGGGGTGACGGAGAACACCAAAGGGTGACGGGGAACACCAAGGGGTGACGGGGAACACCAAAGGGTGACGGGGTACACCAAAGGGTGACGGGGCACACCAAAGGGTGACGGGGTACACCAAGGGGTGACGGCGTACACTAAGAGGTGACGCAGGATGTGAGGGTTCGCCGCCTCCACAACACCCTTGTGTTGACCCAAGTCTGCGTAGAGAACGATGCTAATTCCATTCTGTTTACTACGCCAGATAATACGCAAACTACGCCACAGAGTACACAGACTACGCCACAGAGTGCACAGGCTACGCCACAGTGAACACAGGCTACGCCACAGAGTACACAGACTACGCCACAGAGTACACAGGCTACGCCACAGAGTACACAGACTACGCCACAGAGTGCACAGGCTACGCCACAGTGAACACAGGCTACGCCACAGAGTACACAGACTACGCCACAGAGTACACAGGCTACGCCACAGAGTACACAGACAACGCCACAGAGTACACAGACAACGCCACAGAGTACACAGACAACGCCACAGAGTACACAGACAACGCCACAGAGTACACAGACTACGCCACAGAGCACACAGACTACGCCACAGAGTACTCAGACTACACCACAGAGCACACAGACTACGCCACAGAGCACACAATCTACGCCACAGAGTACTCAGACTACACCACAGAGTACACAGGCTACGCCACAGAGCACACAATCTACGCCACAGAGCACACAGACTACGCCACAGAGCACACAGACTACGCCACAGAGCACACAGACTACGCCACAGAGAACACAGACTACGCCACAGAGTACTCAGGCTACGCCACAGTACACAGACAACGCCACAGCGCACACAGACTACGCCACAGAGTACACAGACAACGCCACAGCGCACACAGACTACGCCACAGAGTACACAGACTACGCCACAGAGCACACAGACTACGCCACAGTGTACACAGACTACGCCACAGAGCACACAGACTACGCCACAGTGAACACAGGCTATGCCACAGAGCACACAGACTACGCCACAGAGTACAGTAATAGTTTCTCAGTAGCAGGAACAATAACTTAAATTAAAAACACTTACAAGACTGTCAGGCAGAGACCCACCTTATCTTTGTCTCATAAGAAAACATTATAAATTGTAGACGTCAATCTCAGTATGGTCGAGGCCTAACTTGTAGGTCAGGCAACATGGTCGACGCCTAACTTGTTGGTCAGGCAACATGGTCGAGGCTTAACTTGTTGGTCAGGCAACATGGTCGAGGCCTAACTTGTAGGTCAGGCAACATGGTCGAGGCCTAACTTGTAGGTCAGGCAACATGGTCGACGCCTAACTTGTTGGTCAGGCAACATGGTCGAGGCCTAACTTGTAGGTCAGGCAACATGGTCGAGGCCTAACTTGAAGGTCAGGCAACATGGTCGAGGCCTAACTTGTAGGTCAGGCAACATAGTCGAGGCCTAACTTGTAGGTCAGGCAACATGGTCGAGGCCTAACTTGTAGGTCAGGCAACATGTCGAGGCCTAACTTGTAGGTCAGGCAACATGGTCGAGGCCTAACTTAAAGGTCAGGCAACATGGTCGAGGCCTAACTTGTAGGTCAGGCAACATGGTCGAGGCCTAACTTGAAGGTCAGGCAACATGGTCGAGGCCTAACTTGTAGGTCAGGCAACATGGTCGAGGCCTAACTTGTAGGTCAGGCAACATGGTCGAGGCCTAACTTGTAGGTCAGGCAACATGGTCGAGGCCTAACTTGAAGGTCAGGCAACATGATCGAGGCTTAACTTGTAGGTCAGGCAACATGGTAGAGGCCTAACTTGATGGTCAGGCAACATGATGGAGGCCTAACTTGATGGTCAGGCAACGTGGTCGAGGCCTAACTTGTAGGTCAGGCAACATGGTCGAAGCCTAACTTGAAGGTCAGGCAACATGGTCGAGGCCTAACTTGTTCGTCAGGCAACATGGTCGAGGACTAACTTGTAGATCAGGCAACATGGTCGAGGCCTAACTTGTAGATCAGGCAACATGGTCGAGGCCTAACTTGTAGGTCAGGCAACATGGTCGAGGCCTAACTTGTAGGTCAGGCAACATGGTCGAGGCCTAACTTGTAGGTCAGGCAACATGGTCGAGGCCTAACTTGTAGGTCAGGCAACATGGTCGAGGCCTAACTTGTAGGTCAGGCAACATGGTCGAGGCTTAACTTGTACTAGATCCTCTCCCAACCCACCAGAGGACCCAAAACAGAAAACGGGACAGTACGTTACTTTCAACCAACCGCCACCATTTTCTAATACGACAATTTCTGACCTTATGTAACCCATACGAGCGAAATTCGGCGTCCTCTGTAGGAGGACAGGTTGGATAGTTTGTGTATATCTCTATTGTTAGCCTCAGTTTCAGAAGGCCCTATGGTCGAACACTTCGCCCCATGTTCACCGCTGCTCTTGGAAAGTGAGGTCGGTGAAGGAACATGTTCAGACCGACCTCCAGGCTGTGACTGATAAGGCAACATGATCCGCTGAACAAGTTCAGCATGAATGCAACCTGGACCATTATTTCCTGGAACTTGTTAATATATTTAAAAAATATTTGACCATGATAAAAAAAATTGCACTTGTTCTTAACACGCTATGTCTGTGCTTGTTCTTCATTCTTATACGGTGTATAGCCCCTGAAGTAACAGTCTAAGAATGGTAGTGTCAATAACTAACATGCAGAGAAGAGCACATTCATATTCTCATATATTTGTCAAGATAAGCATGGATAAGCCGCGAGACGCAAGTCGCTGCGTCATTGTTTCTCGCGAAGACATGATAATAGCATTCTAGACATGATAATAGACATTCACATATATCTACCTACCCATATATATATATATATATATATATATATATATATATATATATATATATATATATATATATATATATATATATATTATATTATATGTAAAATCGTTGAAACAATCCTCGCTTCTTGCTTTTACCTTTGATACACTAATCCCATCACTGTGATGTAGCAATGTGGCTTCGGCTTTGAACTGCTCCAGTTTGTCAGTCCACCAGTCTGTGTTCCAGTCTCCAGTCCAACAACCCACCTCAGTCTGTGCGTGTTGCAGTCCCTCAAACCATTACAGGCGGTCTCCTCCAGTCCGTCCAACCATTTCATTTCCTACACCAATCCGTCAAACCGTCCCAGTTTCTCTGCAACTGCAAATGACTGGTCAGTGAACAGCCTTAAAGTATCACAAATATTTCTTGTGAAGTCCAAGAAAACGCGAGTGTTGGTTTGGACATGGTGAAGGTCAGGTTCAATGCGTCGTAAGGGACCAGAATTGCCTTAGGTTACTGTGTAAATATAATTTAAAATTGGTGAAAGATACTCCCTTAATTCGTTAAATGTGCACCTCTGATAGTGCTGCTAACTATGAGTAGTTTTAGAGGTCGCAAGACAAAACTCGAAGTCAGAAGGTTAGCATGACCATGGAGTCAGGTGTACACGGAATCGGAGTACATAGTGTCAGGTGTAGATGGTGTCAGCTGTACCGTGCAAAAACTCATATTTTGGAGGCCCTTGGCTGACCTTGGCACCCAAGGTAAGGGTGTGACAAGTGTCAAGTGGACAAAACAAAGATGACAGGTACTGGTGTAGGCAAAGTGTCAAGAGTTTACCCAAACACTTGAGGTAGTGGTGTTTCAATCACTGTTTCCTGTTTACTTTTGATTTGCATATTTTCATGAATATTTGTATAACTTTTTACCGAGTCCTGTATAATGAATATCCTTACATACAATAACATGTGTATAGGAAGACATTAAAATATGTGAATAAAGTAGCCTGCCGAAGGCCTATTGACCCACGCCTGGTATCTGTGGATGTCTAACACTCACTCATGAACTTGTACAATCGATGCTTAAAACTTTTAAACAAGTTTTACTCACTCAAGCATGTTTTAATAACTTTTAAGCATGTCTTAAGCAAATTCCAGAAAGTTTTACTCTGTGATATTACTAACTTGCCCTTTTATTCTTCTGTCATATTTCCGTACCAATATTTCAGTTTTATTTCTAAAATATAAACTTATCCCGTTGAAACCATTATTTCGTACTGTCTCGTGTTAATATTTTTAGCACCTACTTATATCGCTTCATATATATTTGTATACTAGTTACAAAATGTTGTATTCTTAACTCTCTCCTCCTTTGAGATATCCTAGTGCCCTGGGTTAACTTGTCATCTCTCTGTGTACACATTAAAGAGAAAAACGTCTAATTTTAATACAATATGATACCATTTGGATCTGACGCAAACAAGATCAAATTGAAGGATACTATTAAAGCCTATGTGTCTTACGCTTCTAGATATTAATAACTTAATAGATGGCCACGTGTCTAACATTTAAGCGTTTCTTTCTTTGTTTCGGATTCCTAATAATCATGTCTCAGATAACTTTACTTTCCGATTTAGTAATTTAAGTGTTGTTGAGCTGATGTCGAGTACTTTTTGTCTCTAGGCTTTGAACCTTACATTTATCACCAGTGAACGGTATATATAAATTTTATATTCATTGTGCGAGTGTATTAAAGTCTTCCTGTAACTTGAATCTAAGTCTGAATTAATTAAAAGCCCTATTTAAGTGCGACACAGTGGTTGCGAGGATCAGGTTGGGTTACCGTTACCTGTGGCAGGTGGCTACAGGTGACGGATCTCCCAATCCTGAGCACTCCAGGTGCAAAACTCTGTGAGCAGGAACTGCGGCATGATCTCCCACACCACATCACTGAATGCCCAGTTATTTGACTTTTCAGACCAGTTGGCATGAGGCACCTGGAGCTTTGCAATTACTTTATTCACTCTCGTATTCTTGAAGATATCCTCACAGTGTACCCAAAATTTGCGAGTGCAGGCTACTAAACATATGGCCCTGTATGACTAACCATCCTGCGAGATGGAGACTTTTAGTATCACTGCTACCTTAGTCACTCTTGTGTTGATGATATCCTCATAATGCACCCAGGGTCTGTCAGTGCAGACTACTTATCACATGCCTCTGTATGACTAACCATCCTGTGTGATGGGGATTTTTTAACATCACGTAGCTAGCTTTTTGACACGCTGTACTTCCCTTCATATAGTCTAGGGTAGCTGCACAAATCCAGATGTACTGCATCTAATAATTGATTTAAACGGTGAATAACCGAGAGTCCCAAAATAGTGCCCTGAGGAACTGTTGGAATGACACTATGAATGACATAGGGAATGACACTATGAATGACATAGGAAATGACACTATGAATGACATAGGAAATGACACTATGAATGACAGGAAATGACACTATGAATGACATAGGAAATGACACTATGAATGACATAGGGAATGACACTATGAATGACAGGGAATGACACTATGAATGACAGGGAATGACACTATGAATGACATAGGAAATGACACTATGAATGACATAAGGAATGACACTATGAATGACAGGGAATGACACTATGAATGACATAGGAAATGACACTATGAATGACATAGGAAATGACACTATGAATGACATAGGAAATGACACTATGAATGACATAGGAAATGACACTATGAATGACATAGGGAATGACACTATGAATGACATAGGAAATGACACTATGAATGACATAGGGAATGACACTATGAATGACAGGGAATGACACTATGAATGACATAGGAAATGACACTATGAATGACATAGGAAATGACACTATGAATGACATAGGGAATGACACTATGAATGACAGGGAATGACACTATGAATGGCATAGGGAATGACACTATGAATGACAGGGAATGACACTATGAATGGCATAGGGAATGACACTATGAATGACAGGGAATGACACTATGACACTATTCAAGCGAAAAGACTACCTCAATTCCGTGGTGGTGTTTCATAATATTTATGTAGCATGTTTAGTTCTACTGAAGGAATGTGGCGGGTTTATCACCATTCAAACCTCCTCAAGTATCACCGATGATTTTTTTGACAACATATTTTTCTTTAGCTCTCATCGCTGAAGGTCATGGCACGGAGACGTTAAAGACTGAAAAAAGGGACATGAAAAAAAAAACCGTCATAACAACACAAAACATTTATAAAAAAAAATTTGGAAAAAACTTTAAAAAGACGAGCCCGCCGCCTGACACTCACTCACTCTTAGTATAAATTGTTATTCTGTATTTATTTTTAAGACGTATTTTGTTAAAACTGTCAACTCACTTCCCTGAAGGTCATCAGTATCATGTCACATTTATAATGATCTCATTCTCGTACATAAGAGTTCGCACAAAAAGTAGGCGCCATGACGTGTTCTTACTGCGCATATTCTTCCTCCTTGTTACAGAAAAACAACATTAAGAAATCCTGAACACCTGTGTGGGTGGCAGTGACAAAGAAATATTTATACAGAATTTAAACAGTTGATAACATAATTGGTCACCGTGGCTTGATCTAACGTGCCTGTATGAGGTTTGTAACGTACCTCTGTGGCCGTCACATGATCAAAACAAGATTGACTTCACTGTAACTTCAGAACTTGTTGAAAGGTGAGCGAGTTAGCGTCTAGTCAGGTCCAAACGACAATCCGAACAGCACTTCCAAGGTCTGGTGTAGGACAACTGGTCCAGATTTTTTTAGCTGTATAGTGAAGCATAAGTCTTTTGTTATCGTTTGAGATTAACTTGCTTAGGTCTAGCATATTAACATGTCAATGTTAGTATATGGCATACTAACAAGTGCTGGAGGGACACTGCTGATATATGCGAATAGCCTAATATCCTTTCTTATGCCAATTGCCTTAAAAATAAATTAATAACATTCGAAGCCATCTTAGAATTGCTTAACTCAATAGCCTTGAGTTGAAAATAATAGCCTGGAACTATTACTTCTCCAAAACCTTAGTTCAGGAAATATATTATTTTATCAGCAGGATGATCGCGCGAGAAGGGTCCCAAGCCTATTCTTCCCTATTTTAGCGTTCAACACAACCAACAATTACTCGACACCCAAACTTGGTGTATCACACGGCCCTGGGACACACCCAGGAATGACGCTGCCCAAAAGGAACACAAAACAACATTCAAGGATAAAGATTTTTAAAACCGGGAACAGTAGCCCGCCACCAGACTCTGCATCATCCAGGGTCAGCAGGACAGCCTACTCCTAACCCATCGCCCCATCCTGGTGAGAGAGTAATTATCAAAAGAAGCCGAAAGGAATGTATACCACAATCTGTGTGCTAGATATTCAGAAGCCGCCAAATGTCATTCAAAATACCAATGCGAGGGGGAGTTTAAACAACTATGGGCGAGGCTGCAAGAGATCATATCGTTCGTAGAAATACTGTCTGTTGGACGGGGCTACTATTTGTCCTATATATCACAGGTATGGGCAATATATCGCAGGTATAGGCCATATACTGCAGGTAGGGAGAGGCCCATATATCCAGAAGGGGCAACAAATCGCTGACGAGAACACCACGTAGCCTCGATAAGCCTAAGTACAGGTTTCCTGTCCACGACGATGGGAAACCATGTCACTGGAAGGGGGTAATATATCGTTGGTAGGGGCAACATATCACTTGATGGGGTAATATGGAGCCACTGTCCCTAGTCTGAAACACTTGTTGTTGATACTGTCGGGGCCACAATTACTAGAGGAGACCATAAGAGAAACAAATTGCTGGTAAAAGCCACACATCGTTGACAACGACAGCAAATCGCAGATAGTCTCCGTAAACGGCTGACCAGTGCTGGTCAGTGACCACGAGCAGCTGGTAGGGATCGTAAAATCTCCATCAAGAGGCTGAAACATCCTGCAGTGAAATGATTAGCGCCCACGGTCATTCCTCCCGCAAGCGAGGAGATCCGGGTTCGAATCCTGGGAGAGGCGAGGCGTTTGGGGTTATCCAACCCTTATTGTTCGTTCCTGTTCACTCAAGCAGGAATCGAGTGCCTGGTTGTAAGGCGACTATCAGATAGCGTTTGCGGAAAGACGAGCAGAGTAAGATTTAGACAAGCTGTAGAAGTTGATGTAGCAGAAGCAGACGTAGCACTCGTGTACACACAAACGCTTGCATGTGAACCCAAACATTTACATACGAAACAAAAGTAAAAGAAAATAGCTAGCAGTAGGAAACCAGTCGCTGGCAGAGGTACCAATCGTTGAAATGTAGTGCCAATCGCTACCAGAGGAACTCAGTCGCCGGTAGGAGTAACCAATCACTGGTAGATGATTCTGATCACTGGATGGAGATGTCTGTCATTGGCATGAGGAACCAATCGCTTGCATGCACTTATCTAGTTGTCCTTACTTAGTTCTTGGCTCTTGGGTCCCGCCTCTCAACTCCTAAACGACTGCTGTATAGGTTCCAAAGGCTATTGGGCTCTGTCATAGCTACATTTAAAGCTGTGTATGGAGTCTACCGCGGCCACTTCACTTCTTAGGGCATTCCCAGTTGTTCACTAATCTGACACTGACAAAATCTATCTACTGTTTCTGTGGCTCATTTGGGTACTTAGTTTCGTCAATGTCCTCCTTGTTCCCTGCTAAACAGTCTATCCTTGACTGCCCTGTCTATTACCCTGAGTATTTTGTAAGTGGTAGTCATGTGTGCCTTGTTTGTTCCCTCTTTGAGTGTCCTGAAGCTTAACACATGTAGTTTTTCTTCGTAGCTCATACCTCTCAGCTCCAGATAAGGACTCCACGCTGACGCCGCATATTTCCGAATTTTGTCTGACAATTGATTTACAAGATTATGAACTACTCTTTGTTCAGAATCCTAAAGGCAGTTCTTATATTATCCAATCTTCCATTTACAGTTGATGTGATTCTTTTGATGTGGGCTTCAAGTGACAGGTTGGGGTAATATCATCCCCCAGGTCTTTTTAGGATTTCCTCTCCCATGTGACACAGTGTGGCTGGTCTCTAGTTACCCGTACCTAACTTCATTGCTTTACACTTGCTAGAGTGAACTCTAGTAGCCAATTGAAGGACCATGCTCTTATATTGTCAAGGTCTACTTGTAGTTTCTTGCAGTCTTCCATCGTATTTATCTTCCTCGTAATTTTTGCATTCTGGCAAACACTGCGAGGAGTGAATCTATCCCCCTCTTTTAGATCATTCACCTACGAGATCTTCATTCACTTCTCTGTTATTCTCATTGAAAGAGTCCATTCCAATTCTCGGTTTTCATCATTTGTTTCCTAACAATATTGTTTCCCCTGTGTGTGACTGTGAAGAAATTTGAGTTATCTTTGCTCTGGCTGCAAAGTCATTTTCAACCTGCTTTTCTGCTCCCTTCTCACTCTGAGGTACTCATTCCTGGCTCTCTGGCATCCTCCTCTGATCTCTGCTGTTCTTTTGTTCTTGTAGATTTGCCCACGCCTTCGTGCTTATGTGTCTTGCTTCATTACAGCTATAGCTAAACCGTGGATTTTCCTTGTGCCTTTCATTGTTCTCCTTCTGAAGAGGGACACGTTTGCCAGCTTCCTCCCAGTTGAGGACTTCCCTTTGAGTTCCATCTTCCATTGTATCTTTGGCAGGTGGTCTCTCGTTTCCTCGTTCTCTCCCTGCAATATGCCAACCTTCTTCTTCGTATCTTTTTCCTTCATCAATACATCCTGACGTCTACAGATATCCAAATGCCATTACACAGTGATTGCTCATTCGTAAAGTAGGTTCGAATAGATTTTCCTGATACTGCTCGTATATGGAACCAGTCAGTTGCACCTAGAGTCAACCATGTGAATTAATCGCTTGTAGATCGCCACGCAATTGCTTGCGTGGCGATCCACTTGAATGTCTAACGCTTCCACGGTGAAAAATAGTATGTCGAATCAATTATTTACAAGTGGAACCAACTGTTTGCATGTGGACCCATTCACTTGGAAATGGAACCTATCGTTTGTACGTGGACAAAAAATAGTTACCCGGTGAACTAGTTACATCACTGACCTCGATAATGGCATAGCTTCACTTTTTTCTCCTTGAGCGCGATCTTGTCCACAAAAACCACCGATGAAAAACAGTCCGGGGGAACGAACAAAACCAACGCTGGTTAGCGCAAAAACTTGAGACCTTTGTCTGTCGATTTTTGCTCGGTATAGTCTTTGTAGTAGTCGATGGATATGATCAAACACCTCCTGGTTCCCTCAAGGTTTCCTCGCAACCCGTCCTCTTAAAAGTAACGTCGCTTTTCGCTTGTATGCGCGCTATGGCCAAAAGTGGACGTATTTTGAAATGAAATCGACTCACAAAAGTGACGTACTGTCCCGTTTTCTGTTTGAGTCGTCCGGCTTACTCGGAAAGGTTAGGAGAGGAAACTTTCAATTAACGTTTTTCATAAAGGTTTTGAAACTTTATGAGAATTTCCTGCCCACCTAACCTACCAGAGGACCTATTATTTTCATGTTTTTTCATTTTCAAATTACGTCCACTTTCGGCCATACGGGCAAACGACCAAAAGCGACGTTATTTTTTAAGAGGACAGGTTTCCTAGAGTACCAACTCTATCTCTTCTGGAGTGCTAGCAAGCATATACCCCCGTACATACTATCTCTTCTCACTACTTCTTCTCGGCCATCACTGTCCTTCACTGTCAAAAAGCAAGTAGTTGGGAAAAAACAATGTCACTGAACCTTGAAGCGGCAGAAAAAGGACTTGGACGTGGCGCGCGCGAGCGCACACAAACGAACACACACACACACACACACACCCACACACACGCACACCACACACACACCACACACACACCCACACACACGCACACACACACACACACACACACACACATATTGGGTAGCCAATAAAGCAGAAGAGATAAAAGAAAGAGTTAGTGAGGCAGACCCAGACATAGGGGCAATAGTGGAAACTAAAATAAATGGCATGATCTCGGATGCAATCTTTCCAGAGGGGTACCAGGTGATAAGAAAAGAAAGGACACAGAGACAGGGAGGAGGAGTGGCACTACTAATAAAGCGAAAATGGAAGTTTGATGAGCTGGAAATCCGGGTACCAATGAAAGCACAAGCTTCATACATGGAACTCTGACAGTGGATGGGAAGAAGATTGTAATCTTGATACTCTACAATCCCCCACCAAACAGTAGAAGGCCCAGGCAGGAGTACGAGGACAGCAACAAGACATGTATGGATGAACTGCAGAGGGCAGCAACTTTAGCGCATAGAATGAGAGCGAAGCTGCTGGTCATGGGGGACCTAAATCACGGAGAGATAAATTGGGAAACGAGGAATCCGCATGGCGGGGAGGAGACCTGGGGAGCGAAGCTGGTAGACGTTATTGACAGGAATTTCCTAACACAGCATGTGAAAGAAGATACTAGGGAAAGAGGAGGGGATACGCCCAGCCTATTAGATCTCATTATCACTCAGAATGTAGAAGACATCGAGCAGTTGGAACATGAAATACCACTAGGAGCTAGTGACCATTGTGTCCTAGTCTTTGACTACATGATGGAGCTTAAAATTGTGACCAAAGGACAAGAGGTCCGGGAAAGGAGACTTGATTACAGAAAAGGGGACTACAGAAGGATAAGGGACTACCTGGGAGAAGTGCAGTGGGAGGAAGAACTTAGAGGAAAAACAGTGCAAGGTATGATGAACCAAGTCATATTGAAATGCAAGGAGGCTGAAGATAGATTTATTCCAACAATAAAGGAAAAAAGCAGGAGGGAATATAATAACCCATGGTTTAATAGACAGTGTCAGGAAGCAAAGGTGAGAAGCAGGAGGGAGTGGAGGAAGTACAGAAGACAAAGGACAGAGGACAACAGGATTAGATGTAACAGAGCTAGGAATGATTACATTAACATAAGACGAGTGTCGGAAAGAAATTATGAGAACGATATTGCAGTCAAAGCGAAAAAGCAACCAAAATTACTACATAGCCATATAAGAAGGAAGATGTCGGTAAATGACCAAGTGACAAGACTGAGGAAAACAGAAGGGGCATATACAGAAAGCGACAAGGAAATCTGCGAGGTACTGAATGCAAAATTCCATGGAGTGTTCACAACCGAGCCTGAGCAGCTCCCATTGTTAGAAGAGATTACCCAAGATGAAAGACTATCGGATATAGAGGTGACAGCAGAGGATGTAATGAAACAGTTGACAACACTGGATGCAAATAAAGCTGTTGGACCAGACAAAGTATCACCGTGGATACTCAAAGAGGCAGCGCAGGCTCTCAGCGTGCCTCTGGCAATGATCTTTAATGAGTCACTTATGTCGGGAAATTGCCCAGTTGCTGGAAGGAGGCAAATGTCGTACCGATTTTCAAAAAGGGTGATAGGGAGGAGGCACTTAACTACAGACCCGTATCACTGACAAGCATCCCCTGCAAAATACTTGAAAGAATAATTAGGCTAAGACTTGTTGAGCACCTGGAGAGCATTGGGTTTGTAAACAAGCACCAACATGGGTTCTGGACAGGGAAATCATGCCTAACAACCTTTTAGAATTCTATGATAAAGTAACAAGGATAAGGCAGGACAGAGAAGGCTGGGCAGACTGCATATTTCTTGACTGCCAAAAGGCCTTTGATACGGTACCGCACATGAGACTGCTATACAAACTTGAGAGGCAGGCAGGAGTAAGCGGAAAGGCCCTAGTATGGGTGAAGAACTACCTAACAGGAAGGAGCCAGAGGGTAATGGTAAGGGGCGAAAAGTCGGACTGGCGAACAGTAACAAGTGGAGTACCTCAAGGATCGGTGCTGGGACCAATCCTCTTTCTAATTTACGTAAATGATATGTTTACAGGAGTGGAATCATACATGTCAATGTTTGCAGATGACGCAAAATTAATGAGAAGTTGTGACAGACGAGGATTGTAGGATCCTCCAAGAGGACTTAAACAGGCTGCAGAGATGGTCAGGGAAATGGCTACTGGAGTTTAACACCAGTAAATGTAAAGTTATGGAAATGGGATCAGGTGACAGGAGACCAAAGGGACAGTACACAATGAAGGGGAACAGCCTACCTGTAACGATTCGAGAAAGAGACCTGGGAGTGGATGTGACACCTAATCTAACTCCTGAGGCACATATAAATAGGATAACGATAGCAGCGTACTCTACACTGGCGAAAATTAGAACTTCATTCAGAAACCTAAATGAGGAAGCTTTTAGGGCGCTTTACACTGCCTACGTGAGACCCGTCTTAGAGTATGCCGCGCCATCATGGAGCCCCCACCTGAAGAAACACATAAAGAAACTGGAGAAGGTTCAGAGGTTTGCGACGAGGCTTGTCCCAGAGCTACGAGGGATGGGATATGAAGAGCGGCTGAAGGAACTGAACCTTACGACACTAGAGAAAAAAGGGAGAGAGGAGATATGATAGGGACATATAAAATACTCAGGGGAATTGACAAAGTGGAAATAGATGAAATGTTCACACGTAATAATAACAGAACGAGGGGACATGGGTGGAAACTGGAAACTCAGATGAGTCACAGAGATGTTAGGAAGTTTTCTTTTAGCGTGAGAGTAGTAGAAAAATGGAATGCACTTGGGGAACAGGTTGTGGAAGCAAATACTATTCATACTTTTAAAACTAGGTATGATAGGGAAATGGGACAGGAGTCATTGCTGTAAACAACCGATAGCTAGAAAGGCGGGATCCAAGAGTCAATGCTCGATCCTGCAAGCACATATAGGTGAGTACACACACACACACACACACACACACACACACACTCACACACACGTGGTGTTGGTGACTGTGTTGTGACGCCTGTGCACACCTCACTCAAGCCTATATCCTACCCTCTCTCCCTCTCCTTCCCTCCCTCCACCTCTCCTTCCCTCCCTCCCTTCACTTATCCTTCCCTAAATTCCCGTCCTTGACCAGATATGTTTTGAATAACATTATCTTGAAGGTTGTCGAGTGTTATGTACTCAACTACTGGCGAATACAACTCTTGATGAGTAAACAAACACACACGTGAATCTCTTTATAGAGGACGTCGTCGCCTGTGTGTGAAACCCACTCCTTAAGAAACAACAAAGATTCGGAAAGGTCACGAGAAATGCAGTCTAAATCTGTTACTCTTCCCGGTGGCTTAGCATTATTCGTAAACATTTTAATCATTCATTTTGTCGGGGACAGGAAGCCTGTGTGTATGTACTTAAGGCTTGTATCGACGTTTACACCACCTCCCCTCCCCCCCCCCGCACCTCCATCCCGCCTCTCAAGGTCGAACTATTGACCCTCTCCAGGATGCAACCCCACAACAGTTGACTAACTTTTCTGGTAATCTATTTACTGCAAGGTGAACAGAGGCATGAGGAGAACGGAAACGTGCCCAATCAATCTTGTTCTACTTTACAATCGACGAACCCGGGAACTCCAATTATAAGTTGAGAACTAAGTCGACTGCAAATGATAAGGAGGAACATTTGTAGAACATGTCAAAATAACGGGGGCTGGAAATGTATGCACTAATCTGATAATGAAGAGAGTGAGGACCTTCTGGTCCGTCGTGGACCATTATCACGGCGTGCAATGGTCCTGGACGGACCGAAATGTCCTCATTCCTGTTATTCCCTTTGTTTCCATGTGTGTGGGATGGGAGCCGGATCTCATCTGTACATACATGGCCAGTACAAGGTCCATGTTCACCTAGTTCCCTCCTGTCACATGTGTCATCCACGGTGTGTGTCATCCACGGTGTGTTTCATCCACGTGTGTGTCATCCACGGTGTGTGTCATCCACGGTGTGTTTCATCCACGGTGTGTGTCATCCACGGTGTGTTTCATCCACGGTGTGTTTCATCCATGGTGTGTTTCATCCACGGTGTGTTTCATCCATGGTGTGTTTCATCCACGGTGTGTTTCATCCACGGTGTGTTTCATCCACGGTGTGTTTCATCCACGGTGTGTTTCATCCACGGTTGTTTCATCCACGGTGTGTTTCATCCACGGTGTGTTTCATCCACGGTGTGTTTCATCCACGGTGTGTTTCATCCACGGTGTGTTTCATCCACGTGTGTTTCATCCACGGTGTGTTTCATCCACGGTGTGTTTCATCCACGGTGTGTTTCATCCACGGTGTGTTTCATCCACAGTGTGTTTCATCCACGGTGTGTTTCATCCACGGTGTGTTTCATCCACGGTGTGTTTCATCCACGGTGTGTTTCATCCACGGTGTGTTTCATCCACAGTGTGTTTCATCCACGGTGTGTTTCATCCACGGTGTGTTTCATCCACGGTGTGTTTCATCCACAGTGTGTTTCATCCACGGTGGTTTCATCCACGGTGTGTTTCATCCACGTGTGTTTCATCCACGGTGTGTTTCATCCACAGTGTGTTTCATCCACGGTGTGTTTCATCCACGGTGTGTTTCATCCACGGTGTGTTTCATCCACGGTGTGTTTCATCCACGGTGTGTTTCATCCACGGTGTGTTTCATCCACGGTGTGTGTCATCCACGGTGTGTTTCATCCACGGTGTGTGTCATCCACGGTGTGTGTCATCCACGGTGTGTGTCATCCACGGTGTGTTTCATCCACGGTGTGTTTCATCCACGGTGTGTGTCATCCATGGCGTATTTTAACCGCAAAAACAGTCTCTTGTGCGGGAGACTATCAAATCTCTTTTATAGCTCCTAATAGACGCAATCTGCCCAACCTTACCTTAATGAAGCACCTCTGACGGCCCCTTCACACTGTGGAACCTTCCTTATAAATCAAAATACAAAGAAAACAGTCATCTGGATTACATACTATCCAAGTTCTTGTCTACGAGTTTCTTGCCGGCACTGGTCAAAATTATTGTCTGCCTGGATCTCTGAAGCTCTTGTGTTTACAGCCCCTGGGTTGTCTTGTGTTAATTAGCTGACGTTTGAGTGTTGTTACATCAGCGTGTGTAAGGTCTCACCTGTTTGGTAAGGCCTTACACATACTCTCATGTGTGTGAGTGTACATAGTGTAGTCTGGTAAAGGTAGGCTCCATAGAGACTCGTTGAGAAAGATTTAACGGATAGTCACTCACTAATCAGGAAGGGAAGGGAACTATGATGAGAAAGTACAAAGCCATTACGACTATTTAGCACTGGGATAAGGATTAGGGATGGGACGGGGGGTGGGGGGGATAGGAATGATGCCCAACCACTTGGACGGTCGGGGATTGAACGCCGACCAGGAGCTTCAGGGGTAGAAATAAGAATAGTAGGCTATGAAGGCCATCTGTATATTCCCCTCTACGCCGCCATAGGGACGTGTACTCACTTGAAGGACTCGTAGAGGACCGCGGAGCCGAGGGAGCCAGGTTATCGTTGAGGCGCCCCACCTGCTTCCCCCTCAGGAGGCCGTACACGTGTTCCAGCACCACCGTCACCACGAACCACGGGATCGCCTGCAAGCACACGTGACACACACCTGCTCAGTCCAGCGCGGCAAGGAGGAAGATATCATGGTGGTGGTGGTTCACCAGGTGTTTCACTGGTGGTGTACCGGGTGTTTCAGTGGTGGTGTACCGGGTGTTTCAGTGGTGGTGTACCGGGTGTTTCACTGGTGGTGTACCGGGTGTTTCACTGGTGGTGTACCGGGTGTTTCACTGGTGGTGTACCGGGTGTTTCAGTGGTGGTGTACCGGGTGTTTCACTGGTGTTCCATAGGGGCTCTACCATGCACCTACATGCTTGTGTCAGTGCTGCCTGTATAGTGCAGTACTGTGCTGCTACGGTGTATACCGTGCTGCTACGGTGTAAACTATTCTGCTACGGTGTATGCTGTGCTGCTTCGGTGTATACTGTGCTGCTACGGTGTATACTGTGCTGCTACGGTGTATACTGTGCTGCTACAGTGTATACTGTGCTGCTACGGTGTATACCGTGCTGCTACGGTGTATACTGTGCTGCTACGGTGTATACCGTGCTGCTACGGTGTATACTGTGCTGCTACGGTGTATACCGTGCTGCTACGGTGTATACCGTGCTGCTACGGTGTATAGTGTACTGCTACGGTGTATAGTGTGCTGCTACGTGTATACTGTGCTGCTACAGTATACACCGTAGCAGCACAGTATACACCGTAGCAGCACGGTATACACTGTAGCAGCACAGTATACACCGTAGCAGCACACTATACACCGTAGCAGTACACTATACACCGTAGCAGCACGGTATACACCGTAGCAGCACGGTATACACCGTAGCAGCACAGTATACACCGTAGCAGCACGGTATACACCGTAGCAGCACAGTATACACCGTAGCAGCACGGTATACACCGTAGCAGCACAGTATACACTGTAGCAGCACAGTATACACCGTAGCAGCACAGTATACACCGTAGCAGCACAGTATACACCGAAGCAGCACAGCATACACCGTAGCAGAATAGTTTACACCGTAGCAGCACGGTATACACCGTAGCAGCACAGTACTGCACTATACAGGCAGCACTGACACAAGCATGTAGGTGCATGGTAGAGCCCCCTATGGAACACCAGTGAAACACCCGGTACACCACCACTGAAACACCCGGTACACCACCAGTGAAACACCCGGTACACCACCAGTGAAACACCCGGTACACCACCAGTGAAACACCCGGTACACCACCACTGAAACACCCGGTACACCACCACTGAAACACCCGGTACACCACCAGTGAAACACCTGGTGAACCACCACCACCATGATATCTTCCTCCTTGCCGCGCTGGACTGAGCAGGTGTGTGTCACGTGTGCTTGCAGGCGATCCCGTGGTTCGTGGTGACGGTGGTGCTGGAACACGTGTACGGCCTCCTGAGGGGGAAGCAGGTGGGGCGCCTCAACGATAACCTGGCCTCCCTCGGCTCCGCGGTCCTCTACGAGTCCTTCAAGTGAGTACACGTCCCTATGGCGGCGTAGAGGGGAATATACAGATGGCCTTCATAGCCTACTATTCTTATTTCTACCCCTGAAGCTCCTGGTCGGCGTTCAATCCCCGACCGTCCAAGTGGTTGGGCATCATTCCTATCCCCCCCCACCCCCCGTCCCATCCCTAATCCTTATCCCAGTGCTAAATAGTCGTAATGGCTTTGTACTTTCTCATCATAGTTCCCTTCCCTTCCTGATTAGTGAGTGACTATCCGTTAAATCTTTCTCAACGAGTCTCTATGGAGCCTACCTTTACCAGACTACACTATGTACACTCACACACATGAGAGTATGTGTAAGGCCTTACCAAACAGGTGAGACCTTACACACGCTGATGTAACAACACTCAAACGTCAGCTAATTAACACAAGACAACCCAGGGGCTGTAAACACAAGAGCTTCAGAGATCCAGGCAGACAATAATTTTGACCAGTGCCGGCAAGAAACTCGTAGACAAGAACTTGGATAGTATGTAATCCAGATGACTGTTTTCTTTGTATTTTGATTTATAAGGAAGGTTCCACAGTGTGAAGGGGCCGTCAGAGGTGCTTCATTAGGTAAGGTTGGGCAGATTGCGTCTATTAGGAGCTATAAAAGGAGATTTGATAGTCTCCCGCACAAGAGACTGTTTTTTGCGGTTAAAATACGCCATGGATGACACACACCGTGGATGAAACACACCGTGGATGAAACACACCGTGGATGACACACACCGTGGATGACACACACCGTGGATGACACACACCGTGGATGAAACACACCGTGGATGACACACACCGTGGATGAAACACACCGTGGATGAAACACACCGTGGATGAAACACACCGTGGATGAAACACACCGTGGATGAAACAACACCGTGGATGAAACACACCGTGGATGAACACACTGTGGATGAAACACACCGTGGATGAAACACACCGTGGATGAAACACACCGTGGATGAAACACCACCGTGGATGAAACACACTGTGGATGAAACACACCGTGGATGAAACACACCGTGGATGAAACACACCGTGGATGAAACACACTGTGGATGAAACACACCGTGGATGAAACACACCGTGGATGAAACACACCGTGGATGAAACACACCGTGGATGAAACACACCGTGGATGAAACACACTGTGGATGAAACACACCGTGGATGAAACACACCGTGGATGAAACACACCGTGGATGAAACACACCGTGGATGAAACACACCGTGGATGAAACACACCGTGGATGAAACACACCGTGGATGAAACACACCGTGGATGAAACACACCGTGGATGAAACACACCGTGGATGAAACACACCGTGGATGAAACACACCGTGGATGAAACACACCGTGGATGAAACACACCGTGGATGAAACACACCGTGGATGAAACACACCATGGATGAAACACACCGTGGATGAAACACACCATGGATGAAACACACCGTGGATGAAACACACCGTGGATGACACACACCGTGGATGAAACACACCGTGGATGACACACACCGTGGATGACACACACCGTGGATGAAACACACCGTGGATGACACACACCGTGGATGACACATGTGACAGGAGGGAACTAGGTGAACATGGACCTTGTACTGGCCATGTATGTACAGATGAGATCCGGCTCCCATCCCACACACATGGAAACAAAGGGAATAACAGGAATGAGGACATTTCGGTCCGTCCAGGACCATTGCACGCCGTGATAATGGTCCACGACGGACCAGAAGGTCCTCACTCTCTTCATTATCAGATTAGTGCATACATTTCCAGCCCCCGTTATTTTGACATGTTCTACAAATGTTCCTCCTTATCATTTGCAGTCGACTTAGTTCTCAACTTATAATTGGAGTTCCCGGGTTCGTCGATTGTAAAGTAGAACAAGATTGATTGGGCACGTTTCCGTTCTCCTCATGCCTCTGTTCACCTTGCAGTAATAGATTACCAGAAAAGTTAGTCAACTGTTGTGGGGTTGCATCCTGGAGAGGGTCAATAGTTCGACCTTGAGAGGCGGGATGGAGGTGCGGGGGGGGGGGGAGGGGGAGGTGGTGTAAACGTCGATACAAGCCTTAAGTACATACACACAGGCTTCCTGTCCCCGACAAAATGAATGATTAAAATGTTTACGAATAATGCTAAGCCACCGGGAAGAGTAACAGATTTAGACTGCATTTCTCGTGACCTTTCCGAATCTTGTGTTGTTTCTTAAGGAGTGGGTTTCACACACAGGCGACGACGTCCTCTATAAAGAGATTCACGTGTGTGTTTGTTTTACTCATCAAGAGTTGTATTCGCCAGTAGTTGAGTACATAACACTCGACAACCTTCAAGATAATGTTATTCAAAACATATCTGGTCAAGGACGGGAATTTAGGGAAGGATAAGTGAAGGGAGGGAGGGAAGGAGAGGTGGAGGGAGGGAAGGAGAGGGAGAGAGGGTAGGATATAGGCTTGAGTGAGGTGTGCACAGGCGTCACAACACAGTCACCAACACCACGTGTGTGTGAGTGTGTGTGTGTGTTGTGTGTGTGTGTGTGTGTACTCACCTATATGTGCTTGCAGGATCGAGCATTGACTCTTGGATCCCGCCTTTCTAGCTATCGGTTGTTTACAGCAATGACTCCTGTCCCATTTCCCTATCATACCTAGTTTTAAAAGTATGAATAGTATTTGCTTCCACAACCTGTTCCCCAAGTGCATTCCATTTTCTACTACTCTCACGCTAAAAGAAAACTTCCTAACATCTCTGTGACTCATCTGAGTTTCCAGTTTCCACCCATGTCCCCCTCGTTCTGTTATTATTACGTGTGAACATTTCATCTATTTCCACTTTGTCAATTCCCCCTGAGTATTTTATATGTCCCTATCATATCCCTCTCTCCCTTCTTTTCTCTAGTGTCGTAAGGTTCAGTTCCTTCAGCCGCTCTTCATATCCCATCCCTCGTAGCTCTGGACAAGCCTCGTCGCAAACCTCTGAACCTTCTCCAGTTTCTTTATGTGTTTCTTCAGGTGGGGGCTCCATGATGGCGCGGCATACTCTAAGACGGGTCTCACGTAGGCAGTGTAAAGCGCCCTAAAAGCTTCCTCATTTAGGTTTCTGAATGAAGTTCTAATTTCGCCAGTGGTAGAGTACGCTGCTATCGTTATCCTATTTATATGTGCCTCAGGAGTTAGATTAGGTGTCACATCCACTCCCAGGTCTCTTTCTCGAATCGTTACAGGTAGGCTGTTCCCCTTCATTGTGTACTGTCCCTTTGGTCTCCTGTCACCTGATCCCATTTCCATAACTTTACATTTACTGGTGTTAAACTCCAGTAGCCATTTCCCTGACCATCTCTGCAGCCTGTTTAAGTCCTCTTGGAGGATCCTACAATCCTCGTCTGTCACAAACTCTTCTCATTAATTTTGCGTCATCTGCAAACATTGACATGTATGATTCCACTCCTGTAAACATATCATTTACGTAAATTAGAAAGAGGATTGGTCCCAGCACCGATCCTTGAGGTACTCCACTTGTTACTGTTCGCCAGTCCGACTTTTCGCCCCTTACCATTACCCTCTGGCTCCTTCCTGTTAGGTAGTTCTTCACCCATACTAGGGCCTTTCCGCTTACTCCTGCCTGCCTCTCAAGTTTGTATAGCAGTCTCATGTGCGGTACCGTATCAAAGGCCTTTTGGCAGTCAAGAAATATGCAGTCTGCCCAGCCTTCTCTGTCCTGCCTTATCCTTGTTACTTTATCATAGAATTCTAAAAGGTTTGTTAGGCATGATTTCCCTGTCCAGAACCCATGTTGGTGCTTGTTTACAAACCCAATGCTCTCCAGGTGCTCAACAAGTCTTAGCCTAATTATTCTTTCAAGTATTTTGCAGGGGATGCTTGTCAGTGATACGGGTCTGTAGTTAAGTGCCTCCTCCCTATCACCCTTTTTGAAAATCGGTACGACATTTGCCTCCTTCCAGCAACTGGGCAATTCTCCCGACATAAGTGACTCATTAAAGATCATTGCCAGAGGCACGCTGAGAGCCTGCGCTGCCTCTTTGAGTATCCACGGTGATACTTTGTCTGGTCCAACAGCTTTATTTGCATCCAGTGTTGTCAACTGTTTCATTACATCCTCTGCTGTCACCTCTATATCCGATAGTCTTTCATCTTGGGTAATCTCTTCTAACAATGGGAGCTGCTCAGGCTCGGTTGTGAACACTCCATGGAATTTTGCATTCAGTACCTCGCAGATTTCCTTGTCGCTTTCTGTATATGCCCCTTCTGTTTTCCTCAGTCTTGTCACTTGGTCATTTACCGACATCTTCCTTCTTATATGGCTATGTAGTAATTTTGGTTGCTTTTTCGCTTTGACTGCAATATCGTTCTCATAATTTCTTTCCGACACTCGTCTTATGTTAATGTAATCATTCCTAGCTCTGTTACATCTAATCCTGTTGTCCTCTGTCCTTTGTCTTCTGTACTTCCTCCACTCCCTCCTGCTTCTCACCTTTGCTTCCTGACACTGTCTATTAAACCATGGGTTATTATATTCCCTCCTGCTTTTTTCCTTTATTGTTGGAATAAATCTATCTTCAGCCTCCTTGCATTTCAATATGACTTGGTTCATCATACCTTGCACTGTTTTTCCTCTAAGTTCTTCCTCCCACTGCACTTCTCCCAGGTAGTCCCTTATCCTTCTGTAGTCCCCTTTTCTGTAATCAAGTCTCCTTTCCCGGACCTCTTGTCCTTTGGTCACAATTTTAAGCTCCATCATGTAGTCAAAGACTAGGACACAATGGTCACTAGCTCCTAGTGGTATTTCATGTTCCAACTGCTCGATGTCTTCTACATTCTGAGTGATAATGAGATCTAATAGGCTGGGCGTATCCCCTCCTCTTTCCCTAGTATCTTCTTTCACATGCTGTGTTAGGAAATTCCTGTCAATAACGTCTACCAGCTTCGCTCCCCAGGTCTCCTCCCCGCCATGCGGATTCCTCGTTTCCCAATTTATCTCTCCGTGATTTAGGTCCCCCATGACCAGCAGCTTCGCTCTCATTCTATGCGCTAAAGTTGCTGCCCTCTGCAGTTCATCCATACATGTCTTGTTGCTGTCCTCGTACTCCTGCCTGGGCCTTCTACTGTTTGGTGGGGGATTGTAGAGTATCAAGATTACAATCTTCTTCCCATCCACTGTCAGAGTTCCATGTATGAAGCTTGTGCTTTCATTGGTACCCGGATTTTCCAGCTCATCAAACTTCCATTTCCGCTTTATTAGTAGTGCCACTCCTCCTCCCTGTCTCTGTGTCCTTTCTTTTCTTATCACCTGGTACCCCTCTGGAAAGATTGCATCCGAGATCATGCCATTTATTTTAGTTTCCACTATTGCCACTATGTCTGGGTCTGCCTCACTAACTCTTTCTTTTATCTCTTCTGCTTTATTGGCTACCCAATATGTGTGTGTGTGTGTGTGTGTGTGTGTGCGTGTGTGTGGGTGTGTGTGTGTGTGTGTGTGTGTGCGTGTGTGTGGGTGTGTGTGTGTGTGTGTGTGTTCGTTTGTGTGCGCTCGCGCGCGCCACGTCCAAGTCTTTTTTCTGCGCTTCAAAGGTTCAGTGACATTGTTTTTTCCCAACTACTTGCTTTTTGACAGTGAAGGACAGTGATGGCCGAGAAGAAGTAGTGAGAAGAGATAGTATGTACGGGGGTATATGCTTGCTAGCACTCCAGAAGAGATAGAGTTGGTACTCTAGGAAAACCTGTCCTCTTAAAAATAACGTCGCTTTTGGTCGTTTGCCCGTATGGCCGAAAGTGGACGTAATTTGAAAATGAAAAAAAATGAAAATAATAGGGTCCTCTGGTAGGTTAGGTGGGCAGGAAATTCTCATAAAGTTTCAAAACTTTATGAAAAACGTTAATTGAAAGTTTCCTCTCCTAACCTTTCCGAGTAAGCCGGACGACTCAAACAGAAAACGGGACAGTACGTCACTTTTGTGAGTCGATTTCATTTCAAAATACGTCCACTTTTGGCCATAGCGCGCATACAAGCGAAAAGCGACGTTACTTTTAAGAGGACGGGTTGCGAGGAAACCTTGAGGGAACCAGGAGGTGTTTGATCATATCCATCGACTACTACAAAGACTATACCGAGCAAAAATCGACAGACAAAGGTCTCAAGTTTTTGCGCTAACCAGCGTTGGTTTTTGTTCGTTCCCCGGACTGTTTTTCATCGGTGGTTTTTGTGGACAAGATCGCGCTCAAGGAGAAAAAAGTGAAGCTATGCCATTATCGAGGTCAGTGATGTAACTAGTTCACCGGGTAACTATTTTTTGTCCACGTACAAACGATAGGTTCCATTTCCAAGTGAATGGGTCCACATGCAAACAGTTGGTTCCACTTGTAAATAATTGATTCGACATACTATTTTTCACCGTGGAAGCGTTAGACATTCAAGTGGATCGCCACGCAAGCAATTGCGTGGCGATCTACAAGCGATTAATTCCACATGGTTGACTCTAGGTGCAACTGACTGGTTCCATATACGAGCAGTATCAGGAAAATCTATTTCGAACCTACTTTACGAATGAGCAATCACTGTGTAATGGCATTTGGATATCTTGTAGACGTCAGGATGTATTGATGAAGGAAAAAGATACGAAGAAGAAGGTTGGCATATTGCAGGGAGAGAACGAGGAAACGAGAGACCACCTGCCAAAGATACAATGGAAGATGGAACTCAAAGGGAAGTCCTCAACTGGGAGGAAGCTGGCAAACGTGTCCCTCTTCAGAAGGAGAACAATGAAAGGCACAAGGAAAATCCACGGTTTAGCTATAGCTGTAATGAAGCAAGACACATAAGCACGAAGGCGTGGCAAATCTACAAGAACAAAAGAACAGCAGAGATCAGAGGAGGATGCCAGAGAGCCAGGAATGAGTACCTCAGAGTGAGAAGGGAAGCAGAAAAGCAGGTTGAAAATGACTTTGCAGCCAGAGCAAAGATAACTCAAATTTCTTCACAGTCACAACAGGGGAAACAATATTGTTAGGAAACAAATGATGAAACCGAGAATTGGAATGGACTCTTTCAATGAGAATAACAGAGAAGTGAATGAAGATCTCGTAGGTGAATGATCTAAAAGAGGGGGATAGATTCACTCCTCGCAGTGTTTGCCAAGAATGCAAAAATTACGAGGAAGATAAATACGATGGAAGACTGCAAGAAACTACAAGTAGACCTTGACAATATAAGAGCATGGTCCTTCAATTGGCTACTAGAGTTCAACTCTAGCAAGTGTAAAGCAATGAAGTTAGGTACGGGTAACTAGAGACCAGCCACACTGTGTCACATGGGAGAGGAAATCCTAAAAAGACCTGGGGGATGATATTACCCCAACCTGTCACTTGAAGCCCACATCAAAAGAATCACATCAACTGTAAATGGAAGATTGGATAATATAAGAACTGCCTTTAGGATTCTGAACAAAGAGTAGTTCATAATCTTGTAAATCACTTGTCAGACAAATTCGGAAATATGCGGCGTCAGCGTGGAGTCCTTATCTGGAGCTGAGAGGTATGAGCTACGAAGAAAAACTACATGTGTTAAGCTTCAGGACACTCAAAGAGGGAACAAACAAGGCACACATGACTACCACTTACAAAATACTCAGGGTAATAGACAGGGCAGTCAAGGATAGACTGTTTAGCAGGGAACAAGGAGGACATTGACGAAAACTAAGTACCCAAATGAGCCACAGAAACAGTAGATAGATTTTGTCAGTGTCAGATTAGTGAACAACTGGGAATGCCCTAAGAAGTGAAGTGGCCGCGGTAGACTCCATACACAGCTTTAAATGTAGCTATGACAGAGCCCAATAGCCTTTGGAACCTATACAGCAGTCGTTTAGGAGTTGAGAGGCGGGACCCAAGAGCCAAGAACTAAGTAAGGACAACTAGATAAGTGCATGCAAGCGATTGGTTCCTCATGCCAATGACAGACATCTCCATCCAGTGATCAGAATCATCTACCAGTGATTGGTTACTCCTACCGGCGACTGAGTTCCTCTGGTAGCGATTGGCACTACATTTCAACGATTGGTACCTCTGCCAGCGACTGGTTCCTACTGCTAGCTATTTTCTTTTACTTTTGTTTCGTATGTAAATGTTTGGGTTCACATGCAAGCGTTTGTGTGTACACGAGTGCTACGTCTGCTTCTGCTACATCAACTTCTACAGCTTGTCTAAATCTTACTCTGCTCGTCTTTCCGCAAAACGCTATCTGATAGTCGCCTTACAACCAGGCACTCGATTCCTGCTTGAGTGAACAGGAACGAACAATAAGGGTTGGATAACCCCAAACGCCTCGCCTCTCCCAGGATTCGAACCCGGATCTCCTCGCTTGCGGGAGGAATGACCGTGGGCGCTAATCATTTCACTGCAGGATGTTTTCAGCCTCTTGATGGAGATTTACGATCCCTACCAGCTGCTCGTGGTCACTGACCAGCACTGGTCAGCCGTTTACGGAGACTATCTGCGATTTGCTGTCGTTGTCAACGATGTGTGGCTTTTACCAGCAATTTGTTTCTCTTATGGTCTCCTCTAGTAATTGTGGCCCCGACAGTATCAACAACAAGTGTTTCAGACTAGGGACAGTGGCTCCATATTACCCCATCAAGTGATATGTTGCCCCTACCAACGATATATTACCCCCTTCCAGTGACATGGTTTCCCATCGTCGTGGACAGGAAACCTGTACTTAGGCTTATCGAGGCTACGTGGTGTTCTCGTCAGCGATTTGTTGCCCCTTCTGGATATATGGGCCTCTCCCTACCTGCAGTATATGGCCTATACCTGCGATATATTGCCCATACCTGTGATATATAGGACAAATAGTAGCCCCGTCCAACAGACAGTATTTCTACGAACGATATGATCTCTTGCAGCCTCGCCCATAGTTGTTTAAACTCCCCCTCGCATTGGTATTTTGAATGACATTTGGCGGCTTCTGAATATCTAGCACACAGATTGTGGTATACATTCCTTTCGGCTTCTTTTGATAATTACTCTCTCACCAGGATGGGGCGATGGGTTAGGAGTAGGCTGTCCTGCTGACCCTGGATGATGCAGAGTCTGGTGGCGGGCTACTGTTCCCGGTTTTAAAAATCTTTATCCTTGAATGTTGTTTTGTGTTCCTTTTGGGCAGCGTCATTCCTGGGTGTGTCCAGGGCCGTGTGATACACCAAGTTTGGGTGTCGAGTAATTGTTGGTTGTGTTGAACGCTAAAATAGGGAAGAATAGGCTTGGGACCCTTCTCGCGCGATCATCCTGCTGATAAAATAATATATTTCCTGAACTAAGGTTTTGGAGAAGTAATAGTTCCAGGCTATTATTTTCAACTCAAGGCTATTGAGTTAAGCAATTCTAAGATGGCTTCGAATGTTATTAATTTATTTTTAAGGCAATTGGCATAAGAAAGGATATTAGGCTATTCGCATATATCAGCAGTGTCCCTCCAGCACTTGTTAGTATGCCATATACTAACATTGACATGTTAATATGCTAGACCTAAGCAAGTTAATCTCAAACGATAACAAAAGACTTATGCTTCACTATACAGCTAAAAAAATCTGGACCAGTTGTCCTACACCAGACCTTGGAAGTGCTGTTCGGATTGTCGTTTGGACCTGACTAGACGCTAACTCGCTCACCTTTCAACAAGTTCTGAAGTTACAGTGAAGTCAATCTTGTTTTGATCATGTGACGGCCACAGAGGTACGTTACAAACCTCATACAGGCACGTTAGATCAAGCCACGGTGACCAATTATGTTATCAACTGTTTAAATTCTGTATAAATATTTCTTTGTCACTGCCACCCACACAGGTGTTCAGGATTTCTTAATGTTGTTTTTCTGTAACAAGGAGGAAGAATATGCGCAGTAAGAACACGTCATGCGCCTACTTTTTGTGCGAACTCTTATGTACGAGAATGAGATCATTATAAATGTGACATGATACTGATGACCTTCAGGGAAGTGAGTTGACAGTTTTAACAAAATACGTCTTAAAAATAAATACAGAATAACAATTTATACTAAGAGTGAGTGAGTGTCAGGCGGCGGGCTCGTCTTTTTAAAGTTTTTTCCAAATTTTTTTTTTATAAATGTTTTGTGTTG
Organism: Procambarus clarkii; assembly: GCF_040958095.1. Taxonomy (NCBI): domain Eukaryota; kingdom Metazoa; phylum Arthropoda; class Malacostraca; order Decapoda; family Cambaridae; genus Procambarus; species Procambarus clarkii. The sequence continues at coordinate 31,204,745 of NC_091155.1, read as the reverse complement.
TTATGACGGTTTTTTTTTTCATGTCCCTTTTTTTCAGTCTTTAACGTCTCCGTGCCATGACCTTCAGCGATGAGAGCTAAAGAAAAATATGTTGTCAAAAAATCATCGGTGATACTTGAGGAGGTTTGAATGGTGATAAACCCGCCACATTCCTTCAGTAGAACTAAACATGCTACATAAATATTATGAAACACCACCACGGAATTGAGGTAGTCTTTTCGCTTGAATAGTGTCATAGTGTCATTCCCTGTCATTCATAGTGTCATTCCCTATGCCATTCATAGTGTCATTCCCTGTCATTCATAGTGTCATTCCCTATGCCATTCATAGTGTCATTCCCTGTCATTCATAGTGTCATTCCCTATGTCATTCATAGTGTCATTTCCTATGTCATTCATAGTGTCATTTCCTATGTCATTCATAGTGTCATTCCCTGTCATTCATAGTGTCATTCCCTATGTCATTCATAGTGTCATTTCCTATGTCATTCATAGTGTCATTCCCTATGTCATTCATAGTGTCATTTCCTATGTCATTCATAGTGTCATTTCCTATGTCATTCATAGTGTCATTTCCTATGTCATTCATAGTGTCATTTCCTATGTCATTCATAGTGTCATTCCCTGTCATTCATAGTGTCATTCCTTATGTCATTCATAGTGTCATTTCCTATGTCATTCATAGTGTCATTCCCTGTCATTCATAGTGTCATTCCCTGTCATTCATAGTGTCATTCCCTATGTCATTCATAGTGTCATTTCCTATGTCATTCATAGTGTCATTTCCTGTCATTCATAGTGTCATTTCCTATGTCATTCATAGTGTCATTTCCTATGTCATTCATAGTGTCATTCCCTATGTCATTCATAGTGTCATTCCAACAGTTCCTCAGGGCACTATTTTGGGACTCTCGGTTATTCACCGTTTAAATCAATTATTTAGATGCAGTACATCTGGATTTGTGCAGCTACCCTAGACTATATGAAGGGAAGTACAGCGTGTCAAAAAGCTAGCTACGTGATGTTAAAAAATCCCCATCACACAGGATGGTTAGTCATACAGAGGCATGTGATAAGTAGTCTGCACTGACAGACCCTGGGTGCATTATGAGGATATCATCAACACAAGAGTGACTAAGGTAGCAGTGATACTAAAAGTCTCCATCTCGCAGGATGGTTAGTCATACAGGGCCATATGTTTAGTAGCCTGCACTCGCAAATTTTGGGTACACTGTGAGGATATCTTCAAGAATACGAGAGTGAATAAAGTAATTGCAAAGCTCCAGGTGCCTCATGCCAACTGGTCTGAAAAGTCAAATAACTGGGCATTCAGTGATGTGGTGTGGGAGATCATGCCGCAGTTCCTGCTCACAGAGTTTGCACCTGGAGTGCTCAGGATTGGGAGATCCGTCACCTGTAGCCACCTGCCACAGGTAACGGTAACCCAACCTGATCCTCGCAACCACTGTGTCGCACTTAAATAGGGCTTTTAATTAATTCAGACTTAGATTCAAGTTACAGGAAGACTTTAATACACTCGCACAATGAATATAAAATTTATATATACCGTTCACTGGTGATAAATGTAAGGTTCAAAGCCTAGAGACAAAAAGTACTCGACATCAGCTCAAACAACACTTAAATTACTAAATCGGAAAGTAAAGTTATCTGAGACATGATTATTAGGAATCCGAAACAAAGAAAGAAACGCTTAAATGTTAGACACGTGGCCATCTATTAAGTTATTAATATCTAGAAGCGTAAGACACATAGGCTTTAATAGTATCCTTCAATTTGATCTTGTTTGCGTCAGATCCAAATGGTATCATATTGTATTAAAATTAGACGTTTTTCTCTTTAATGTGTACACAGAGAGATGACAAGTTAACCCAGGGCACTAGGATATCTCAAAGGAGGAGAGAGTTAAGAATACAACATTTTGTAACTAGTATACAAATATATATGAAGCGATATAAGTAGGTGCTAAAAATATTAACACGAGACAGTACGAAATAATGGTTTCAACGGGATAAGTTTATATTTTAGAAATAAAACTGAAATATTGGTACGGAAATATGACAGAAGAATAAAAGGGCAAGTTAGTAATATCACAGAGTAAAACTTTCTGGAATTTGCTTAAGACATGCTTAAAAGTTATTAAAACATGCTTGAGTGAGTAAAACTTGTTTAAAAGTTTTAAGCATCGATTGTACAAGTTCATGAGTGAGTGTTAGACATCCACAGATACCAGGCGTGGGTCAATAGGCTTCGGCAGGCTACTTTATTCACATATTTTAATGTCTTCCTATACACATGTTATTGTATGTAAGGATATTCATTATACAGGACTCGGTAAAAAGTTATACAAATATTCATGAAAATATGCAAATCAAAAGTAAACAGGAAACAGTGATTGAAACACCACTACCTCAAGTGTTTGGGTAAACTCTTGACACTTTGCCTACACCAGTACCTGTCATCTTTGTTTTGTCACTTGACACTTGTCACACCCTTACCTTGGGTGCCAAGGTCAGCCAAGGGCCTCCAAAATATGAGTTTTTGCACGGTACAGCTGACACCATCTACACCTGACACTATGTACTCCGATTCCGTGTACACCTGACTCCATGGTCATGCTAACCTTCTGACTTCGAGTTTTGTCTTGCGACCTCTAAAACTACTCATAGTTAGCAGCACTATCAGAGGTGCACATTTAACGAATTAAGGGAGTATCTTTCACCAATTTTAAATTATATTTACACAGTAACCTAAGGCAATTCTGGTCCTTACGACGCATTGAACCTGACCTTCACCATGTCCAAACCAACACTCGCGTTTTCTTGGACTTCACAAGAAATATTTGTGATACTTTAAGGCTGTTCACTGACCAGTCATTTGCAGTTGCAGAGAAACTGGGACGGTTTGACGGATTGGTGTAGGAAATGAAATGGTTGGACGGACTGGAGGAGACCGCCTGTAATGGTTTGAGGGACTGCAACACGCACAGACTGAGGTGGGTTGTTGGACTGGAGACTGGAACACAGACTGGTGGACTGACAAACTGGAGCAGTTCAAAGCCGAAGCCACATTGCTACATCACAGTGATGGGATTAGTGTATCAAAGGTAAAAGCAAGAAGCGAGGATTGTTTCAACGATTTTACATATAATATAATATATATATATATATATATATATATATATATATATATATATATATATATATATATATATATATATATATATATGGGTAGGTAGATATATGTGAATGTCTATTATCATGTCTAGAATGCTATTATCATGTCTTCGCGAGAAACAATGACGCAGCGACTTGCGTCTCGCGGCTTATCCATGCTTATCTTGACAAATATATGAGAATATGAATGTGCTCTTCTCTGCATGTTAGTTATTGACACTACCATTCTTAGACTGTTACTTCAGGGGCTATACACCGTATAAGAATGAAGAACAAGCACAGACATAGCGTGTTAAGAACAAGTGCAATTTTTTTTATCATGGTCAAATATTTTTTAAATATATTAACAAGTTCCAGGAAATAATGGTCCAGGTTGCATTCATGCTGAACTTGTTCAGCGGATCATGTTGCCTTATCAGTCACAGCCTGGAGGTCGGTCTGAACATGTTCCTTCACCGACCTCACTTTCCAAGAGCAGCGGTGAACATGGGGCGAAGTGTTCGACCATAGGGCCTTCTGAACTGAGGCTAACAATAGAGATATACACAAACTATCCAACCTGTCCTCCTACAGAGGACGCCGAATTTCGCTCGTATGGGTTACATAAGGTCAGAAATTGTCGTATTAGAAAATGGTGGCGGTTGGTTGAAAGTAACGTACTGTCCCGTTTTCTGTTTTGGGTCCTCTGGTGGGTTGGGAGAGGATCTAGTACAAGTTAAGCCTCGACCATGTTGCCTGACCTACAAGTTAGGCCTCGACCATGTTGCCTGACCTACAAGTTAGGCCTCGACCATGTTGCCTGACCTACAAGTTAGGCCTCGACCATGTTGCCTGACCTACAAGTTAGGCCTCGACCATGTTGCCTGACCTACAAGTTAGGCCTCGACCATGTTGCCTGATCTACAAGTTAGGCCTCGACCATGTTGCCTGATCTACAAGTTAGTCCTCGACCATGTTGCCTGACGAACAAGTTAGGCCTCGACCATGTTGCCTGACCTTCAAGTTAGGCTTCGACCATGTTGCCTGACCTACAAGTTAGGCCTCGACCACGTTGCCTGACCATCAAGTTAGGCCTCCATCATGTTGCCTGACCATCAAGTTAGGCCTCTACCATGTTGCCTGACCTACAAGTTAAGCCTCGATCATGTTGCCTGACCTTCAAGTTAGGCCTCGACCATGTTGCCTGACCTACAAGTTAGGCCTCGACCATGTTGCCTGACCTACAAGTTAGGCCTCGACCATGTTGCCTGACCTACAAGTTAGGCCTCGACCATGTTGCCTGACCTTCAAGTTAGGCCTCGACCATGTTGCCTGACCTACAAGTTAGGCCTCGACCATGTTGCCTGACCTTTAAGTTAGGCCTCGACCATGTTGCCTGACCTACAAGTTAGGCCTCGACCATGTTGCCTGACCTACAAGTTAGGCCTCGACCATGTTGCCTGACCTACAAGTTAGGCCTCGACTATGTTGCCTGACCTACAAGTTAGGCCTCGACCATGTTGCCTGACCTTCAAGTTAGGCCTCGACCATGTTGCCTGACCTACAAGTTAGGCCTCGACCATGTTGCCTGACCAACAAGTTAGGCGTCGACCATGTTGCCTGACCTACAAGTTAGGCCTCGACCATGTTGCCTGACCTACAAGTTAGGCCTCGACCATGTTGCCTGACCAACAAGTTAAGCCTCGACCATGTTGCCTGACCAACAAGTTAGGCGTCGACCATGTTGCCTGACCTACAAGTTAGGCCTCGACCATACTGAGATTGACGTCTACAATTTATAATGTTTTCTTATGAGACAAAGATAAGGTGGGTCTCTGCCTGACAGTCTTGTAAGTGTTTTTAATTTAAGTTATTGTTCCTGCTACTGAGAAACTATTACTGTACTCTGTGGCGTAGTCTGTGTGCTCTGTGGCATAGCCTGTGTTCACTGTGGCGTAGTCTGTGTGCTCTGTGGCGTAGTCTGTGTACACTGTGGCGTAGTCTGTGTGCTCTGTGGCGTAGTCTGTGTACTCTGTGGCGTAGTCTGTGTGCGCTGTGGCGTTGTCTGTGTACTCTGTGGCGTAGTCTGTGTGCGCTGTGGCGTTGTCTGTGTACTGTGGCGTAGCCTGAGTACTCTGTGGCGTAGTCTGTGTTCTCTGTGGCGTAGTCTGTGTGCTCTGTGGCGTAGTCTGTGTGCTCTGTGGCGTAGTCTGTGTGCTCTGTGGCGTAGATTGTGTGCTCTGTGGCGTAGCCTGTGTACTCTGTGGTGTAGTCTGAGTACTCTGTGGCGTAGATTGTGTGCTCTGTGGCGTAGTCTGTGTGCTCTGTGGTGTAGTCTGAGTACTCTGTGGCGTAGTCTGTGTGCTCTGTGGCGTAGTCTGTGTACTCTGTGGCGTTGTCTGTGTACTCTGTGGCGTTGTCTGTGTACTCTGTGGCGTTGTCTGTGTACTCTGTGGCGTTGTCTGTGTACTCTGTGGCGTAGCCTGTGTACTCTGTGGCGTAGTCTGTGTACTCTGTGGCGTAGCCTGTGTTCACTGTGGCGTAGCCTGTGCACTCTGTGGCGTAGTCTGTGTACTCTGTGGCGTAGCCTGTGTACTCTGTGGCGTAGTCTGTGTACTCTGTGGCGTAGCCTGTGTTCACTGTGGCGTAGCCTGTGCACTCTGTGGCGTAGTCTGTGTACTCTGTGGCGTAGTTTGCGTATTATCTGGCGTAGTAAACAGAATGGAATTAGCATCGTTCTCTACGCAGACTTGGGTCAACACAAGGGTGTTGTGGAGGCGGCGAACCCTCACATCCTGCGTCACCTCTTAGTGTACGCCGTCACCCCTTGGTGTACCCCGTCACCCTTTGGTGTGCCCCGTCACCCTTTGGTGTACCCCGTCACCCTTTGGTGTTCCCCGTCACCCCTTGGTGTTCCCCGTCACCCTTTGGTGTTCTCCGTCACCCCCTTGGTGTTCCCCGTCACCCTTTGGTGTTCTCCGTCACCCTTTGGTGTTCCCAGTCACCCCTTGGTGTTCCCAGTCACCCTTTGGTGTTCCCAGTCACCCTTTGGTGTTCCCCGTCACCCCTTGGTGTACCCCGTCACCCTTTGGTGTTCCCAGTCACCCCTTGGTGTTCTCCGTCACCCTTTGGTGTTCCCCGTCACCCTTTGGTGTTCCCCGTCACCCCTTGGTGTTCCCCGTCACCCCTTGGTGTTCCCCGTCACCCTTTGGTGTTCCCCGTCACCCTTTGGTGTTCCCCGTCACCCTTTGGTGTTCCCAGTCACCCCTTGGTGTTCTCCGTCACCCCTTGGTGTTCTCCGTCACCCCTTGGTGTTCTCCGTCACCCCTTGGTGTTCTCCGTCACCCTTTGGTGTACCCCGTCACCCTTTGGTGTTCCCCGTCACCCCTTGGTGTTCCCCGTCACCCCTTGGTGTTCCCCGTCACCCTTTGGTGTACCCCGTCACCCTTTGGTGTACCCCGTCACCCTTTGGTGTTCCCCGTCACCCCTTGGTGTTCCCCGTCACCCCTTGGTGTTCCCCGTCACCCTTTGGTGTACCCCGTCACCCTTTGGTGTACCCCGTCACCCCTTGGTGTTCCCCGTCACCCTTTGGTGTTCCCCGTCACCCCCTTGGTGTTCCCCGTCACCCCTTGGTGCACCCCGTCACCCCTTGGTGTTCCCCGTCACCCCTTGGTGTTCCCCGTCACCCTTTGGTGTACCCCGTCACCCTTTGGTGTACCCCGTCACCCCTTGGTGTTCCCCGTCACCCTTTGGTGTTCCCCGTCACCCCCTTGGTGTTCCCCGTCACCCCTTGGTGTACCCCGTCACCCCCTTGGTGTTCCCCGTCACCCTTTGGTGTTCCCCGTCACCCCTTGGTGTTCCCCGTCACCCCTTGGTGTTCCCCGTCACCCCTTGGTGTTCTCCGTCACCCCTTGGTGTTCCCCGTCACCCTTTGGTGTACCCCGTCACCCTTTGGTGTTCCCCGTCACCCCTTGGTGTTCTCCGTCACCCCTTGGTGTACCCCGTCACCCTTTGGTGTTCCCCGTAACCCCCCTTGGTGTTCCCCGTCACCCCTTGGTGTTCCGTTCCCCGTAACCCCCTTGGTGTTCCCCGTCACCCCTTGGTGTTCCCCGTCACCCTTTGGTGTTCCCCGTCACCCCTGGGTGTTCTCCGTCACCCCTTGGTGTACCCCGTCACCCTTTGGTGTTCCCCGTCACCCCCTTGGTGTTCCCCGTCACCCCCTTGGTGTTCCCCGTCACCCCTTGGTGTTCCCCGTCACCCCCTTGGTGTTCTCCGTCACCCTTTGGTGTTCCCCGTCACCCCTTGGTGTACCCCGTCACCCCTGGGTGTTACCCCTCACCCCCTTGGTGTTCCCCGTCACCCTTTTGGTGTTCTCCGTCACCCTTTGGTGTTCCCCGTCACCCCTTGGTGTACCCCGTCACCCCTGGGTGTTACCCCTCACCCCCTTGGTGTTCCCCGTCACCCTTTTGGTGTACCCCGTCACCCCTGGGTGTTACCCCTCACCCCCTTGGTGTTCCCCGTCACCCTTTTGGTGTTCCCCGTCACCCCCTTCGTGTTCCCCGTCACCCTTTTGGTGTTCCCCGTCACCCCCTGGGTGTTCCCCGTCACCCCCTTGGTGTTCCCCGTCACCCCTTGGTGTTCCCCGTCACCCCCTTGGTGTTCTCCGTCACCCTTTGGTGTTCCCCGTCACCCTTTTGGTGTTCCCCGTCACCCCCTTCGTGTTCCCCGTCACCCTTTTGGTGTTCCCCGTCACCCCCTTCGTGTTCCCCGTCACCCTTTTGGTGTTCCCCGTCACCCCTTGGTGTTCCCCGTCACCCCCTTGGTGTTCTCCGTCACCCTTTGGTGTTCCCCGTCACCCCTTGGTGTACCCCGTCACCCCTGGGTGTTACCCCTCACCCCCTTGGTGTTCCCCGTCACCCTTTTGGTGTACCCCGTCACCCCTGGGTGTTACCCCTCACCCCCTTGGTGTTCCCCGTCACCCCTTGGTGTACCCCGTCACCCCTGGGTGTTACCCCTCACCCCCTTGGTGTTCCCCGTCACCCTTTTGGTGTTCTCCGTCACCCTTTGGTGTTCCCCGTCACCCCTTGGTGTACCCCGTCACCCCTGGGTGTTACCCCTCACCCCCTTGGTGTTCCCCGTCACCCTTTTGGTGTACCCCGTCACCCCTGGGTGTTACCCCTCACCCCCTTGGTGTTCCCCGTCACCCTTTTGGTGTTCCCCGTCACCCCCTTCGTGTTCCCCGTCACCCTTTTGGTGTTCCCCGTCACCCCCTGGGTGTTCCCCGTCACCCCCTTGGTGTTCCCCGTCACCCCTTGGTGTTCCCCGTCACCCCCTTGGTGTTCTCCGTCACCCTTTGGTGTTCCCCGTCACCCTTTTGGTGTTCCCCGTCACCCCCTTCGTGTTCCCCGTCACCCTTTTGGTGTTCCCCGTCACCCCTGGGTGTTCTCCGTCACCCCTTGGTGTACCCCGTCACCCTTTGGTGTTCCCCGTCACCCCCTTGGTGTTCCCCGTCACCCCCTTGGTGTTCCCCGTCACCCCTTGGTGTTCCCCGTCACCCCCTTGGTGTTCTCCGTCACCCTTTGGTGTTCCCCGTCACCCCTTGGTGTACCCCGTCACCCCTGGGTGTTACCCCTCACCCCCTTGGTGTTCCCCGTCACCCTTTTGGTGTACCCCGTCACCCCTGGGTGTTACCCCTCACCCCCTTGGTGTTCCCCGTCACCCCTTGGTGTTCCCCGTCACCCCTGGGTGTTCTCCGTCACCCCCTTGGTGTTCCCCGTCACCCCTGGGTGTTCCCCGTCACCCCTGGGTGTTCTCCGTCACCCCCTTGGTGTTCCCCGTCACCCCTGGGTGTTCCCCGTCACCCCTGGGTGTTCCCCGTCACCCCTGGGTGTTCCGTCCCACGGTTCCTGGAGAAGCTTCACTCAACCTTCATTTAGCCCAAGTGTAAAACTACAAAGAGAATATAAACCTAATCCCTCTTCACTTCTGCGTTAAGCCTAAAGGCTACACGCCTCGCATGTTCTTGGAGTTATTTATGTTATTATCCAATTTGGTTATTTCAGGGTTACCCTGCGATGATTTTGGGGCTCAATGTCCCTGGGGCCCGGTCCTCGAGCAGGCCTCCTTTTATTACCCTCCCTCCCACACTCTTTCCCCCCTGCCTTTGACCTTAGTCGGGATAAACCGGGGAAGGCCCTCTGAAGCAGACCCATCAGGGTGGAGCCCCGGGCTATGCGAGTTTTTACTGGGTGGTGGGGTAGTGGGGTGTAGGTGTGTGCATTCTGGACCCCATGGCTGTGGTTACCGTCTCCTGTGCGGTCTCGAGAGGCTTGTGAGCCCTCAATTATCTACAGAAAGTTACTGTAGTGTCCGGCACGTTCCTGGTAGTGAGGCGAGATAGTGGGGGAGTAGAGAACATCTACCCAGCACCCAGCCCACTACCTAGGATCCGCCCCACACCTTCCTAGCAACAGGAGGCTCACTGGTTGAGACTTCCCCATACTATTAGTACCTGCTATTCGCGGGCTCCCGAGTACAAAAGTATATATATCAAGTCTTATATTGCATAAGACTTGATATGTCCGCTACATATCTATTGCCCGCCACAACAGGTATAACCGGTGATGTTTGGCCTTGGGAGACAACAGGCGTTTGTGGGGCTCGTCGGGTGCCAACACTCATGTGAATACACTAAGATGTACCCAGCTTCCCGGTACATATACACTAAGGTGTACCCAGCTTCTCGGTACATATACACTAAGGTGTACCCAGCTTCCCGGTACATATACACTAAGGTGTACCCAGCTTCCCGGTACATATACACTAAGGTGTACCCAGCTTCTCGGTACATATACACTAAGGTGTACCCAGCTTCTCGGTACATATACACTAAGGTGTACCCAGCTTCCCGGTACATATACACTAAGGTGTACCCAGCTTCCCGGTACATATACACTAAGATGTACCCAGCTTCCCGGTACATATACACTAAGGTGTACCCAGCTTCCCGGTACATATACACTAAGGTGTACCCAGCTTCCCGGTACATATACACTAAGATGTACCCAGCTTCCCGGTACATATACACTAAGGTGTACCCAGCTTCCCGGTACATATACACTAAGGTGTACCCAGCTTCCCGGTGCATATACACTAAGGTGTACCCAGCTTCTCGGGGCATATACACTAAGGTGTACCCAGCTTCCCGGGGCAAATACACTGAGTTTACTTTAGCCTTTGATTATGTTAAAGACTAAAGTATACTTGCTGGTTGGTTAGTAATCTGTTGTGGTGGCCTTAATAGCCCTCCCACGGCTGATAGGTCTTAGGTCCAACACCAAATTAAAACTACCAAACTGACAATGGTGTGAAATGTGATTTTTAAGAGTAATGGAAGTCTCGAACCGGGGTCCTAGATGTTCCAGAGGCACACGCGACCACTCCTCCGTGAACTGGGGTTCAAGATGTTCCAGCAAACTGAGGTGTAATGTTCAAAATCTCAAAATTACCGGTTCAGCTCTGCTTTTCAATTTGTTTTTCCAGCCTAGTGAAAAAAATAGCCTACCCTCACGACCAAACCAACAGTATAATTTATTGTTTTCATCGTCAGCATATCGACCAATAGATTCAGCTTTAACCACTTCATGTGATCGTTTGACACAGACGGGTGGGTTGTTTACTGTGCTGACGGGTGGGTTGCTTACTGTGCTGACGGGTGGGTTGCTTACTGTGCTGACGGGTGGGTTGCTTACTGTGCTGACGGGTGGGTTGCTTACTGTGCTGACGGGTGGGTTGCTTACTGTGCTGACGGGTGGGTTGTTTACTGTGCTGACGGGTGGGTTGTTTACTGTGCTGACGGGTGGGTTGCTTACTGTGCTGACGGGTGGGTTGCTTACTGTGCTGACGGGTGGGTTGCTTACTGTGCTGACGGGTGGGTTGCTTACTGTGCTGACGGGTGGGCTGTTTGCCGTTGTATATGATGGTACAGAACCTTGCCGTGGCAGAGAGGACTGGACTAGGAACTAAAATTTAACATTTTATTAATAATTATAACCTTAACGTTATATTTACCGTGTTTCAGTGTTTATGTAACGACATAAACGCAAAACACATAAACACAGTTTCCTTGCCCGAAACGCTATGCGTATTAGTGGATTTAGGTATTGTATGTATGAGCTCTATCTATAAATCCAACATTATGTTTGTATATCAACTATGTATGTACTTTTCCTGAATAAAAGTTTATTATTTATTTATTATTATTATTATTATAGAAACACAAATTACATTTGTCAACAAACGCTCCGTCGACTTCCGCCTCCATGTTGGAGTTGGCCAGGTCTCTGTGCTCCCCCCAGCACCCTGATGCTATGTACACTCCGACACTATGTACACTCCGACACTATGTACACTCCGACACTATGTACACTCCGACACTATGTACACTCCGACACTATGTACCCAAGTGACAACCCTGAGCCCCTCAACACATCATGTGCTAAGTATGCGCCGCTACGCAGCCTATCGTAGACGTTCCGCGAGACTGTCTTACAAGCTAGTGCAAAGGAAGAATAGATTAACGCTTTGGGAAGTAGAACATGAAAAACTGAGGAAACTACAGAATACTTTCTCACCAATGTTAGGCAGCTCCTTTATAACACCGAATACCACCCACTCATGTATTTGTCTAACCTAGCCTTCTAACAGTCTAGTGAGTTCACATCTGTTATGTTAATTGGCAATGTGTTCCACAATTCAACAACCCTATTTCCAAACCAATATTTACCCACTTCTCTTCAGAATCTATTACACATTATATCATGTTCTATTTAGCGTTACTTACAATCCTATAGATTTAGCATTTGTAATACCACTTTATCCAGCTCAGTCCTTCAGTCATGTCGCTTCTTTCTCCTGCCTTGCTGATGAATGTTATTAAGCCCTCCTGGTCTGTCTTTGTAAAGAAGGTCTCTACTTCCTGGGATTTACTCTATCATTCTTCACTGTACGCGTTCCTGTGAGTTTATGCCCGCGCTATAGTAGGCTACCTAGAACTAAAGTGTATAATTTAAATCAAAACGAGGGCAATTTAAAACTGAAAAATAACATTAGAGGTTCACATTGTTAACGCTTCTAGATACAAATCTTAGTATCCTATTTGCTTTATTTCATAAATGTGGCTGGTTTTAACCCAAAAACCAGTGGCTGGTTTTTGGTTTAATGTCCCTACTAATAATGATTTCTAGATGTTTTTTTTATTTAGATTTTGAACTTTAGACGTTGTTCAGCTACTAATATCCGGTTTCTACTAACATCACTTTGGCTCCTAAACTTACATACGTCAGCAATAAGCTGCATCTGTCAATGTTTCGTCCAATTTAAAAGCGTACTGAAATCGTTTCGTAGCAATTTTTATTATTTTTAAATTTATTCATCGTCCTTTTTGTATCATTTGCAAATGTATTAATGTTGCTGTTGAATCCTGAGTCGAAAACATCGACGTCTATGGTAGACAACACAGGTCCGAAGACACAGATCTGGGGTCCTCCACTTACAGAGGGTTCCCCCACTCGGATTTCACTCCATTCAGATTTAGAATCAGAAGCTCTATCCGTAACAACTACGTAACTCGTTACGAATAATGGCTGGACTAATCAGGTGTACAGTAATCTAAATCAATCTTACATATTTGGCACACAGTAACATTCGGCCTACAATTTGCAAAGTGATATATATTAAATTAAAATGTAGTTTACCATTAGAGTGGCGGGACAGATATTGACTCACTTAATATCACAATATTAGGATGATGAGACAATTTGAATGAGAACTAATATAAACCCATCATACCATGAAGATATAGAAATTAGCACCTCCTCAGCATTCTACATCATCAGAGTCTGGGGCTAACGTGTGATCAAAATTACTCAGACAACACAGTTCATACAACATGAATCTGATCTCAATATGACTCCAAATGCCTGACAGTAAGCCATCTCCTTGTGGCAGTAGTTCCTTCCTAATTCCAAATATCCAGCTGGTAGTCTCCCTGTTGTTCCTGGTGAAGCTGACTGAAACACCCATGCCTTCCTGATGTAGTTTTCGTCAGGTACAGAATCGAAACCATTGTTAAAGTCGAGGTACACATCGTCACATTCCTCTCCAGTGTCAACCACAGCAAATATGCCAAAGAGAATATCAATGTTTATCAAACATGAGCGCCCTTAGTAAAGTCATGTTCTGAATACTTACTATAATCTATTTTATCTAAGGTGTGTACGAATGCACGTTGCGATTATCGATTAAATCAAGTCTCCCACAATACACAATTAGCTAACTGGTTGATAATTCGAGACAGGTAAACTAACCCACTTAACCTAAAATTCGTGCCCGTGTTCACAACGCCGAACATTGCGGTTCAATGATCGATTCTATTGAACAATTAATTAAATATACATGACAACGGCTCACTGAGCACATTCATACATATTACTACATTCATATTCACTCACGTCTGTTCTTTTAATTATTATTATTTCAATTATTATTTTGAAAATTAAAACTGTCTCGCATGGACTATTATGCATCCGGCATTCTTCTGTATTCTTATAGTCCCTTATTTACATTCTTACAAAGCTCTGTGCACTCCATTGCATGTTTTGTGTGTTCCTTCAGCCAGTACTTACTCCTCCCTCTAACTCAGGGTGGAGCAAGAGGGTAGGAGGAGCAGGCAGATATTGACGTAAATTGGGTGCAGAAAAACAAGTCATGCAGTCAAGGACAAGAACTGATCCACGGTGGAAAATACAGTGTTAGGTTTATCTGGATATAACTAGAACTTGTTCCACACAAAAGCCGGTTAGTGCATTTTTCCTGGTATGCGTCACTGGCCCATGATGTACCCTGGTGCTGCTCCCGCATGAGGCTTTACGTCTTTCTCCAGCAGAATACACAATATTTCCCTCTGATAGACTAATTTAGCGAGGAGGATGAGTAGCAATATACACAGAGAAAATATAACTAGGATGTCAAACAGGGAATCAGAACTGTGTAATACACACAAACTAGCCTAGCTAGCCTAGCTAATGCTAGCCTAAAAATTTGAATATATGATGGTCACCAAACTAACACAATGAAAGGAATGATTATCTTTCATGTCTAATGTGAAAATGAAAATGTAACAAAAGTTACATTTTCGTTGACTTTAATATTGATAGAATAAATTGGAATAATAAAACAGGGAATACTGACGTAGAATACATTTTTCTCTAAATTAATAATGTGCTTTCATAACATACTATAGCGCCAGCATGAGGAAATCATATTTTAGGCATAGTGGCTAGCAACAAAGGAACACTAAAGAACACTGGAATAGGGAGCTAGTTAGAGAACAGTGGTTACAGGAGGCCAGATATAACATAGCATGGGAGAGTGTGGAATGAAAACTGTTAGGATGCCAGACTTCCGTAGAGCTGATTTTGTGATATAAAGAAGTTACTTGGTAACTGGATGTGGCACGACTCCAGAGGCGTGTGAGTTGACAATTATAATGTTGATGCAAATTAAAATACACTAAAAACTTTCTACTTGAAGCCTATGAATGTAGTATATCAAATTAATTATGTTTAACAATAATAACGACACAAAATTAACAATGGCACTAAAAAATCTTATCGAAAAAGAGGAAGCTATATACAAACGAATTAAGAATTGGGAAATCTGTCTACATCAACAATTTGTCAAACTAGCAAAAACAGTTAGGCAGAAAATTAAGGTACGTATAGTAGTGCAAAATACAAATCCTTAACAATTCTCTCAGATCAATAACAAGATAAGAATTAGGGAGCACCATATGAGGCCTTTTGGTCCATATAAGTCACCCTTCTCACCTATATACCTATCCAATATATTCTTGTAACCAGTTAAACTTTTTGCCACAATAATGCAAATTGCAAGCCCATACAATGTCTATTCCCAGACCTGTTCTTACCCATGTCCTTCCAAAATCAAGACAAAAATCCAGCTTGCATTCATTGTTTATGGTTCAGACTCTAAATGACCCACCAGGACTCGAACCCATGGCGTCCAGATCACCACCAAAATGTACACAGCATCGTGACCACCGCACCATTGATCGTCTATAAGGACTGGTCGGTCCTGGTGCTTATTAATTAAGCTCCACGATTGACAATCAGTCATGGAGTTTGCATTTTGTTTGTCCTGTAGAATCACATTAAACTTCCTGTTGGATGTGCATTATTCCCGCTAGTTGAATATATTCTTCTTTCATGTTCTTCCCTCCATTGTCACCCCACATATATTATTTAATGTTCTTTCAGCTACTCACCCTATACATGTTCTTATATGTTCCTCTCTCCACCCAGCCTGTTCTTATTGCACTCCTATCAAAGTCTCCCAATGTATACTATAGACAGAATGAGTAGTTTAGACATGTCCTCCCTAACCCCTGAAGGAGTAGTTTAGACATGTCCTCCCTAACCCCTGAAGGAGTAGTTTAGACATGTTTCCCCCTAACCCCTGAAGGAGTAGTTTAGACATGTTTCCCCCTAACCCCTGAAGGAGTAGTTTAGACATGTTTCCCCCTAACCCCTGAAGGAGTAGTTTAGACATGTTTCCCCCTAACCCCTGAAGGAGTAGTTTAGACGTGTGCTCGCTCCCGCTGATTACCATACGTGGTCGTGCTCTAGGTTGTTCACCCGGTGGTTCGAGATGAGCGGGTACCTGTGGCTGTACCAGTACCGCTTTATCGACATCCCCTGGAACTCGGCGGCCGCCTGGTGGGCAGGCTTCCTGGCCGCAGACTTCGTCTACTACTGGTTCCACCGCGCCTCTCACGGTAAGTTGCTGGTGTGGTATTTTTCATCACATTTTCGTATGTGTGCGCGCCTGTGTACGCGCTTTTTTTCGTGTATGTGTGTGTGTGTGTGTGTGTGTGTGTGTGTGTGTGTGTGTGTGTGTGTGTGTGTGTGTGTGTGTGTGTGTGTGTGTGTGTGTGTGTGTGTGTGTGTGTACTCACCTAATTGTACTCACTGAATTGTGCTTGCGGGGGTTGAACTCTGGCTCTTTGGTCCCGCCTCTCAACCGTCAATCAACAGGTGTACAGGTTCCTGAGCCTATTGGGCTCTATCATATCTACACTTGAAATTGTATATGGAGTCGGCCTCCACCACATCACTTCATAATGCATTCCATTTGTCAACCACTCTGACACTAAAAAAGTTCTTTCTAATATCTCTGTGTCTCACTTGGGCACTCAGTTTCCACCTGAGTGGAAACTGAGTGCCTAGTGCGTGCCTAGTACGTGTGCCCCTTGTGTTAAATAGACTGTCTTTATCTACCCTATCAATTCCCTTGAGAATCTTGAATGTGGTGATCATGTCCCCCCTAACTCTTCTGTCTTCCAGCGAAGTGAGGTTTAATTCCCGTAGTCTCTCCTCGTAGCTCATACCTCTCAGCTCGGGTACTAGTCTGGTGGCAAACTTTTGAACCTTTTCCAGTTTAGTCTTATTCTTGACTAGATATGGACTCCATGCTGGGGCTGCATACTCCAGGATTGGCCTGACATATGTGGTATACAAAGTTCTGAATGATTCCTTACACAAGTTTCTGAATGCCGTTCTTATGTTGGCCAGCCTGGCATATGCCGCTGATGTTATCCTTTTGACATGGGCTGCAGGAGACAGGTCTGGCGTGATATCATCCCCCAAGTCTTTTTCTTTCTCTGACTCTTGAAGTATTTCATCTCCCAGATGATACTTTGTATCTGGCCTCCTGCTCCCTACACCTATCTTCATTACATTACATTTGCTTGGGTTAAACTCTAACAACCATTTAATCGACCATTCCTCCAGCTTGTCTAGGTCTTCTTGAAGCCTCAAGCAGTCCTCCTCTGTATTAATCCTTCTCATAATTTTGGCATCATCCGCAAACATTGAGAGAAATGAATCTATACCCTCCAGAAGATCATTTACATATTTCAGAAACAAGATAGGGCTGAGTACAGAGCCCTGTGGGATATGTACTGTGGGATATATATGTGGGACATATATGCAGCTGTGTGTGTGTGTGTGTGTGTGTGTGTGTGTGTGTGTGTGTGTGTGTGTGTGTGTGTGTGTGTGTGTGTGTGTGTGTGTGTGTGTGTGTGTGTGTGTGTGTGTGTACACTCACATAAGTGTGCTTGCAGGGTCGAGTATTAGCACTCGAAGCCCATTGTGTCATCTATCTGGTTAGTTACTACAATGCCCACGCAGAGTACCCCATCATCACTCCCTTAGAGGACCTGCCCCCCCCCTCATCACCACCACAGCTGGGCACTACCCACCTCTCCCTTGGTGTCCCTACAGAGGTGAGCGTGATCTGGGCGTGGCACCAGGTCCACCACTCCCACGAGGACTACAACGTCTCCGTCGCCCTCAGACAGTCCATGTTCCAGCGACTGTGTGCCATCGGGTACTACCAGCCCATGGCGCTGCTGGGCGTCCCCCTACCCGCCATCTGCGTCCACTTCCACCTCAACCTGCTGGTCCAGTTCATCATCCACACGGAGATGATCGGCAAGTGCGGTCCACTTGAGTGGTTCATCAACACGCCTTCTCACCACCGCGTCCACCATGGTAAGGGAAATGCTGCCGTTTTGGCCACAACGCACATCGCTGCAGTATATTGCCATGTCAGGTGTTCTGGGTACGTTTTGACTCATTGTTTCCAACATAACAAAAGTTGGACTCAATAAGTACAAAGTAACCTGCCACGAACGGCAATATGTCAGTACTTGACAAATGTAATGTTATCCCGGTGAGGCTTTCTTTGGTGACGGGTTGGTAAACCAACCCGTCACCAAAGAAAACGTCACCAAACCCGTTCTCTTTGTTCATATCCTATAATATCGTTCACATAAACCAGGCCGTCCATATCTTCGTTCGCCACAACGTACATAATACAATGTGTTAACCTGTGTGGGCCGGGAGCCTGAGACTCGTGAGGGGTGATGTTCTGCTCCTTGTAACTGAACACAAAGATGCACGTGTTTAAGACAGAAATTCTTGCTCGTGTATAACTACCATTCACTGACAGCTTAATGACTCAAACACCCTTCTACCTGGCACTACCACCTTGGTGAAGCTACCAAGCTGGTACTGACGCGTTTCTGTTATTTTGGGATTTGTTCTATAATATTTTATATAATATAATATGTTTTATAATATTTATTGATAAAACCATAGAAATTGCAAATCACTTTCTACAGTTTAAACATTTACGGATAATTACTAAAAACAAAAATACGTTTATTTTGTTATTTCATGAAAACTTTATTGACATTCATAAATTCATTCAGTGAGTTGAATACAACAGGAATATTTTGATGATGAAATTCATCATCAAAATTCAAATTCATTTTCTGTGACCATTTGGGAATCATATCAAATTACAGTTATACAATTATTCAGAAAATAATTTATTTAAAATGTAAAAACTTTATTCATAATTAGTTGTTTATTTACAATTGAGTTAATCAACATTTCAGTACATTTTATATAAGAAAGTTATGATGTATAGAATAACAAGTCATCATTATAATTATACCATATGATCTACATTTAAATTTAAGAGTTCAAAACCCAAAGTAAAGCTGGCAATAAATTATATCACAAAAACTAGTAAGCTCTTACACTATATAATAAAATAACTAGTGAACTCTTTTTAGGCAAGACTTTAACAATCCAAATGACTGGAAGAATCCTCAAAAAGATTGATCTTTCTAAATCTATCATTGAAAGAAATGTTACTTATTCCTGTTGTATTCAAAATAGTGAGTAATATTTACATACTGACCCAGAAGTCCTATACCTTGTGAATACCTTGTGTTGGTTTCGGGGCTTAGCCTCCCCGCGGCCCGGTCATCGCCCAGGCCTATATAATTTGAGCGGTTTGTAATTGGTAGAATATGCTAGAAATACAAGGCTGCGTTAGATGCAACTGAGCATGAAGTTACCTGTTACTGGTGTTAATTCATATCTGGAGGCGGAAGTAGCAGTTGTAGTAGTATAAATGGTAGTATTAATGGTGGGAAAGTAGTTGTAGCAGTAGGAGAGGAAACAGTAGCACAGCAGTTGTCACAACAACGGAAGAGAAGTTTGACCAGACCACACACTAGAAGGTGAAGGGACGACGACGTTTCGGTCCGTCCTGGACCATTCTCAAGTCGATTGTCTCACAGTCAACTTGAGAATTCTCACACTCACAATCGACTTCAGAATGGTCCAGGACGGGCCGAAACGTCGTCGTCCCTTCACCTTCTAGTGTGTGGTCTGGTCAAACTACTTCAGTCACGTTATTGTGACCCATCGCCTGCACACAGAAGAGAAGGTAGCTGAAGGTCTCTCCCTGACAGGTGCCAACAAGTACTGTCTGGACAAGAACTACGGCGGCTTCCTGATCATCTGGGACCGTCTCTTCGGGACCTTCGCGGCAGAGAAAGACGACGAGGAGATCGTGTACGGCCTCGTCGACCAGCCTCAGGCCTCCGGTATCTTGTATCTACAGGTAATGTTATCTCTCAGATACTTGAACGTCTACCATCATCCGCCTGTACCCTTATCTCTATCTCTTGATAATTTCCTGAGGTTTTCCACTCCTACAGCCAAGCTTGAGGCCAGCCTTCTCTGGTGATTGTCCGGTCTGTCTGGCTGTTTGTGTTGGTAGCCCGGAGCCCCACAACGCCATCACAGCCAGGCTGATCCAGTATCTCCAACAGAATTTTCTTAGGTTCCCTCTTGAATTCTTCCACTGTTGTTCCAGCGATATTTTTATGTGTGTTGGGCAGGAATTTGAAAAACCATTAATTAACCTGCTATGTTGACATTGTGTTTTCTCATTATCATTATTGCACCCTGACATTTTGCTGGCTTTATTTCACACTTCCAATCACATCTCACTCAGGTATGTGGAGATTTCAGAATTGTCCATGTGTGTATTCACCTAGTTGTGCTTGCGGGGGGGTTGAGCTCTGCTCTTTCGGCCCGTCTCTCAACTATCAATAAATCAACTGTAACTAACTACTAATTAATTTTGTATTTACCTAGTTGTGCTTGCGGGGGTTGAGCACTGCTCTTTCGGCCCGCCTCTCAACTGTCAATCAACTGTTTCTAACTACTACTATTCCCCCCCCCCCACACACACACCCTAGAAAGCAGCCCGTGACAGCTGACTAACTCCCAGGTACCTATTTACTGCTAGGTAACAGGGGCATAGGGTGAAAGAAACTCTGCCCTATGTTTCTCGCCGGCGCCCGGGATCGAACCCGGGACCACAGTATCACGTGTATAGCGTGCTGTCCGCTCGGCCACCGGCCGTGTGTGTGTGTGTGTGTGTGTGTGTGTGTGTGTGTGTGTGTGTGTGTGTGTGTGTGTGTGTGTGTGTGTGTGTGTGTGTGTGTGTGTGTGTGTGTGTGTGTGTGTGTAGTACAAGATATTTCTCTCGTCTTCGTTCCAAGGAGTAAAAAGTTTGAGTGTTATGAATCGGTCCCAGTAGTCTGAGTGCTTTACTGATTAATTGTTGGTAGTAAAGGTTCCCTGGGCCAGTACCCCAGCACCACAGCCTCGCCTGCCATGACACAGGAGGTGTGGACCGAGCGTGCTGGAACACAGCACCGGAACTCTGACTGATGTAATATGTTCTCTGTAATATCTTCATTACTATATTGAAAATCCGTTTCCCTCTTACACCTGATATTCCCATAGTATTAATTATACGGGATATTATTCCATATATCATTTTTTTTTTTTTTGCAAAAAACTATGAATACAACATAGCACTTTTTTCCCCTTTTAATGGCTCTATAATTTTGTCGATGTGTTCAATTGTTCCGTATCTCCAGGTAATGTTCTCTCTGCCCCCAGGTAATGTTCTCTCTGCCCCAGGTAATGTTCTTTCTGCCCCAGGTAATGTTCTCTCTGACGCAGGTAGTGTTCGCTCTGCCCCAGGTAGTGTTCTCTCTGTCCCAGGGAATGTTCTCTCTGCCCTAGATAATGTTCTCTCTGTCCCAGGTAATGTTCTCTCTGCCCCCAGGTAATGTTCTCTCTGTCCCAGGTAATGTTCTCTCTGTCCCAGGTAATGTTCTCTCTGTCCCAGGTAATGTTCTCTCTGTCCTAGGTAATGTTCTCTCTGACCCAAGTAATGTTCTCTCTGTCTCAGGTAATGTTCTCTCTGACCCAGGTAATGTTCTCTCTGTCCTAGGTAATGTTCTCTCTGACCCAAGTAATGTTCTCTCTGTCTCAGGTAATGTTCTCTCTGACCAAGGTAATGTTCTCTCTGTCCCAGGTAATGTTCTCTCTATCCCAGGTAGTGTTCTCTCTGACCCAAGTAATGTTCTCTCTGACCCAGGTAGTGTTCTCTCTGACCCAAGTAATGTTCTCTCTGACTCAGGTAATGTTCTCTCTGCCCCCAGGTAATGTTCTCTCTGCCCCAGGTAATGTTCTCTCTTTCCCAGGTAATGTTCTCTCTGTCCCAGGTAATGTTCTCTCTGTCCCAGGTAATGTTCTTTCTGCCCCAGGTAATGTTCTCTCTGCCCCAGGTAATGTTCTCTCTGCCCCAGGTAGTGTTCTCTCTGCCCCAGGTAATGTTCTCTCTGCCCTAGGTAGTGTTCTCTCTGACCCAGGTAATGTTCTCTCTGCCCCAGGTAATGTTCGCTCTGCCCCAGGTAATGTTCTCTCTGCCCTAGGTAGTGTTCTCTCTGCCCCAGGTAATGTTCTCTCTGACCCAGGTAATGTTCTCTCTGTCCTAGGTAATGTTCTCTCTGACCCAAGTAATGTTCTCTCTGTCTCAGGTAATGTTCTCTCTGACCCAGGTAATGTTCTCTCTGACCCAAGTAATGTTGTCTCTGACCCAGGTAATGTTCTCTCTTTCCCAGGTAATGTTCTCTCTATCCCAGGTAGTGTTCTCTGTGACCCTAGTAATGTTCTCTCTGACCCAGGTAGTGTTCTCTCTGACCCAAGTAATGTTCTCTCTGACCCAGGTAATGTTCTCTCTGCCCCAGGTAATGTTCTCTCTGACCCAGGTAATGTTCTCTCTGACCCAGGTAATGTTCTCTCTGTCCCAGGTAATGTTCTCTCTGACCCAGGTAGTGTTCTCTTTGACCCAAGTAATGTTCTCTCTGTCCCAGGTAATGTTCTTTCTGACCCAGGTAATGTTCTCTCTGGCCTAGGTAATGTTCTCTCTGACCCAGGTAATGTTCTCTCTGACCCAGGTAATGTTCTCTCTGTCCCAGGAAATGTTCTCTCTGACCCAGGTAATGTTCTCTCTGCCCTAGGTAATGTTCTCTCTGACCCCAGGTAATGTTTCTCTCTGACACAGGTAGTGTTCTCTCTGCCCCAGGTAATGTTCTCTCTGTCCCAGGTAATGTTCTCTCTGACCCAAGTAATGTTCTCTCTGTCCCAGGTAATGTTCTCTCTGACCCAGGTAGTGTTCTCTCTGCCCCAGGTAATGTTCTCTCTGACCCAAGTAATGTTCTCTCTGACCCAAGTAATGCTCTCTCTGACCCAAGTAATGCTCTCTCTGACCCAAGTAATGTTCTCTCTGCCCCAGGTAATGTTCTCTCTGTCCCAGGTAGTGTCCTCTCTGACCCAAGTAATGTTCTCTCTGTCCCAAGTAATGTTCTCTCTGTCCCAAGTAATGTTCTCTCTGTCCCAGGTAATGTTCTCTCTGTCCCAGGTAATGTTCTCTCTGACCCAGGTAGTGTTCTCTCTGACCCAGGTAGTGTTCTCCCTGACCCAGGTAGTGTTCTCTCTGACCCAGGTAGTGTTCTCTCTGACCCAGGTAGTGTTCTCTCTGACCCAGGTAGTGTTCTCTCTGACCCAGGTAGTGTTCTCTCTGACCCAGGTAATGTTCTTTCTGACCCAGGTAATGTTCTCTCTGACCCAGTTATAATGTTGTTGTTTAAGATTCAGCTACTGGGAACAAAACATTCCAAGTAGCACGGGCTATGGTGAGCCCGTAGTGGACTTACCTGACACAGGAGCGGGGCTGTAACTGAAGAAATATAATTTAATTAGCAAATAAATAGTGTATGATTGGGGGTGATAGTGAGCTGGACAGACCTGGGACCGGATTCACGAAGCAGTTACGCAAGCACTTACGAACCTGTACATCTTTTCTCAATCTTTGGCGGCTTTGTTTACAATTATTAAACAGTTAATGAGCGCCGAAGCACCAGGAGGCTGTTCATAACAATAACAACAGTTGGTTGCTAA
>NC_091155.1:30780675-30853175 GCF_040958095.1 Procambarus clarkii | reverse complement strand
CGTGGCCTCGTCCCTCACACCCCACCTCATGTCCACCACCTGCACCACCACACATAGTATACCATCACATTCATATATATATATATATATATATATATATATATATATATATATATATATATATATATATATATATATATATATAAGATAACATAAGATTGTATGCATCCACTCTGCGTCTATTGGGTGGAATGAATGAACATTATGAAGATTTGAGACGGAAATACCAGGTACCCTAAAGGAGTACAGGCAGACGTAAGACTTGATATTGGCTGGTAATAATAAGTTCAATTGTTAAGGCGGAAAGAGTGTAGCTCCCTGAAGATGTAAACAGTTTTAGAACATTTATGAGGATGACTAAGATCCTTTACTAAGAATTGGACAAAGTGAAAGAACCAAGAAATAAATGAGAAAATTTAATTTTGTTAAATGCCACATAATACGAGTGAGAGTAGGCCTACACAGGTCTTCCTAATTGTATATGACAATGTTATCTTCTAAAATAATAATTATCCTGTATACACAAACCACACGATCACTCCATTGTATAATCACAGGCCCCAGGATACATTTCTCATAAACTCTTAAATAACATAACAGTACCCTAACAAGTATTGCAGAACAGGTTCTTCATCTTTTCTTTATGATTTTTCGTGTTGTTATTTATATTTGTGAAGTAAAGCTAGGGTTACTGGGGAAGGAAAAATATGCACAAAAGTGGAATACAGTTATGACAATCCATCTTGTTTATTTCCGTAAATGCGTCATTTTATTTATTATTTGTGTTTTTTGCATTTACTTTTTATTTTTGTTTTTAATAACATATTTGAGGGTGAGGGCTGTCGCTGGATAGTTAGTCATACAGAGACATGTAATCAACAGCCTCCACTGGTGAACTCTGGATGGACGGTGAAGGTATCCTTCAGAGAGGAATACCTGTGGGTTCTCTGGGTATGCAGATGAAAAGTCACAATAACGTGGCTGAAAAATGTTGACCAAACCACACACTAGAAAGTGAAGAGACGACGACGTTTCGGTCCGTCCAGGACCATTGTCAAGTCGATCAACTTGATAATGGTCCTGGACAGACCGAAACGTCGTCGTCTCTTCACTTTCTAGTATGTGGTTTGGTCAACAACTCTGGGTACTCTAACGTACACTACTATTGAACTGCTACTCCTCCTACTCCTGCACCTCCTCCAACCTTGAACACTGGACCCACCTGGAACTCAAGCCCGTGCTTCTCCCTGCAGAACTCCTTCAGCCTCGGGTACACCTCCGCCATCAGGGTGTTCCGCTCCATCAACATGTCTGCCCGACCACACATGTGTATCATTAGAACCAAAACAAACACCAGTTACCTTCATAAACGTTTAGCGTATTAGTGCTTTATTTAATATGCTACAGTTTACCTACAAATACACCTCTGTAATATGTTCTTATGTATATTTTATGAATAAAATTATTATTATTACAAGTGGAGGGTGAGGATAGGTGGAGGGTGAGGACGGGCGGAGGGTGAGGACAGGTGGAGGGTGAGGACAGGTGGAGGGTGAGGACGGGCGGAGGGTGAGGACAGGTGGAGGCTGAGGACAGGTGGAGGGTGAGGACAGGTGGGGGGGGCCGTACCTGTGAAGGTGGAGGAGGTGAAGATGCGACACACCTTGGAGCTGACGGGTGGCAGCGTCTCCAGGCTACCAGAGAAGATCTTGTCTACAGTACGGTCGTCCATCCCTTACACCTGTGGACACACACCTGTTGTAGCAGTAACACACCTGCTGTGAGAGTCGCACAACTGCTGAGAATCCCACATGCACTTATCCAACAGGAAGTACCCGAGGCCAGGAAGAGCAGTAATCGCAGCCTAGGGAGTCCCCGAGGCCAGGAAGAGCAGTAATCCCAGCCCAGGAAGTACCCGAGGCCAGGAAGAGCAGTAATCCCAGCCCCGGAAGTACCCGAGGCCAGGAAGAGCAGTAATCCCAGCCCAGGAAGTACCCGAGGCCAGGAAGAGCAGTAATCCCAGCCCCGGAAGTACCCGAGGCCAGGAAGAGCAGTAATCCCAGCCCGGGAAGTACCCGAGGCCAGGAAGAGCAGTAATCCCAGCCCGGGAAGTACCCGAGGCCAGGAAGAGCAGTAATCCCAGCCCCGGAAGTACCCGAGGCCAGGAAGAGCAGTAATCCCAGCCCAGGGAGTACCCGAGGCCAGGAAGAGCAGTAATCCCAGCCCAGGGAGTACCCGAGGCCAGGAAGAGCAGTAATCCCAGCCCAGTGAGTACCCGAGGCCAGGAAGAGCAGTAATCCCAGCCCCAACACCTTACATCAACACGACTAATGGCTTCCGCGGAACCTGTTGTGGCGACCGGTGCGGACACAGGCACAACAAAGCGAGGGCGCGTGATAGCATTACATCACACGCACAAACTCAAGACCACAATAACACACATTTACACACTCCACAACACATACATGGTCAAGAAAGGCCCACATTTATAACCGCAACACTGCAAAAGAAGAAAGACTTCACGTCCGTTTTGGTTTCAATCGTGTCTTAAACAAACAAGTCAAGAGTCACTATCGATGAGACAAAATAAGACAAAGAAATCTAAACTAACTGGGTAAATATTCCACAAGAGGCGTGTGCGTGTCGCGTGTTCATATAAGCTGGAAGTGCAAAATGCACCCCCCAAGAGCCGGGTGTAAATTAAGGTAACAAGGGGGAGTTCAGAGAGTGCTGATCC
This sequence comes from Procambarus clarkii, assembly GCF_040958095.1. Lineage (NCBI taxonomy): Eukaryota > Metazoa > Arthropoda > Malacostraca > Decapoda > Cambaridae > Procambarus > Procambarus clarkii. The sequence continues at coordinate 30,850,438 of NC_091155.1, read as the reverse complement.
AGTCTGTCAGCCAGGCTCCGTGAAGCCTGTTCCAGCACAATCAATGTACCTGAGGCGCTGTCTGTTACCACCAGTCTGACAGTCGCCTTCTGCTGGTGTTCAGGCCTACCCACACCACCGTGCACCTGGGGTAGCCTCCCCACACCACCGTGCACCTGGGGTAGCCTACCCACACCACCGTCCACCTGGGGTAGCCTACCCACACCACCGTGCACCTGGGGTAGCCTACCCACACCACCGTGCACCTATATTGCACAAAACGCATTTTTGACCGAATATCACCTTTCTACAATTTTTCCTTCGCCTGTATTCACCATCATCTTCACTCCCAAAATTCCCCCTCTCCCTTCCACAAAAAACTTGTTGGCGACAGATGGATTCGATAGAATAATTAGGGTTATGTAAGAGGCAGCTATACACGAATTGTTGAGTAGTGGAGGCAGACGCTATACTCGAATTGTGAAGTATTGGAGACAGAAATCAAGCGTGTTTGGTAACGAGAATACCAGTTGATTCAATCCAACACTCACAAACAGGCTAGTAGATAAAGCCCTCGTTATACACACACTAGCCACCAGACAAGTCAAGGAATCGACTTGAAAATGGTCCAGGACGGACCGAAACGTCGTCGTCCCTTCACCTTCTAGTGTGTGGTCTGGTCAACATAATTTAGCCACGTTATTGTGACTCATCGCCTGCATCACTTTGCAAAATATTACAAAACATTGCAAAAGTTATTACACTCAGTAGCATCAGGCATCAATGTAAGACCTCTGATACACGGCAAGATTCTATGGTTTCAGTCAACAGACTGTTCTACTGTGTAAGATATCTTTTGCATGGTCAACCGTTTAACCACTGGCGGTCCACTGGCCACAACTCATGCTACCTCATAACACAGAAAATGGATAATATGATTCACTCAAATTACACTGGCGAGAAAAAGCTGGATGGCGCGAGGTCAAGGATGCCAACATGGTATGCTGCTGATGAAGCCCCGGGGGTTGCCATGGGTCACACCATGCAGGTAAACACGCATGTGTTCATGCGACACTTAATTGTGGCTCGAGGTCGCCACTCGTCATGTACACCTCATGCAATGGCTAGCACTATCGGTCAGGGTATACGGGTCTGTACGTTTAATTTCCTAGTGTCGTGAGTGACACTGGTTTGCTTGTTATTAAGACGTATCCATAGAATTCAATGCAGCAGTCGGAGGACTCTTGATTGACCATGCAATAATTCAGGCTGCAGTCTTGAGAGGGAGTACTTGTTCAAACCCCTGTTTAGTGTTAGAAATGGAGGTGGCCTGTTTTTGGCAAGTGACAACGAGGGATTACGATGTAGATTCAAATTGTAACTTATATAAAAATATTCTTACTAAAGCCAAGGAATGTAGCATACCTTAAAAGTCGATTCGACTGAATATCAATGACTAAATGAATTTTGAAAAGGTCGAAAAATTGGCAAATGTACTGCTGACAAAAGTAGGGTTCAGAGGCTAGGTACCAATGATAGTTACTAAATATCAGCTGGATAGTATTGAAATTAGAAAGTTTAATTGCGAAAAATATCATGATTAGTCATGATTAGTTGGAATTTAAAAAAAAAACAAAAATTATTGCATAAATGTTCGAAATAAGTCAAACAGGATACTGGGATTTTTTCTAGACGCGTTAAAAATAGAACCCTTAATGCCATTTCTTCAGCTATATCTTCCTCTTACAGGCCTATTTAGATTATACAGTCCAATTTTAGTCGATATACTATGGATCGAATGGTTGACAAAGTTAATTCCAGAAATTTTAAACTTCTCAGGGCGCCTGACAGCTGAGTGGACAGTGCTTCGGATTCGTAGTCCTGAGGTTCCGGGTTCGATCCCTGGTGGAGGCGAAGACAAATGGGCAAAAAGTTTCTTTCACCCTGATACCCTGTTCACCTAGCAGTAAATAGGTACCTGGGAGTTAGACAGCTGCTGCGGGCTGCTTCCTAGGGGTGTGTAACAAAAAGGAGGCCTGGTCGAGGACCGGGCCTCGGGGACGCTAAGCCCCGAAATCATCTCAAGGTGACTCAAGATATGGGAAATGGCATAAGGGCAAATGGCATATCTTTCTTCAAGATATGGGAAGATCGATTGAGAAAATTTGGGTAGAAAAAACTAAGTGCTACCTCGTATGGGCTAATTGGCTTTCTGCACTTTTATTAATTCTCATGTTCTTTTGCAAATACCTGCGGCAACGATTAACGCTGCACTAATGATTAGATTGATATACAACTCTAAGAAGAGGAATGATTAAAGGACTAGTTGCGGGTAGCCACAGCCGTGTACAGGACTCATCCAATAACAGTCCCCGTGGCGTAATGGCAAAGCACGGCGCTTCGCGAGCTCTTAGGCCTAGGTTCGTATCCTATCCAGCGAGGATTCACCGGGTGCCAATACTTAACTGTTGCCTCTGTTCACCCAGCAGTGAATGGGTACCTGGTTAAACGATTTGGCGGGTCGTATTTAGTGGGGGGGGGGGATAAGATTAAGGACCTGCCCGAAACGCTTTACATGTAAGAATTCATATTTTATATTATATATATATATATATATATATATATATATATATATATATATATATATATATATATATATATATATATATATATATATATATATGTGTGTGTGTGTGTGTAATTACCTAAGTGTAATTACCTAAGTGTAGTTACAGGATGAGAGCTACGCCCGTGGTGTCCCGTCTTCCCAGCACTCTTTGTCATATAACGCTTTGAAACTACTGACGGTCTTGGCCTCCACCACCTTCTCACTTAACTTGTTCCAACCGTCTACCACTCTATTTGCGAAGGTGAATTTTCTTATATTTCTTCGGCATCTGTGTTTAGCTAGTTTAAATCTAGTAGTGTGTTTAAAGCTAGTAGTGTGTGTGTGTGTGTGTGTGTGTGTATGTGTGTGTGTGTGTGTGTGTGTGTGTGTGTGTGTGTGTGTGTGTGTGTGTGTGTGTGTGTGTGTGTGTGTGTGTGTGTGTGTGTGTGTGTGTGTGTCGATGAACCGATATCACTTCCAGGCTGGCCGGTTCTGACATGAACCGATGTCACTTCCAGGCTGGCAGGTTCTGACATGAACCGATGTCACTTCCAGGCTGGCCGGTTCTAACATGAACCGATGTCACTTCCTGGCTGGCCGGTTCTGACATGAACCGATGTCACTTCCAGGCTGGCCGGTTCTGACATGAACCGATGTCACTTCCAGGCTGGCCGGTTCTGACATGAACCGATGTCACTTCCAGGCTGGCCGGTTCTGACATGAACCGGTGTCACTTCCTGGCTAGCTCATCATGACAGGACATGCAACCTTCACTCGATGATAGCAGAGCAATACCTGTGGATGCCAGCTTTCACTCGGTGATGGTAGGGCAGTGCCCCTGGTGGCAGCCTCTCTCTTGTTACGGTATAACACTAAAAACTGAGACAACAAACACTATAAACCGAGACAACGAGCACTGTAAACCCAAACAACAAGCACTGTAAACCGAGACAACAAGCACTGTAAACCGAGACAACAAGCACTGTAAACCGAGACAACAAGCACTGTAAACCGAAGCAACAAGCACTGTAAACCGAGGCAACAAGCACTGTAAACCGAGACAACAAGCACTGTAAACCGAGACAACAAGCACTGTAAACCGAGACATCAAGCACTGTAAACCGAGACAACAAGCACTGTAAACCGAGACAACAAGCACTAAACCGAGACAAAACACTGTAAACCGAGACAGCAAGCACTGTAAACCGAGACAACAATCACTGTAAACTGAGACAACACTGTAAACCGAGAAAACAAACACTTTTTGCACAATCCTCATGATAGCAACATACAGGCAACAAAGATCCCTGCAGCTTCTCGGAGGACCTGTCTCACAGCTCCAAAGAGTGGTGAAATGAGCAAGAAACCTCAACTGGTGAACCTCTACCACCAGCTGCTTCACACTCAGTTGTTTCGTGCCTGTACAGGGCACATTCTTAGTCAGCAGGCCGTCCAAAAGCTCTTCACTTTGAGTATAGGAGCTCCCACACCCAGTATACACCATATACTCTACTCACCCCTGTCGCTCTTCATACAACCACAAAAATATAAATGGGAGGCTAGGATACTCCTTACTTCTTATAGAATCACTCGGGCAGCTTAACCGTATCACTACACTGACAGTGACACTGAAGGATCTCTCAAATGTTCGGGACGAACGGCCAGAATTAATGCACACGTCCCTTCACTTTCACGGCGTTTGCAGAAATGTACTCAAGCCTATCATCTCCCTAATGTGTTCCACAAGTGTTCAGAAATTATTTGTAACTCAGCCTATGTAGGGTTAATTAACTAATCCAGACAAAGGAGAGACGCCGAAACGCAACGTTCATAAAATGTAATATAATTGAAAGAAAAGCACAAAAGAAAAGATCCGTTAATAGCCTCCTCTCAAAATTGAAATTAAATGACCAGCCGTCTCTCAGCTCATTAGACTGCCATGGCCTTCTAAACTCATATTTTTTTTTTATTCACAAACACTTCCCGAGTGTCATAATGGAAATGAAAGAGAAAACTCTTAAATCTAAATTGACACGGCTTATTTCAACTTTGCTAGTACTTGAAAATCACGAAGCAAATAAATACCACTGGCTCTCCTAGTCGTCTCAGAAATTATAATTTCAACAATAATTATAGGCAAAAGAATGATCAAAGACATTAGATACTCAAGCATACGCCAAACCTAAATTGTTCCTAGGAACCATACTTCTAAAAGGGGAAATAAGGATGGAAATGTTACTAAACAACAGATCCCTGGTGCCGACCAGCTGACCGCCCTTACTTCCGTGTGTGGTCACAGGCGCGCGGGAAAATTTCGCAGCTACTCCCACAATGGGCGCCAATGCTGGTGTCTTGTCACCACTCACTCACTGGTGCGGAGGTCCACTGCAGGCCTTGCGTAATCCAGGCTACCTGCCGTGTGACTATGAGAAGCCCAGGTGCTCACCGTACCTCGTCACTGCAATACCGAGAGGCTCTCACACCTCGAGACAACCTCTTAACACTCGTAGCCAGATACCAGTGACTCCTCCCAGAGGGCTACCACTACTAAATATCACTAGAACAGTCTGTTCACTTGGGCTACTGCACAGCCCAATGTCACTGGAGAAAAATCACAGCTTTTCACTTCTCACGAATGTCTCCAAATTACAATAGGCTATCACACTTCTCTACTCCCTACCTCGTTTCTCTCACTTGGCAAATTCAGGGTTACTTTTGCATGTAACATCTTCATTGCACTTCTTACCTCAGCAATACCAGTCCTCCTAGGCTGGGACTGTCCTCAGAAAATGCGGCACATCCGGAACAAGCTGAAGTGTCCTTTCACGTAGCCTCTGCATAATGGAGTCCGCTCAACTGGGCATCTGAACTTGCAAATTCTTAGAGAAAACTAGGAAATAACCTCCCTGAGGTTAACTAGGTTGCTCCTTGTAATGATACAAGGCCCATAATATTTCACGGCCTCGGCCATCCTCACAATCGACGATTTGTTATAAAAATCCTGGAGCTCAGGGAACGAATCTACTCTCCACCAAATCTCAGAGTACACTGGCAGTTTCCAGCCCAAATGACAGGCCACCACGTTTGTTCTCGCTGATGACGTAACCTTGGTTTCTTCAAGCAACTGCAACCAATCATCTTCCTTTTCTTCATCCTTGTCTCCAACGTTCTCGCCTGTCTCTAGGCGCCAAAAATGTTCTTTCCAGCAACGATGCCGCAACCGCCATCTTGGGAAATGTCACTAGGCTACACCCTCTTGACAACGTAAAATTCGAATTTATCAGAAGTCCTGTAACTCGCAGCCTTTCTTTATTAACTAAAACGTCATGTGGCCGTCTAGTATACACAAGGGGATGGGAAAATTATTCTTGAAGCCGAGAAGGATACAAACAAGATGGCAATCGTAACACACTAAGGCTACAAACACCATAAACTGAGAAAATAAAAACCAAAAATAGACAACACATACTGTAAACCAAGACAACAAACCACCATAAACCAAGACAACACCATAAACTGAGACAACAAACACCATAAACTGAGACAACAAACACCATAAACCGAGACAACAAACATCAAACTGAGACAACAAACATAATAAACTGAGACAACAAACACCATAAACTGAGACAACAAACACCATAAACTGAGATAACAAACACCATAAACTGAGACAACAAACATCATAAACTGAGACAACAAACATCATAAACTGAGACAACAAACATCATAAACTGAGACAACAAACACCATAAACTGAGACAACAAACACCATAAACTGAGACAACAAACACCATAAACTGAGACAACAAACACCATAAACTGAGACAACAAACACCATAAACTGAGACAACAAACATCATAAACTGAGACAACAAACACCATAAACTGAGACAACAAACACCATAAACTGAGATAACAAACACCATAAACTGAGACAACAAACATCATAAACTGAGACAACAAACATCATAAACTGAGACAACAAACATCATAAACTGAGACAACAAACACCATAAACTGTAACAACAAACACCATAAACTGAGACAACAAACACCATAAACTGAGACAACAAACATCATAAACTGAAACAACAAACATTATAAACTGAAACAACAAACATTATAAACTGAAACAACAAACATCATAAACTGAAACAACAAACACCATAAACTGAGACAACAAACACTATAAACCAAGACAACAAACACTATAAACAGTGGCAACAAACATCATAAACTGAGACAACAAACACCATAAACTGAAACAACAAACACCATAAACTGAGACAACAAACATCATAAACTGAGACAACACATACTATAAACCAAGACAACAAACACTATAAACAGTGGCAACAAACATCATAAACTGAGACAACAAACACCATAAACTGAAACAACAAACACCATAAACTGAGACAACAAACACCATAAACTGAGACAACAAACACCATAAACTGAGACAACACATACTATAAACCAAGACAACAAACACTATAAACAGTGGCAACAAACAATACCTGGCGTATATTTTGTTTATCAATCAAGGGAGGAGAAGTAGAGCCGTTGAGCCTGGAATGACCTGAAATACGTTGACCTGGTGAACGTGTGGTTGTCTCAGGTCATGTTGAGCGTTGACCCGCGTTGCCAGGAGGAGACGGGCCCCACTGACCAACACGTAACAAGTACTGACAGACATGCTCTCCTACACCTGGTACCCCGTCTCTCATCATCCAACCCCAACCTGTAAAATATTTTCATCCTAAAAGAGAGGTTTCATTCAATTCAGTTGGGGGGGAGTCATTCTTTATTGTGTACTATATTAAGAAGCAATTAATCATTATAATGTCTGTATTATCTCATATTGCGTAAAATGATTCGTACGTCAGGTAACGAGGTTGGTGTTACGTCATGACGCGTCTCCATAGCAACGGGACGCCACCAGACACCGCACATGGGAGTCTAGGAGCTTCCAGTCTTCACATTTACCATTTTAATTACTTAGCGTCTTACGGATAAAACACATGATAATTATTTAAACAGTAATAACGCTCCTCTGGTAAACCACGGATCTGATTGTTAACCTGTACAATGGGTGCAATTCTTTTAAGTATGTTTTACGGCAATGAATATTCACTTAACTATATACTTACCTAGTTGTACTTGCCTAGTTGTGCTTGCGGGGGTTGAGCTCTGGCTCTTTGGTCAAAGAGCCAGAGTGGTGAGTAGCCAGAGCCAGACTCTTAAATATACCTAGCTGTGTTTGCGGGGATCGAACTGGAACCCGGTGATTGACTGTCGGTTGTCTGATACAAAGTTCCTACCTAGATGCTATCTCATACAAAATTCCCACCTTTAACACTATGAATGGACTTCAGTATCATTCCGCTTCAGAATCAATGGACGTGAGACTCATTCCACTTAGTTGCCTTGACGATTCAGAACTAGTCAGACTTTAAAAGGATGCATGCCACAACAGTTGAGTTACTCCGGAGATACATTCACTGCTAGGTGAACAGAGGTATCAGGTGTAAAGAAACGTTACCCAAACGTCCCGTCCAGCTTGAAAATTAATCGGGACCATTGGGTTGTCAACCGATTACCCGTGTACTGAACATTTCACTTGTTTACTATTTACACTGAACACTCCACTTGTTCATTACCTATACACTGAAGAATCCACTTGTTCATTAAGTGTACACTGAACACCCCACTTGTTTACCAACTATACACTGAACACCTCACTTGTTCACTAACACTTCGCTTATTGTCTAACCATGCGCTGAACATTCCACTTGTCCACTATCCATACACTGAACACTTCATTTGTTTACTACCCCAGGCACTGAACACTCTGTTAGCAGTAGTTTATTGTGCACCCCATGCTCATCCCGAGAGCGGTTGTTTATTGTGCACCCCATACTCATCCCGTGAGTGGTAGTTTAATTATTGTCCATCCTATATATATCTTGTCAGTGGTAGTTTGAATCGTGCACTTGAATGATTCTCCAGGACTAGTCTGGTGACATACCTCTGAGTCTTCCCTAAATTTGTCTTGTGTTTAACTAGGTATGGATTCTAGGCTGAAGCTGCAGACTCCAGGATTGGTCTGACATATGTGGTATACAAGGTTCTGAATGATTCCTTACACAGGTTTCTTAAGGCAATTCTTATATTGGCCAATCTAGCATATGCTGCTGATGATATCTTTTGGATGTGGGCTTCTGGGGACAGGTTCGGTGTGATATCAACACCAGATCTTTCTCTCTACCTGACTCTTGAAGGATTTCACCACCCAGATGGTACCTTGTGTTCGGCATCCCGCTCCCTTTACCTAATTTCACTACAACTTGAACTCCTAATTGTGGAACTCCGCTGATGACATCTCACCCCTCCGAAATCGTTCTTCTCACTCTGTTTTATGTTTATTGGATGGTCCTTTGTCCACTGGAGCATCTTCCTTATCACCTGTCTGCTTCTCTACCAGTGCGCTAATCTCTTATTAGGAACTGTATCAAAGGCTTTCTTGCAATCTAAAAATATGTAGTCTGCCCCACCTTTCAATATCTTGTCTGATTTATTTCGCCCGGTCATAGAAATCCATCATGTTTGTGAGGCTTGAGGGATGATCAATCTTCTGAGGAAGATTGATCATCCCTGAACTCAATGGTAATGGTACATTGTACACCGTCATATCTCCAGATGTGTTACAAGACTTCTTTCAGTATCCACGGTGAGTTTATCTGGTCAAATAGCATCAGTCGTGCCTATCTCCAACAGAAACCTCCATACTTCATCTCTGGAAATCATGATGTCCTTTAGTTCTGACTGGTTTGACAAGTGACAACATCCCACTTAATTCAAGCATTTACCCCATGCTTTATTGTGATGACGTTCTCGAACCTCTTGTTGATTTCCTCACACACATTCTCGGTAATAATGTTCTCGAATCTTAAATGTCCTCACCTTTTCCTGTTGTTTGTTGGAAAACTGTTTGTTTGGAAAACTGTTGTTTTTCTCCTAATGTGGCTGTGGTACAGCTTGGATTGAATCTTTGCTCTATCTGCTAAGCCATTTTCAAAAGTAGTCGCCATGTTATACTCATATACGATATCACTCCTGGCCACCCCTGACACCTCTCTCTGTTCTTTGTTGCTGTCCCTGTGGTTTCTCCGTGCTCTCGTACTTATAAGTGCTTTGCTTCTGTACACCTTTGCACCGTTGAATAGCCATTTTCTTTTCCGTGAAATCAAAGGTTTGTTTGACCGTTCCTAGGGTTAGGTTGACCATGTACTTTAACACTATCTGCAGTACTGTAATTAGATCAATATCCGTGTAACTTGATCACAAATTTCAAACAAATTAAAACTGTTTACCACAACTGAAAATTTCTTAGCTTAATTAACGAATATTTTGGGGTTTAATGAATGACCGCAACCTTAACCACCACCACACATAGGATAGGCATTAGGGTTTATAAAACTAATTAAACTACCCCCTTGACACGTGGGTGAGGTAATCCTTCACGTCTTGTGCAGGATAGTCCTAAGGCCTACTTAGCTACGCTATTCCTAATTGATATGATACTTTAATATTTAAAAATGCAAGCCCATGCATGTGGGGCATAAGAACCCATGCCACGACTACCAAACTAATAGCATTACATTACAGCAGATTGGTGAAGAAAAGGACCTTGGAGTCAAAATCCACCACTCATTAAAAGTTGCACAACAGGTGGGTGCAGCAGTCAGAAACGCTAACCAAACTCTTGGGATAATCAAACGTATTTTTATACTATAAGGAAAGGAAGATAATGGTTCAACTGCATAAATAATAATAATAAATAAATAAAAAACATTTTATTCAGGAAAAGTACATATATAGTTGATTTACAAACATAATGTTGGATTTTATTTATTTATTTATTTATATACAAGAAGGTACATTGGATTTGTGAGAGTACATAGTATAGTATTTACAATCTTGTAAAGCCACTAGTACGCGCAGCGTTTCGGGCAGGTCCTTAATCTAACAGATAATTTTAAGTAGGTAAATTCTAACAGAATTAATAAAATGATAACAGATACATTGCAAGAAAAAAATGGATTTATAGATAGAGCTAGTACATGCAATACCTAAAGCCACTAATACGCATAGCGATTCGGGCAAGGTGGGCCGGCTGGCCGAGCGGACAGCACGCTGGGCACGTGATCCTGTGGTCCCGGGTTCGATCCCGGGCGTCGGCGAGAAACGATGGGCAGTTCCTTTCACCCTATGCCCCTGTTACCTAGCAGTAAATAGGTACCTGGGAGTTAGTCAGCTGTCACTCGCTGCTTTCTGGGGGCAGCGAGTGTCTCCGCGGCCTGGTCGAGGACCGGGCCGCGGAGACACTAAAGCCCCGAAATCAACTCAAGATAACCTCAAGAAGGTGTGAGGGAAAAAAACCCCACTTAGACTAAAACTTAATAATAATTATGATTAGGTATAAATTGTGTTGTAAAAAGGAATAAAAAATAAAAAGGGGGAGCATGGCAGAAATCAGCAATTGTACAAGTTGGTGAACAAACAGCATTGTTTAACAAAATCAAATTAAATAAAATGTTTATTCAGGTAAAGTACATACATACAAACATACATACAGACATGCCCGAAACGCTTTGCGTAATAGTGGCTTTAGGCATTGTATGTACTAGCTCTACCTATAAGTCAACCAATCTTTGTAAAAATTTCTTGTATGTATGTACCTTACCTAAATAAACATTTATTTATTTATTTATTTACATTGATGATGTTGACAAACATTGATGGAAGCATAAATCTCAGGTGCTCTGGTGATACTGTGTCCATTTGGATTACTGTATCTAAGCATTGAGACCTCATTTCCAGAAAGGCATAGCTGCTCTGGGAGAGGTTCAACATCAGGTAACAAAAGTCATTCCAAAACTAAGTCATCTCCTCGTAGCCTGGTGGATAGCGCGCAGGACTCGTAATTCTGTGGCGCGGGTTCGATTCCCGCACGAGGCAGAAACAAATGGGCAAAGTTTCTTTCACCCTGAATGCCCCTGTTACCTAGCAGTAAATAGGTACCTGGGAGTTAGTCAGCTGTCACGGGCTGCTTCCTGGGGGTGGAGGCCTGGTCGAGGACCGGGCCGCGGGGACACTAAAAAATAAGCCCCGAAATCATCTCAAGATAACCTCAAGATATCTCCCGTATCAGGAACGCTTGAAGGCCACTAGATTAGGCTACACTGCAAACCAGGCATGACGGCAGATCTCATTGAAACTTTTAAAATACTGAGCAAGTTAAAGGATGTTGATCCATATATTTTCTTCAGAAGGTCAGATGTAACACAAACAAGGAGCAACAGTTTCAAACTCAACAAGCCACAATGTAGGACTGAGAACAGGAGATCGATGCTTTTTCACCCACCGGGTTATTAACCCGTGGAACCGCTTACCCGTCGAAGCCGTAACTGCCAAAACTGTGTTGAGTTTTAAAATATACCTAGAAAAGAACAATGCAAATGAGGTGGAGGGGGGGACCTTCGACAAGCCGCCGGCTTCCTGTCTTTGTCGAGGCCACTAGGGTTAGTGGCCCCTCAGGTAAAAAGGTAAATTTAATTGGACTGGGGCCATAGCAGCAGTGACTGGCTACCGTGGCACCCGTCAACCGTAATTATGTATGGTACTGTTATTTAAAGTAGAGTTTATGCTTGGTGGGATCAGATAAATCTGTATCGAGTGGTGTAGCTGGTGGGGCGGGTAGAGGGGGCCGGGGTGCAGCAGCCAGCTCACCACCAGCCACACCAACCCCCACCCATACCACTCCCCCAGCACAACTTTAACCCCTCCAACACCCAGGTACGACCGTGGACGTTCTAGTTTCTTGTTGTAAAGAAGTGTAGAGGATGGTTATGGGCCCGGGGCATGGTGTGTGAGTGGTGGTAGTGTAGAGGGACGGGTGACAAGGGCAGAGTGTGGGGTGAGCGCCCTGCCTTCACCTACAGGCTATCTCTGCTCTGGAATGCCAAGGATTTGAATATTTGTAATCATTATATTCAAGTCCTTAAAATGTTGGAAGAGGAAGGCGTATACCCGTGGGCACTTTTGTGAAGGCGTTGGCATATGACGAGTGACTTTTTTTTGGTATATATATGGAGACTTAAGGTGTTGAGTCAGTACCATGGGTGACGATCTAGTTCCTGAGTTACTCATTATAATTCATCACGTGAAGCTCTTTCATGTATATTAGAGCAGTTGCATGTTTCCATCATCAATATACAGTATTATCGTGATCAAGTGCATAATGTGAATATGGATGGCGTTGTGCCAGTTGGTAAGATCAATGATGTTCACTGCTGTCATCAATCACATCACTGCTCCCTGTCAAAGCCTTAGCCTTACTGTTATATTCTTGTTTTAGCCTGACCCACAGCAAGTGGGCTCATTAGGCCTACATAAGTAAGTACACAAGATTGTATGATGTAGTGTATTATTAGTATTAATAATATTACATCAGGCCTGTCAGGTCATTGATGCTTAACCTTATTTATCAAGTGACATGCACATCATCCACTATACAATGCCACTGTACACAATGTATAGCTGTTAAGCTGCTTTTAATTTGTAAAATACAGTATAATTGCTTCCATACACAGTGCATACAGAATTGTATCATACACAGGCTCCATCTAAATTATTTGTAATAATTCATGAATATTTTGTGGGTGTGGCAGAGTGGCTGATTTGTTAGGCTGAGCACCTTTGAGTCTGGCTAATAACTAGGTGGGTGATCTTGCAGACTGCTTTGCCTTTGGCTGGGTGATGGGGGTTTTCTCAACAAGCCTAATAAACTTCCTGTCCCCTACAGTGGAATGCCTATACATATACTGTATATCATAAGGATTTTCAAGTAAATTTTAGCATTAGACCTACAGATGGAGTTTTAATTTGTTCCTTGTGGTGCACCATTGCATATTTTCCATTATTTAATTATTTAGGTGATGTATAATATTGAAGTGTGATTAGTGAGTTCAGTATTATGTGCTGTTCATAATATCATAGTGTATAATTTGCAAATTTATCATTATTGGCAGGTATTGCAAGAATTTATAAACTTCTATGAGGTCTCCTGTCTTTCAGCGAGTCAATAAAATTGTAAGTTGGTCGGTTTGTCAGGTAAGAGATCAGTAAGGTGATACACTCTTGCCTGCTGTTTAGTCTGTGCTACGATGATAATTGCCATGCCAATTAAAGCACTGGAACATAGAGATGCAAAAATAAAAATTACAAATGATAAATTTAGAGCCTCTTACGTTATTCACCTACATGAGGTATAGAAGATATAGCTTTTGTTTTAAACATTGTTGTCACTACCATTATAGATATAATATGCATATACAGTATATGTATTCATTATTAATACTGTGCATTCTTGTTCTAGTTTGTGTAGACCAAAGCATTTAGTAGTGTTAAATGTATGTTGTGGTTTATTTAGTTACATCCAAAATTGTACACTAATGTTGAATTCCAAGTACAGTATTGCACTATACATAGACATGCCCTCATTCTTAGATGATAATTTCCCAATATCCAGCTAGATAGCACTTGCAAAAAGTTAAAAATTTATCTTTAAAGGGATGCCTATTAAGACAAATTTTAAGTTAACACCTTGGCTATGTAGTTAGATGTCTAAAGTGTGAATCATTTCGAGAAGTGCACTTTGAACATTTGAATAAATGTTTAATGAAGATAAGTTCCAGATTCTGCTCTATGGAAAACTACATTAATGATATTTTTCAAGACACTACTGCTCTCTAGGATGGAATATTGTTGCACAATAACAGCCTCATTCAAAGCTGGAAAAATTGCTATCTGGAGAACATGCAAAGATCTTCTAATTCTAGAATCTGTTCAATAAAAAATAAAATATTGGGAACACTAACAATTTTAAATCTATATTTTCTACAATTCAGACAGGAGAGATATATAATATTCTACACTTGGAAAAATACTAGAGGAACTATGCAGGCGATGAGTCACAATAACGTGGCTAAAGCATGTTGACCAGACCACACACTAGAAGGTGAAGGGACGATGAAGTTTCGGCCCGTCCTGGACCATTCTCAAGTCGACAATCGACTGTCATATCGGTCGACAACCGAAACGTCGTCGTCCCTTCACCTTCTAGTGTGTGATCTGGTCAACTTAGAGGGACTAATTACAAATCTGCACACACAAAATTCACCACATGAAGCCAAAGGGTATGGCTGAAGTGCAAAATAACCCTATTGAAAAGCAGTGGTGCAATAGGTATGCTGAGAGAGAACTCGATCAACATTAAACACCCAAAATTTCAACACTCTTCCTCTAAACATAAGAGGCATAACTAGCCAACCTCTCATGATTTTCAAAAAGAGAACTTGATAAACATCTCCAAAGAATACCAGGCTGTGATTAAAGCATATGGGAGCGAGCAACCACATCCAACAGTCTGATTGACCAGAGCACTAATCAGGAGGCCTGGTCAGAGAACGGGCTGTGGGGATGTTGATCCTCGGAACCAATGCAAGGTAACCGCAAGGTAAGGTAAGCTCTTATTGAGAAAAGCTAGAGTGTCATCAGTAGGGAGTCATGTAAAGTTCATTTAATAAACAGTGGGAATGGGTGGTGCATGAAATTAATATGGGCCTTTCGTTAAATTCTTTCAAGGACAGATTACCTTCAAAGTCCCAAACTAATATAGTACAGTAATTAGATGTATTTATATTTTCCCGACTTCAGAAATAAATGTTTTGCAAAATAAAAAGGAGAAAGCATTTCTTTGAATTTTATTTGTATATGCACCTAGACAGGAACAAAAAATAGTGCACAGATAAAGGGTTTAAAGTGTCTTAGCCACCCATCACTATACAGTACAATGCCCGATATTGTTAATTTTCATATGGAAGTACTTTGCAGTCTACATGAGCAGCCATCCTGGTACTTAGAGATTTTTGTTTTTAATATAAATTATCCTTCACTATTCCCACACAGCAACAACAATCTTTACTTTAGCATGACTTTAGCCTTTTTCCTCTGCATTACTTTATCATTTTCATTTACAGTACCTTGTATTCAGTACATATCAGAGTTTTATGGACTCTACTTTGCTCTAAATTGACTCCTAATTTCTGCTCAAAATTCATTATAGCATGTACCCTTTGTGTATTTGTTGATGGCATAGATGCCTTCATTAACTCATTTCCTGTACTTTAAGCTGACATGGTGATAGGCTGTTCAGTATTTTCAACAAAATATCATGAGATGCAAGTTGCAAAAAACAAGCATTGAATGCAAGACCTTTCTGGTAGCTACATAGTCATCTCGGCTTTGCACCTTCTTTTGATAATTACTTACCTCTTTCTGGTTGAGGCCTGGTGGCTCCCTGAAGCTATGTTGCTGAGATGGCTTCCTATGATGAGTCACATTAGACATAGGCATCCTGTTGGCCTACCAAAGAACTGGGGATTCATTTAAATCTCCCACATAGAAAATGACAGGCAGGAGCTGCAGCTGAAAGGACTCAAGTGACAGCATCCTCAAGAAAAATGGAGGCAGCTGAAAGCTTACTGCCACCACCTCCCAGAGGATGAGGTGACCAACTTGTGTAAGACTACCAAAAGTGGCTCCACAGACAGCAAGGCCTCAACTCTTTCTGGGAGCTTTTCAGCAAGAAGTCCTTCACAGTCCAAAAATGCATGACAATTGCCAAATTGGTATGAGCCCTGTGGTCATCTGCAAAAGGACTTCAGAAAGCACAGGCAGCTGCACATGGAGCCGCCACTTGCCCACGAGCAAACAGACAGTCCTCAAGCAGAGAATAAGAATAAGTTCTCCTAAGAACACTAGAAAAATGAAACTCACTTGTCGTCAGTCAAGCTTTCAAGTTTGACAACCCTTGCCAAGCCCCAATGAAAAAAGGAAGGGTTGTCAGCCAGCCAGGATGAATTTGAGAAATTATAACGGCCAATAAGCTGAGGCAGACCTGTACTCAAATGAGGACAGGTCCATCAATGAAGCAAAATTCGAATCCTATAGGAGGTACAAAAACAAGTCTACAGAAGCCACAGATTGCACAACACAGGATGACAGAAACCTCCAGAAATATAACAAGTCCAAAGCACCAAATGGCACATGGGATCAAACCCTGTGAGAGCCACCGAGTAATCAAACTCATACATTGAAGGGGGATAGGAAAAAATCATCCCCCAGGTGCAAAATACCCTCTGCTGAAAGAACTAACATCCAAGGGTTGAAGGTCATCCATGGACCCTACTCGGGCTTCCTCCAAACCCAGAAGCCAGCCATGTTGACCTGGGGCAGAGCCATATTTCACACCTAATGCCTGGGATAGAAATGCATTGTCCCAAGGACCAAGGAGAAGGATTGGAGCCAAAGAAGTGTGAAGGTGAAGGCACTGCATTCCCGGTGGGTAGAGAAGGTTCAACTGCTTCTGCTGTTAAAGTGGATAGGGCCACCCTCAGACGAAAAACGAGCATCATGCTGTTAACTATGAATATGGTAAAACCTCGCTCGTAAAGGGAGAGCTACTTGGTAAGCTGTCTTATTAGAAGCAGGCGCTGAGAGAATACTATCTAGCATGCACATATATTGCTTGACTGCGTTGAAGGCGTTATTGATCCAAAAGGCAGCATGACAGAGGCAAAGAAAATTATTGTCGGCCAGTAGCTGGACCGAGAACCCTTCAAACTCGTACTTAGCAAGTGTGGACTCGGCAGGTCGATCCACGAGCCACGCTGTAAACTCGCAGAGGAATCACTAGGGCCTGAAGATCATTAACCAAGCAGGACACCCAGGCATTAGGGACACTTCCCTATAGAGACAGAATATAGCCTACAAGAATTGCTATGAAGGGTGTCTGTAATGCCATATAAACAAGTGCTTATGTTCCCTAGTGCACCCCACACAACTAAACAAGACACCCCCAGCCTTGGGCCTATGCAGAGTAGTCAACAGCTCATTCACTTTCCATGGTGAGGCAGGAAGTAAATACACAGATGCACCAAGTGCAAAAAAGAAAAGAACAATATAACAAGTAAATGGCCCCCTGCATAACAAAGTTCAAAGGATAACTGGCACTTAGCTTGAGAAGCAGTGGGACCCACTGCAACAGTTGGTGATTCAATACTGGATTCAATCACATCAGTTACAGGACTGACCTTTGAACCTGTTATGGGCCTAGAGTTCTAGGCTGCCATCTGTATTAAATGGCTTGAGATATAGTGTTTCAAGTGATCCAGTTATTTGGAATGAATTGTTTGTGGAGTTGCTTTGGCTGTTTTGATGCTTTGTTTTTTCTAGATGTTTTCCCAATGACGAGAATGATAACCATCCCCCTTCCCTGTGCCTCTGTAAGGTGATGGGGGGGACCAGGTTCTGGCACTGGTCTCTGGTAGGCCAAACATGATTCCTGTGAATGATATGACCCAGTAGTAGGTTGGCATGTCAGCGAGATAGTTTCAGGAAGTCACCTGAAGTTGAGATAGCTTTGGGGAGTTGCATAAAAAATAGTACAGATACCAGTGCAACTGGCTGGTGACAGTCGGGACACACTGTAGTTTCATTACCATTTCTTCCCTTTTCACGTAGTGTATGGTTAACATCTTTTTGTATTTAGCTACAGTGCTTCAGCCTGACTAATGGTATGGATAGAAATCTTTCCTACTTTATATTAATACAGTACACTTAAATAAAAGAAATGTCACAAATCATTCAGTATTCACAAGATTGCCTAATGGTAATACACAAGGAAAATAAAACAGTGCACATAGAGGAAAAACATAAACACAACCATATATTTTATGTAATTAAATGCTTTATTATTCTATTATGAATGATGTACACTATACTTTTACACAGATACAGTATTAAGGTTTTTGCCATACTGTATTTGGGTATACAGTTCTATACAGTATTATATTTTATTGTTACTGATAATGAGAAGTTCTTGTCCTAAAAAATGTCTGGCGGTTTGACCTGAAAGGTTATGAAAATATTAGTGCATCCTGTGTTGCCCAATATCCCCACACACAATTATCCTTTAGATCCCATTTTCTGAATAAAAAAGCATTACAGTATTCATGTTTATCAATGCATAATGCTTTCAGCCACTAAGCATCATGAGTGAAGGGATGACTGCATTGGTGCTAGGGGCTTCAGGGGAGATAGGCAAACAACTGGTCCGAGAACTCATCAACAATGCTGCATTTTCCCGCATCACATTAGTGACAAGACGCCAGTTAGATGTTAACAGTGACAAAGTAGAGCAAAAAATTGTTGACTTTGAAAAGCTAGATGACTACAAAGAAGCATTTGAAGGTGCACAGGTAAGCAGTGATGCTCTTGGGATTTAGAAGTACAGTACTGTACTATGCTGTTTAATTGTGTGTTTTTGGTTGGTTTTATTCTTAATCCTTTTGGTTCCTCCTGGTAGGATAATTTCACAGCAGAACCATTTTAAATTTTAGCACATTAGTGCATATTAAACTGGACAACTACCAGATTGTATATTTAACTACAATATTGTATGTAGGTTACCTTATTTTATCAATTACTATACTGAATAACACATGAGCCAGCCAATATAATCCTTTGTGAAGCATTGATCAAACTGTAAATTTTAACAATGCTGCCAATCTCTTAGGTTGGTTTCTGCTGCTTGGGAACTACAAGAGGGAAGGCTGGTGCTAAAGGGTTTGTTCATGTAGACAGAGACTACGTGTCTCATGCAGCCCGACTATTGAAGGAAGCAAACTGCCCTCACTTCCATCTGGTTACCTCGAATGGTGCTAATAAGAATTCATTTTTTCTCTACACTAAAACCAAAGGTAATAAATAATTTAGTATCAAACCTAGAGATAATATTCTGTAATAATAAAAATATAGGAATCCCTAGATGACATGCATGTTCTCATACTCTGTTACTGTGTTAAATGTAATATTAAATTGTTAATATGCCCCATGTTCAGCTGCAGTTTATGTATGAAAAATAATGTTCATATTTTTGCAGATGTTATTAATACTGTATTATGTTTAGGGTCTCTCTCTTTAACCCATTGGCTGCTCTAGGTAGGTGATAGCAGTTGATGTAATGAAAACGGACACGACGTGATAAACGACCTCTGTTAGTGTGCCTGGTGAATATTGCCAGATGTCCCATCATTGCTCTGGGCTATCATGATCTTAGCCTCCAGAGCAACGGAGATTTCTGTCCAAAGGTTATGTCCCCTAGAGCCCATGCTGCAGTCTTGTTCCAGGGCACCAGCCCCAGAACACTGTAGATACATATCAGCTCCACAGTCATCCTTCAATGCTGTGCTCACAACTGCTGTGAATAGTGTAGCACACTAGGAACATCGTCCCAGAGAGGGTGTGTGTGTTTGCATCCACACATTCCAGACCACTTGCCCAGAATCCACACAACTTCACCAACATACTCAAAACCATGCAGCTGTCATCATCTTCCTCACGAATTCGCTTCGTCACTACTGCACATAACCTCTGAACATAACTACTGCATCTGTAAAAATATTCCTGTCCCCCTTGGCTCTGAACACATTAGTAAATGTCAACCCCCTTGGCTCTTTACTCTATTTCCTTTTATAATCTAAGCACAGCTGCAAATCAATACAGCTGGGCCTTATCCCTGCTTTATCCCTGGGTTGGGGGCAATTCCTGCCCATACTGTCACATTGGGCTTCTTTTCCATCTTTTTTTTCTCTCTACAAAGAGTAATTACCTACGTGTAGTTACAGGATGAGAGCTACGCTCGTGGTGTCCTGTTTTCCCAGCATTCATATAATGCTTTGAATCTACTGATGGTTTTGGCCTCCAACACCTCACCTAACTCGTTCTAACCGTCTACTCACTATAGTAGTGCTGAAGACCTAACTACTGTACTGTGTTCCTAATTTTCCAGTTATATTTTCCTTGCAATTGTTTGTTATAGTGAGCTCTACTTTTCTGGTGATTTTCCTCTGGGTTAATCTAGTATCCCTAACTCTGTCTCTCTCTCTGAGTGGCCAGAGAAACCTCTTTCTGTCTCTGGTCTTTAGTTGGCAATTACGATTTGCAGGGACTTGGTGGGGCATGATCCGTGTAGGGCTATCCAGGTGGAAACCTCCAGGAAACCTCTAAAGGGGTTCCCCCATAAAAAGTTGTTGCAGCCAAAGTGTTAAATGGGTAAAATGCAACTAAAACTTTTAGATTTATCACTATGAAAAATATAATCAAATCTATGAATGATTTATGTAATTCTCCATTGCATCTGCCTTTCTTCTCAGGTGAAGTGGAGGAACTGGTTAAAGATTTAAACTTCCCCCATCTCACGATATACCGGCCCTCATTACTTCTGTGCGACCGTGAGGAGTCCAGACCTTTAGAGAAGGTTGCACAGGTAATTATATAACAAAGATTTCTCTTTACATTGAGTGAACAAATAGCATGGTAATTTAAAAATAGTAATTATTTATATTAAGTGTTATTTTAGTGTTAGGATATCCTCTTGTAATTACTTAAAAAAAATAATTTTAGTAAGATTATTATTGGTAGATATTACCAATTTAATATACAGTGGAACCTCAGTTGACTACTGTCCTAAAGTATGAATTTTTTGGTATACATCAAATTCATTGTAAAATTTGAATTGGTGTATGACAATTTACTTGGAAGATGACATCTGTTCGTACATGTATGGGTCAAATGAGCGCTTGGTGCAGGGGGTGCAGGGCAAGGCACTCTCAGCTTGTTTACAAGTCTATCCCGTGTTATCTTGAGGTTATCTCGAGATGATTTCGGGGCTTTAGTGTCCCCGCGGCCCGGTCCTCGACCAGGCCTCCACCCCCAGGAAGCAGCCCGTGACAGTTGACTAACACCCAGGTATCTATTTTAATGCTAGGTAACAGGGGCATAGGGTGAAAGAAACTCTGCCAGGCCTCCACCCCCAGGAAGCAGCCCGTGACAGTTGACTAACACCCAGGTACCTATTTTAATGCTAGGTAACAGGGGCATAGGGTGAAAGAAACTCTGCCCATTGTTTCTCGCCAGCACCCAGGATCGAACCCGGGACCACAGGATCACAAGTCCAGCGTGCTGTCCGCTCGGCCGACCGGCTCCCTGATAGTGATAACCGCGGCCATGCTTGAATTCCTTGCAAAGAATTTCATTGTTTGACTGTTTTTTTGCTTTTATAACATAAAAGTTCTTATTATATATCACACCATGGATCTCAAGAAAGTCAGTGGTAAAGTTCAACCAAAGAAAATAATTGTGAGGATAACCATAGAGGATAAACAAGTGTTGCTAGACAGGTTTTTAGTGAGAAAAACAGTGAGCCAAAAGCAGGTACTAGTGGTATGCCTGCAAAACTTAGGAGAGAGTGAGTACCCCAGAAGAGTCATCACTGCCTGATGTTATAATGGAAGGGAACTCTCCTTCCAAATACTAACCCCTCTCCTCACCGTCTTCCATATTCCAACAAGAGTCCTCATTCAAGGTAAGATACTGTATACATACTGTATTGTAGCTAATACAAAATGAGTGTTATTCAGTATAAACTGTATTTTTAAGTTATTATTTGGGGGGGGGGGGTGTTATGGATTAATTCAATTTACATTATTTCTTATGGAAAAATTAGTTTTGTTTGATGACATGTCTCTAGGAATGGTTTACGATCGTAAACGAAGGTACCACTGTATAAGTATTAAAAACCTGTCTGGATACCGTAACATAATAATTCTATTATTTTCTTCAATAATTGCTTCCTTTATATGCTGTATATCCATTACTGAAATGATGTTTACTCCATTTACTTTCAATATATTCCACCCTTTACTACAAATTCAACATATAAATGCATCTTGATGACCAAGTTGTTAGGTACATTTTCCATATAGATTGGGAAAAAAAAGAAAAAAAAATTCAAGGCTAATGCAAACTAGTACAGTGGCTCCCTCCGTTTACGAATATAATCCATTCCCAGAGATGGTCAGTACCCAGAAATTCGCAAACCGAAGCAAATTTTCCCCATAAGAAATGATGTAAATTAATCTATTCCACACTCAAAAATATTAACTTCAAGGTAAATTTTATACCTAATTCACCCAAATCTTTAGTACTAAAGTATCTACAAGTTATTGCTTACCTTTATTGATGACTCTTGTTGGCATATGGAAGATGGTGAGGATGTGGGGGGGGGGGAGAAGTGTTTGTAAGGGGAGTGCCCTTCCATTATAACATCAGGCAGTGATGGCTTCTCTGGGGTACTGTCTCTCCTACGTTTTGCAGGCATACCACTAGGATCTGGTTGTGGATCACTGCTTGTTTGTCTCACTAAGAACCTTTCCATAGACTTGTTTTCCCTACATTTTAACACTTCTGTAGTGAGACAATCACATTGTCATTTAAAAAGGTCAATGCAACGGCTTGCTACAGCTTTATCTGGGCGAGTTTTTTTCAACAAAACTTTGCAGTTCTTCCCCATACTTCACACATTTTTCTTAATGAGGAAGGGACATCCTCTACTCACAACTATTTTCCTAAGTTGAACCTTACCACCTACCTGTACTTTCTTGGGAGCTATGGTGAGATATATAATAATTACTTTTATGTTCAAATACTCAAAAATCTGAAAAAAAAACACTGAAATTCTTTACAAAGAACTCGGGCACGATTGTCACTAGGCAGGAGGGACTGATAAACTGAGGTGCAGTCACTGTACTACCATGTGCTCGGTCGGCCATAAGTTTAAAACTCCATTCGGATTTTATGAAGAAATTAGGCTTGTAACTTGATAAATTCGTAAAGAGGGGCATTTGTAAGCCGAAGTGTTACTGTAGATGGTATCACCTCAGTGTATACTGTAGCAGCTTTAGGGAGTCATCAGGGCTTACCCAGAAATTGGTGTTTTAATACAGTCAATACTGATTTTATGCTTGTAGCAAGTTGGTACATTGGCATTTTACTGTTTAAGTGAAATGACTCCAATGATGGAACATCGCAGAGCTGATCCCATATAGTGTATGACAGTTTGTAAAAACAAGGTTGCATTACACCTATTTGAGTAGCCTATATTGCAATTTTTTGTAACTATTTTGTCCTATTACATAATTTTTTTTTTATATTCAGAAGTTTGTACATATTTTGTATGCATATCTGTTCAGTTCCTACTCATTTGCAATTTTCTTTACAAGCATTCAACTTCAAGGTCCATTTCAGACAAAGATACTGTTTACTATAATATAACTTTCAGATATTTTGATTTATGATGTAGCCATAAGTACAGCACTTTCTTATTTGTCTCTTATTTCACCGTTGCAGATTGTAGTTCGAGGTTTTGACTGGCGAAACAAAGTCAGTGTTGGAACTGACACAGTTGCTAGTGCAATGATTGCCAACACCTTAGAATCCCAAACATCTGCTAAGTCTGAGGAACCCAAAGTGGAAATTTTGGAGAATACAGACATATTACGGCTTGGAATTGACTAGAATTATTTTGCAAACTAACAAGCGTTGTGATTTTTATGCATTTCTAGTACTAAGTCATATATTGCTGTTCATAAATGTGTTGAATGTATTAGTAGAGTATTTTTTTTTTTTTTTAAGTATTTGCAATTTATATATTTTCTCTAAAAATGCAGTCTCTGAAACACATTAAGGTTAGTACAGTAGTTTGAATGCAGTGCTAGAAAACTAAAATTATATTTATTTATAATTCATTATGCTATTGTATTAAACAGTAACAGGTAGTCATGGTTTGTAATGAACAGTATATTATAAAAAAAAAAAAATTGTCAAATAGACGAGTTTGATTATTAATGAAATTATCACTGTGGAAATACTAAAGGAAAAGTATATACAACACAGGATAAAACTTTTCCCCAATTTTCATTCAAACTAATGTTTCAGTATTAGATCTGCCATGCATTCCCAAGTTTGGTGCTAGCCAATTAATATTTTAGTGCTATTTTGATTTTGTTCTTTATTAAATGGCTTTATTGATTTAATATTTTTTGGAATTTAGTCCTACATTCTCTTAGTCCACTCTTTTTGTAACTGAAGTGTCCTTATTTATTTGCACAAATTATTGTCGTGTGTGTTTTCACCGTAATCTATGGGCTTTCTGCTGCAATCACTTGAACAACAATTTTCTCCTCCAAGTGACCCACTGATGCGGGACAACTTACCAGTCTGCTTTAAACTTACCTGATGCTGCAAGTGTAATCTGAATCAGCTGGACATGACATTAGAATAACTAGCACTGTATATGTAGGGTACTGTTCGTCATGCACTAGGTGACTTGATTAAAGAAAAAATGTCCAATTTACTACAAATAACATTTATTTTGTGACATGTAATAGCAACCAGATATTTCCTAATGCCCCTTAACTATAATTAGAAATTAGTTATGTTGCTCTGAATAAAATTATGGAATTTACTACCTTTGTGGGAAGGTAATTTAAAACTTGTGCAACACAATAATACGACCACAGTCCAGGTCAGGTATGCATGCTCATGGCTGTATCTAGCAATGGAATAAGTCTCAGAAGAACTACCACCTTAGTTCCTCCCATGAGAAATTCCATTAGTCATGGATGTGCTTAGCCGAAGTCGTTTAACGGAGGAATTTATACTTGCCATATCTTGTACTGTATATTAACACTGTGCCAGCAGTAATAATGATTAAAACATGCAATAATAATAATATCCAAATAAATATTAACAGTAAGATAAGCTGGTTATTATTGCACACATGCCACACTAGGCTAAGCTCAAAAGTAAATAACATAATACAGTGCAACCTTGGTTGACGACTGCCCTAGAAGACGAATTTTTTGGAACACGTCAAATTCGAATTGGTACATGATGGTTTGCTTTGACGGCGACTTCTGTTCATACGTGTATGGGTCGAACAAGTGTGTGGTGCTGGGGGCGAAGCACTTTGTTTACACGTCTATTGTATGTAGTGACGACTGCGGCCGTGCTTGAATTCTTTGTGAAGAATTTGATTGTTTGCCTGCTTTTTTGCTTTTTTAACATAACTTTTATTATATATATCATGCCATGGGTCCCAAGAAAGTCACTGGTTCACTGGTAAAGTTCAATGTAAGAAAATAGTTGTGAAAAAGACTATAGTGTGAAAACAGGAGATCATTCTTAGGGAATGAATGATGTCTCTGCTACATAAGTGTTAAAACATAGGGAAAAACAAGTGTCTTTAGACAGATTCTTAGTAAGACAAGCAAGCAGCGAGTCACAACCTTAGCAGGCCTAGTGGTATTCCTTCAAAACGTAAGAGAGAGAGAGTACCTCAGAATTGTCATCACTATTGTTATAATGGAAGGGGACTGCCCCTTCCTAACACTAACACTTCTCCTCCTCTCCATCTTCCATATGCCAACAAGTCCTCATTCAAGGTAAGATACACACAACGTATTTTATTGAAGCTAGTACAAAATCAGTGTTATTCGGCATAAAATGTATTAATAAGTTAATATTTTTGCCAGTGTGAAATGTATTAATTCAATTTATATTATTTCTGATGGAAAAATTCGTTTTGGTTGACAATGCGTCTCTGAAGTACTCGTCAATGAAGGTACCACTGCATAGGTCAAGAAGGCTTATTGGCCAAATTCTCAGGTGGGTTCTACCCCCCCCGTCACTTGCCATTGGAGCTGGCATACTATGACACCCACTGACTACAGCCACCTGTACAGGTAATCTGATCAACATCTTTAGGAGTCGCCCATGTGAGGCCACCTTGTGTGGGTTGATCTTGAGTTGGGAGGGGGGGGATAGGGTCTTTGTACTAGAATGAATGAATATTTGATACAGTAGATCTCTCGTTGAAAAGTGGGGAAGTGCCATTTGGGACAAAATTCATTACAGTACTTAATTAAATATGAAAAAAGTCTGAAAATTAACATGTTTGTAGTTGACAAGAAAATCTCCAGTTTTTCACTAAATCTACCTATCATTTACAGTTGTCCAAAATGAACGTCAGTAGCTTCTTGTAAACTTGATGTCTCCCCCACCTTTTATTGTCAAAGCATGTAGGTAGGCAAGTAATTATCAAAAGAAGGCACCAAGCCAGGAAGGCTATGTAGCACCAACAAATGTGCAGGATATTCAAAAGGCGCTAAATATCATTAAGGATGCCAATATAAGAAAGCATGTAGGTAATATTCATACATCAATCACCAATAGTTAACAACTTTGTGTTTAGTTCACGTTTAGGGTTTTGAAAGGCTCTTGCAAATTAGAATTTGAGGTGCATTTAATAGATTTTCTTCATAAAACACTGTACAACCTATAGGCTGGATATATTTAAACAAATAAAGCTATACACCCCACCTTCAAGATAAAGTCAATGTACATTACTGTACCTTTATCAAAAGATTATCAATGAACAATTACGTTATTATGCTGTATAACAACAATTTACTTATAAAATAAATAAACACACTGCACAGTATTCAAAATGGAAATACTGTACATGCCAATAAAAATGAAAGTAAATGGAAAAACTAACTGGAACACAAAAGAAGGTGCAAATTTTAATTAATGATGATGATACAAGGTACACCCTTGCTAAGCTTGCACAAGAGTAAAGAATTCACCAAGTGGCAGCTTGTGTTCATTAAACTTTGCTCAAATGTCCATCAGTGCAGATGATGCCTCCCGGAATTTGTGATACATTAAACTTGGCTCCAGATTGTCTTGTTTCCACTTGAATCATTAAGCTGCACCAACAGACTGTTTTTGTTTAATGAGCTCCCTCAGGTTATTCTGGCTCTCTGCCATACTTCGTTCCAGGTACTCTTTGTTTGCCTGCCATAAGAAATTGCTCATAGTAAAAGGGATTAATAAAATATAAAACATTATAACTCTACAACTTATGCATTACAGTGTTGTACAGTATTTATATTAACATATACAGTAACTATAAAAGATAAAGTTGCCATTTAAGAATGGTAAAAAATCCAGCATTGAATGTAATGAAATGCCTTTTCCTGAGTGAGACCCGGAGGCTCCCCAGAGTTATCCAGGCTGATATTGATACATTAGACTTTGGCATCAGTCAATGTGCATGGAGTTCTACTCCTACTGGGGACCACACGCCAGAACCTGGCCCCCTCAAAGAGGCACGAGGAGCAATGGCCTATAGAAAGCCCCGTGTGGTTGGAAGAATTCTATGTCTGTCATTGACCGTGTCAGGAACCCAGAAAGGTAAGCGTCCCAAAACAAACCCCTATTCTGATTAACATTCCTACTGAAAACTGTACTAGTGGAGAGAACTCCTCCAAATTAAAATGAGCAAACGAGCATGACGTCACCACGTTGCCGCCCTGCTGTCTGCACAACCCCCCCCCCCTCATCCCGGGAGGGAAAAGGGGGAGCCCCAGACCCTCACACCGGCTACCCACACCCCAGTTCTGAGGCTGGATGTCAAAACACGCAAAAAAAAAAAAAAAAAAAAAAAGCCAAACGGAGGGAGGGTGGGTTGCCAGAGCACCTCCAGGTCTCGCCCAGAAAATGGCGTTTTATTACATTCAACGCTGGTTTTCTGGGTGAAGCCCCTGTGGCTTCCCGGAGCTACTTACCGAGAGAGAAACCCAAACAATAGGGATTTACCGGGGAGGCTGTCGGCTCTTGCTCCTCAACTCGGAGTCGAGGCAACTGGCCGCTACCCGACAACACATGATGCACCCCCGACCTAACCAACTAAGCATCAACAACCCAAAGACCCCTCTGGAAAGCAGCAGATTCATTCTGGTGAAGGCTGCAAATGAACAAACCTATCACCAGGGCCAAAAGAGCAGAAACCCCCTGCACCGGAGTAGACTATGAAGTTCCCCAACCCGACTCCTTGAGACCAATGCCAATAGAAAAAAAAAGAGCTTTAGAAAGAATCCTGAACTGAAGGGGCCACCACAAACCGAGAAGAGAGAAAGGAGAGCACCAGGTCCAACGACCAGGACAACTCGGGTGGTGCATGAGCAGACTAGAGGTGAAACAACACACGAGACAGCTTGCGTAACAGAGAAGTAACATCAATACCGAACGCAAACTGCAGCAGCTCCGCTAGCACCGCACGATATGAGACGACAGTATTCAGCATACGATGACAGTCCTGGAACAACCACGAAAGGAAGGACAAGACAACCCTATCTGAGACACGAAATAATGGAAGGACCACCAGGAAACTTCATACTGCCGCCGAGATGAAGCACACAGGTGGGACACCATCAACAAAGCCACCTGCGCACCATACAAATGATGATAGACCCGAGTCAGAAAGTCCAGATGCAAAAACTTGAGGAGAAGAGCGAACCAGCCACGTACCGGGCTGGACCGATGTGCTGAAAGAGGCAGAGCCGCAGGAAGACCCTTGGGTTCGGACACCGAGCAATTAGGGCCTGAAACCAAGGCTGGGCCGGCCACCAAGGAGCCAGAAGGACAACTTTTCCCTGGTAAGTCTCCAAGCGAGCTAGGACCTGGAGCAACAGCTGAACGGTGGGGAGATGTATAGGTAACCCCACCTCGTCCAGTCCTGCCTGATGGCATCGACCCCTGACGGCCTTGCATGTGCCCCCCCCCTCCTCCCAGAAGCAACAAATCCGACATGGGACGGCAACTAGAAGCAGCTGCCTGCAGATACTGCAAACAGAAACAGGCAAAAAGGCTTAGAAATCCTTAGAACCAAGGCCGAAGCGGATTCCACAGAAGCAAACACTGCCTGCCGACACGCAAGACGGGAAGCAAAAACAGCGACACCTCAACCCACAGGATTGGCGTGAACAGCTCTAACAGAGCAGCCTACGCACGCACCACTGAGGTCAACACACCAGACTCAGGAGCGGCCCCAAGCACCTTCATGTCCTCCTCAAGTCAGTCCGAGGACAACTCGAGAAGGAAAAAGAACCGCAAGATTGAATCCAACAGGCCACGGGCACGCAAGACCTCAGGGACTAACGCAGCCGAAAGGGAAGGTACCTGCACTACATGGACATCCCGAGGAAGGGAAGGAGTGAACAAGCATGCAGTGGGGGTGCTCAAGCTTGCCCCCCCAGAAAAACCTGGACCCTTGGAAAACGTATGAGCCTCGCGCCACTCAAGCGTGCGAGACCAACAGCATGAATGCCATGCCTCCAGCAAGAACAAGGGGCAGTCCGCAAGCCAGGACAACTCTGGAACCTCATAAAGAGACCCAGGAGGACCCTGTAGGGACACGAAGAGTCATACACGAAAGTAGGAGGATCCATTACAACGGTGTAATCCGGGTCGTGAGGAGGTAAGCCACGATGGCCTCCTGCACCACATGGGACGGAATGCTGGAGGCCGAAAACCCTGGAAAGACGGGACCGAAGAACCCACGGGACTACAAAACTGAACCCTAGGAAGGGTAGATGCCAAATACAACTCGTACAAGGATGGGAAGAAAGAGAACCCCAATCCCTGTAACACCAAGCCACGCTGAAAAGGTACAAAAACCCAAGCGGGGTCCAACGGAGCCCAAGGCTCCCAAGTCGACCCCTCCCCTGCCCCGGGAACCCCATCACTAGGACCCGGGGCTGAGCTGTCCTCCACACCCCTGGTCTCAAAAGAAAAGGCCGAAGCAGCCGAAAAAGCAGGAACAAAGAGGACCCACTGGTCAGACCTAGAAGCTCCGGCTGGAAGACCAGGCTCAAATGCCTCCTCCACCACTCCGAAAAGGGCATCCCCTGAAACCGCCCGAGTCTCAACACCAACTAAACCCTGCCCCAACTTCGAAACCCTCAGATGCTTCAGAGCCGGAAGCTAGGATGGAGGAAGGACCAGGACAAACAGAAGGGGAAGGACAAGGGGTGCAGACATAACCAAAATCGAGGTGACTAGGCGAACTGGAGTACGAACAAGGAACACCCACAAGACTATGGGTTGAAAGTGTCACCGACCCAACAGGCAGCATGACAGACAACCGGTGAGTGTCACCCTGAGACAAGGGGGACAGAGCAACCTGCAAACTTGCATGAAGCTAGAGGGGACCCAGGGATCGCATCCATTGGACCAGAGCCCTTGCGGGGTTTCCCAGGGCCCTTGGTCGCATTATCTCGCTAAGAAAAGCCTAGGCAGGGTACTACTAACCAGCGCCCAAGACTACTAAGCAAACTGCTAAAGCTGAACCCCCGGGTTCAGCTTTGTACACTCGCGGGGGCCTAGCAGAGGACCACCAAGATACAATAGGGTGTGACGAAACCAAGGGGCAGACCCCTACCAGGCAGGAAAACAAAATAGAAAAAGAAAGAAAACCCCGCAAGAGAACAGCATGCCTAGGCAGAACAGAGCCAGCGGCTATGAGAGGTGATAACTAGCTGCACAGTATCCTGCACTCCAACCAGTGACAAAAACTAGCCCCTACCCAGAGGCAAACAAGGAAGCACAAGCACCCAGCTGACTCCAAGGGCAGTCAATCACCGAGCAGCAAAAGATTCAGCGGAGGTACTGTAGATCTTAAGATGACTTGTGAAAGGCGGCCCCAAGACCAGTACTTACAGGGCACCTAGGGAAGGTGACCCTAGGCGCATGCAGCCGGAGTACTTGTGAAATTATTCCTGGCTTGCACACCACCAAAAACACAGTGCCACACCACAAGGCTCAGAGCTGGAGGACAAGAAAACAGGCGTCAGAGACACACGACCATTGCCAAGCACATCAGCCAAAGAACTGGGGTGTGGGTAGCGGTACGACGGTCTGGGGCTCCCCCTTCCCCCTCCTGGGGGGGGGGGGGGTGCGCAGACAGCGGCGTGGCGACATGGTGACGTCATGCTTGTTTTCATTTGGAAAGTTCTGTCCACTAGTTCAGCTTTCAGTAACACTGTTAACCAGAATAGGAGTTTGTTTTGGAGTGCTTACCTTTCTGGGGTGCCTGACCTGGTCAATGGCAGACATAGAATGCTTCCAACCACACAGGGGTTTCTATAGGCCATTGCTCCTCGTGTCTCTCTGAGGGGGCCAGGTTCTGGCTCGTGGTCCCCGGAAGGCCTAGAACTCCACTTAAATTGACTGATACCAATGTCTAATACTGTGTATATCCATATCTAATACTGTGTATATCCATATCTAATACTGTGTATATCCATATCTAATACTGTGTATATCCATATCTAATACTGTGTATATCCATATCTAATACTGTGTATATCCATATCTAATACTGTGTATATCCATATCAACCTGGATAGCTCCAGTGAGCTGCAGGGGCTCCCCCAGAAAAAAAATTTGGACAATTAAGCGATAGTGTTAAGTGCCATATGTTAAAGATCAGCTTAATGACAGATATGTCATAAGAACATGTTTTCATTTTTGTCACTATGCCATTTCATGAGGTGGGAAGGCATCGGCATAAAAGAAAATGGAGATGAATGAATATAAATGCCCCAATCATTTGCTGCATCTTTAACATTACATACTGCAGCAGCATGTAAAACCAGCAGTCAATTCAGTAATACATTCTACATTCACAGCAGCCACCCACCACTTCACTCAACCAGGTATGAGGTGCTTCCTATAAGTTTCTATTAAATAAATTCAAACATTTACTTCACTAACAAAATTATTTCATCTAATTTTATTACCTACCACTTCTTCACTGCTTGCTTGCTTGCAATCCCTACTTCCTTATGCACTTAAGCCAGTTCTTCTATCTCCTCTTCAGGCCTTCAAATTCATTCTAATATACTCTCTTTACTATCATTATCCATTTTTTCATTGTGACCAAATCATCAAACACTGTCCTCAGTCTTATTATTCACAGACATTTGTGTTACACATTTCTTATTTTCAATCTGTATTCTAATTTAACAGAAATACATCCCAATTTCTCATCTTGACATGCTTGACACAATCATGAAAAATTAAGGTATGAGAACTGTAGAAAGGGACAATTAAGATGCATTTGCAACCACCAAACATACATCTTGCCCTACCTATTCTTCCTGCCTGTTAATTACCTGTTGTTTTCTATAGTACTTTCCATCAAAGCCTAGCCTGGGACCAGCCTTTCCTTGTGATTACCTGATCCATGAGACAGTTTGTGCTTGTAGCATGCAAGGTCACAACCATCACAGGCTGATCCAGTACCTCCAAAGGATACTTTTAAACTTTCTTCTTTTCAAGCTTCTCCACTTGTTCCAGTGATATTTCCCTTCAAGTTATAACTTCCCTTCTAATGAGCCTCCGTTACAGCTCTTACCATAAATTAGGATTAAAATTACACTAACAACTTGGTACAATTACTCAAGGCAAATTTAAAGAGAATAAAGAAATAAAGGTGGTGAAACTGTTAACTGTATAGTTTCCTATCTAGTACTTGTACTATATAGAAAACTATTGTAAGCAGTTTACAATTTACTATACAGTATAGAATTCTCTCCATTGCTTGATAATAAACATTTTGCTCATAATCGTCCTTTATTTAAAAAAAAAGGGCAAATTGTCAACTTACCTGTAAATTTGTAATTTTGTCGTTGCATTTTGAAACTTTAGCCTTTAGATTCTCACGTACCATCGGAATGTCAGTCAAAAGGAACATACGCCCTATACTTTCATATACTCGAGTGCTTTCACCAAGAGACTGGAAAATGAAAGACTATTATTCAAAATGTTCATTGACTATACAGTACAACAAATGTTACTGAAACAATAATAAACACATTACAGTGGTACCTTCATTAACAAATTTAATCCATTCCCAGAGATGGTTCATCAATCAAAAATTTGAAAACCGGAACTAATTTTCACATAAGAAATACAGTAATGTAAATTTAATTAATCCATTCCACACACCAAAAAATATTAACTGAAAAATACATTTTATACTGAATAAAACTCATATTTTGTACTACAGTATACCTTCCCTTTATTGATGACTTTTTGGCATATGGCAGACAGTGAGGAATGGGGGTAGGAGGAGAGGTGTTAGTGTTTGGAAGAGGAATCCTCTTCCATTATAACATCAGGCACTGATGACATTTTCCTACATTTTGCAGGCATACCACTAAGACCTGGTTGTGGCTCACTACTTGCTTGTCATACCAAGAATCTGTCTATAGACATTAGTTTTCCCTTACGTTTTATCACTTGTCTAGCGAGACGTCACATCTCTCGTTTTTCCTCTATTGTCATCCTCACAACTATTTTCTTAGGTTGAACTTTACCTCAGGCTTACTTGGGACCCCAAGGCGTGATATACAATATAATAATTACTCATGTTCAGAAACCAAAAAGGAACAAAAGCAATGAAATTCTTGACAAAGAATTCAAATGTGGTCCTCATTAGGCGGGACACACTGGTAAGCTGAGGTGCGCCTTGCCTGCGCCACCAGAACCATATGCTCGGTCAACCCATAGTGTATCAACAAACTCGAGAAGTAAGGCAAACCTCGAATACAGTCGAATTTTATGAAGAAATTAAGCTCGTATGCCAAAAAAGCTCATAAAGAGGGGCATTCGGAAACCGAGGTTCCACTGAATAAATACTGTACTGTATATCTAATGTGAAAATTTATCAAAATATTGAGCCATGTCATATTTCATGTTCATGGTAACAATATTACTTAACTGACCTGTATTTCCTTATCTGTAAGTTGAGCATGAACGATCTGCTTCTTGAGACTCTCCACTTGAACATCAGCAATGCGCAGCTTTTGGTTCGTTTCCTGCATTTTGCCTTGTAGTTCCATAAAGGCCTAAATGGCAAACATATTTCATGAATTATTTTGACAATACATTACACTTATTAACTCTATAATATAATGTATAGTACAGGTAAATTCAAGTAAATAACCCTAGAAAAACAAAATTTAAGGAAAATCTCAAACACTCAAGATTAACTTTCAAATACAGTGGTTGTGTAGATGGTCTGGGGTAGAAATGGAGACCCTTTTAAAGAACATGTGGCCAAATTGGCAATAATCTTCTAATTGAAAAAATTATCTTGCATGTCCATGGAGAACAAAATGGGCATTTAAAATAAAGTTTGTTTACACGACCAATTACTGTGCTTCTGAAATGTCTTAAATGGGACAGCTTTGGGAATTATACATTACTAATAACTGGTAATTCACAAGAAGTATAAGGAAGAGTTCTATTGATTATTTATGTGCATTAATTGTTTTACATGGAGAAATCACACTATAGATATATCAATGAAAAAATCTACTGGCACTCAGGTGACACTCTCCGGCAACCGAGAAAGATTTGGCCACAGACGCTGACCACTGAACCAACCGGACTTGGTGAAAATTATTTTCAACCAGATTTCTACTGAAATCACAGTAGTCTGGAGGCCTGGCTTCAGTAGAGGCCTCCAGATTTGCTGTGATTTCGGTAAAAATGCAATTGTATCAATTTCATCAGGTCAGGGTGGTTCAGTGGTTAGTGTCAGTAGCTGGAAGAGTCTCGGTCGTGGGTTTGAGTCACCTCAGAGCTCCGATTCTCATTCATTATTTTAATACTGTATTAACAAAAATATAACTGATTGAAATGAATGATAGTATTTTAGAAAGCCTGCTCCAAAAAAATTAACAATGATTTTAAAAGACAACTGAAAAACATCCTTTATAAATAATACTGTTATTGTACCTTATAAGCAACAAATGTGAACCTAAACTGCATCTGATGGTTCCGAGAGTAATGCACGTAGGACTGATATCATCATTAAGCTCTAAATTGTCATAATGGCTTAGCACTTTCTCCTGATAATTGCCTTACCTTACCTCATCAGTACGTCTGTGCCTATAATTAGGCTTGAAAAAATTTATCACTGAAAACAATGCCTCGCATGAACATGTGGATGAACAACAGAAATGATAATCATTATATCGCCTGTATATTCATTTATTTATGGGTGGGGTTTAAAGAATCGAGAGGCAGCACTGAATATTGTGTGCCTCTTTGGCTTAGGCTCAGTTACAAGTATCTCTGGTAATTCTCATTATCTGTTGATGTAGACCTGACCAAATGTAAACTGTCAACAAAATTATTTGCACACCCTCCGTCACTATGTGACGGAATGCGAAAAGATACATGAATTCAGAGACAATTCTATAACAAATGTTCCAGAGATGTGTAAATATTTCATTTAAAATTATCTGCTGCCAGAAATAAGATATCTATTAAGGTAAAGGTATATACAGTGAATACGAGTTACAATGTTGGATTAATAGATATAGCCAGTACATACAAGGCCTGAAGTCACTAATACGCACAGCGTTTCAGGCAAGTAATCAAGTTAAAATTTTAGCCAAATATCTCCAGTTTGCTAACTGTAGGTAGTAACTAAGTGATTGTAACCTATCCACCACTGCCCACTGGATGGGGGGGGGGGGAAGGCGGTGTGCAGGACAAACATATCAATTATGACACTAGCTCTCCACATATGTCAGTTGCTCAATTTAGAAACTGTACTTATTTATTTATATACAAGAAGGTACATTGGGTTTGTGAGAATACATTGCATGGTAATTTACAATCTTGTAAGGCCACTAGTACGCGCAGCGTTTCAGGCAAATATAGTTGTGGTCGATCTCGAGCCCATTGTTGATGTGACGACTTGCACTGAATTTAGTAACTAGCTCATCACTTGCTTAGCTAAGTGAATTGTGGGGTTCAGTCCCTGAGCCCATTATGTGCCTCTAACCCTTTCCACTACCACCCACAAGATGGGTATGGGGTGCATAATAAGTGAACTAAACTAACAATAAATTTTAAAAACCTACTATAGCGTTCATCAAATCTACCCTAACTCAAACAAACCTAACAACACAAAGCCATAAAATCTTACTTAACACCACCTACGTTAATGCATCCTAATCTAACAATATGTAAAGTTGTAAGAGTTAGTTTAGTTCATTTATTATGCACCCCATACCCATCTTGTGGGCGGTAGTGGAAATGGTTACTGAGGCACATAATGGGCTCCGGGACTGAACCCCACAGTTCATTTAGCTAAGCAAGTTACAATCTTAATGAGCTAGTTACAAGATTCAATATAAGTTGTCACATCAACAATGAGTTGTAAGAGAAAAAAAATATTAGTCATGTGGAATATTCGTGAACAATTTGGCCCAGCCCCCCAGAGTGCCGTAGCTGCTGCTGGCTAAACTAACCCTTTTTAATTCTTGATCAGGCTCTCCCTTCGACATTATAACCACGTGTTGGTGATGACTGAGGGAGCGACGACGACCTCCAGATGACTCTTGTAACCAGGTGTAGTGACCAGTCTCTGCTATAACGGCCTCACGGCGAGTTAAGACACAGTCACTGTTGCCAGCACCTAGTCTGGGCCTCAACACCGCACCTAGTTCTCCTCCTACTTATTATCGCTCTTCCATATTATTCATCCGGTATTTATTAGTATATATTAATTAATGTATTTTAAAGTATATAATTAATCCTTCTATTTTAATATTTTGTATTAATTAATGCAAAGAAGGAATAAATAGCATTGATTTATCGAGAAGTGGAGCATGGCATCAGTGCTAAGAGCTCGGCGGTGATATTTTGAGGTTTATCAATAATCTTAAGGGATCACTTTACACATTTATATACTGTGTATATGTTAATCACGTGTTTATTTTCGTGATATACACACATATACTGTAATATATAAATGTAATTTAAACGACTTTAAAGGAGAAATTGAGTATAACCTTAGATTGTCGATAAGCAGTCTGAGAGCAATAGTACACCAAAAACTTCAACAAAATCTTATAGATATGAGGCAAAGTAAAATCAAATAAAGATTTACCTTGGTATCAAAGGATAAAGACTGGTATCAAATTATCAGTCTCCATGGTGTAGTGGCAAGACACTTGCCTGGCGTTCCGCGAGCGCTTTGTCCTGGGTTCGTATCCTGGCAGGGGAGGATTTACTGGGCGCAAATCTTTAACTGTAGCCTTTGTTTAACTCAACAGTAAAATGGGTACTTGGTTGTGAAAACGATTCTTCGTGGGGGTCGTATTCCAGGGACCATAGGATTAAGGACTTGCCCGAAACGCTACGCATACTAGTGGCTGTACAAGAATGTAAGAATTCTTGTATATATCTAAAAAAAAATCGACACCAGTAATTCCATCTATCACCATACTATCATGCAAGAGGAGCCACACATCTATGGATCATCCAATAAAATCAGCAGACTTCTAGATGTTACTACTGCTCAGCTTAGATTCGGTTACAAGTATCTTTGGGATTTCTCATTATCTGCTGAAGTAGACCTGACCTAATGTAAACTGTCAACAATATTATTCGCACACCCTGCGTCACTATATGATGGAATGCGAAAAGATACATGAATTCAGAAACAATTCTATAACAAATATTCCAGAGATGTGTAGATATTTCATTCAAAATGATCTGCTACCAGAAACCTTAGCCAAATCTCTCCAGTTTGCTAACTGTAGGTAGTAACTAAGTGATTGTAACCTATCCACCGCTGCCTAGGAGCCGCCTAACCACGTTCTGTTTTCGCGTCTTGGCTTTGCTACTGCCGTTTGGCATCCCTATTCAACGGTCTTGCTGTATGACGCCTGGCGCACATATCGCCTTGGGTCACGGGACTGTTGATAGATTTTTTTTACGTGCTCTGGCTGGTTCTCCCGGCAGAGTGACGGTGTTCCGGGACCGGCTTGGCCGAGAGGTCCCGGGGTGTTGGTGGGTCTTGGTGAGCTCCTGATGTGCCCTCAGACGTGGTGGGCGGCTGGCTTCTGCTCTGCCGGAGAGCACTGGATGACTTTTGCGATTTAGTTGGGGGCCGAGTTTTTGGTTTTGGCTGTGTGGGGCTGTGCCGGTGCCTGCTACTCTGAGGGACTCCTGGGGCTCCCCAACCGTCTGGCTGTCTGTGCATTTATTGGCCGCGACGCATATTAGTTTCCGGTAATAAGCGTCATTCGTTTCAATTCAATTTCTTTCTTTATTATGCACCCCATACCCATCCCAGCACACTGGACTTGTGATCCTGTGGTCCCGGGTTCGATCCCGGGCGCCGGCGAGAAACAGTGGGCAGAGTTTCTTTCACCCTATGCCCCTGTTACCTAGCAGTAAAATAGGTACCTGGGTGTTAGTCAGCTGTCACGGGGTGCTTTCTGGGGGTGGAGGCCTGGTCAAGGACCGGGCCGCGGGGACACTAAAGCCCCGAAATCATCTCAAGATAACCTCAAGAAGATCCCGTGGGCGGTGGTGTGAAGGATTACAAAGGCACATAATCGGTTCAGGAACTGAATCCTCTAGTTCGCTTAGCTTGTAGCGAGTAAATCTTATACTCGCTCCATTATCTCATTATCTTAATAGCATAACTAATTAGCACTAATTACAGATGCTACAATCCTTTCTCCAATTACAGGTAATACTCTTCTCATCTTGTTGGAGGGAGCTGAGGTGTAATCACCATATAAGCAAGTGATATGAGGAATAGCAACGGGAGACATCTCCCGTCACGCAGGGTGCAGCCGCACCTCCACAAATCTCCAGTATCATATATTGATACTGGTAATGACTCAAAAGGGCCAGCACTTCCGGGCTATTCGTGCCCGTGCCACCTTTTGGATGGCTTAATCTTCATCAATCGTCAATCAATTGGACACATTGAACGGGAGACATCTCCCGTCACGCAGGGTGCAGTCGCACCTCCACAGATCTCCAGTATCAGCTCTTGATACTGGTAATGGCTCAAAAGGGCCACCACTTACGGGCTATTCATGCCCGTGCCACCTTTTGGGTGTCTTAATCTTCATCATCATCATCATCATCGGAATAGCGAACAGTACAATTTCCAGTCAAGAATGTAGCACTTGGCGTAGGCAGTTCTAATCGTCTACAAGACGCTATAGCTTCGACACAGAACAGACAGCAGACCAGGACCACATCGAGCTACAACGCTCTCCCACATAGAGCTCCGCGACTCCGGCCACACTCAGCTCTCTGCGCTGCTCCAAGCTCCGTCTCTACGTCGACGACACTGCTGCATCCAGGTCTACTAAATAAATATGAAACTCACTTAAAACTGTGTATCTCATCTACCCAACAACGTAATATAATCGTACGTTACAAGCTAAGCAAATAACAATCTTTTGACGCTAGTTACAAAATTATTAATGTTTTATATACATGTACACATACTCATGCATACATGTACATATACATACGTATACATATATACATACACATACATATTTAATCACCCACACAAATACACACATCAATAATCTTTTGTCACAAGTGATCAACAAGAAGCTCACAAGTCACTATACAAGGCACTTTACATCTATGGTGAGTCACACAGTTACTAGTCTTGCTGCACACCCACCCAACTGGGCGGCAGCTTTACAGTCATGTGCATGCATTACCTACAGTAAGCAAATTTTGGATACTTCGCTAAGATTCCTGGCAGCACATCATTATGAATGAAGTACTTACCCATTTCTTGGACACTATTGATGGTGTTATCTCTAAATTCCGCGATTTTTTCACATTCCATTATATAATGACGCAAAGTATGCGAATAGTTCTGCTATCAGAGTTTACATTTAGTCAAATCTACATCAGCAGATGTTACAAATTCCCAGAGGTACTTGTAGCCGAGCCTAAGCCTAGCAGTGGTAGTATCTAGAAGTCTCCTAACCCTATTGTCATTCGTTTCGCAATTATGCTTCGCGATTAACCCTTCATGTGAACGCCAGGGCTCATCTGATCCCACGATCGTAGTCGCCCCTAAATTCACTACACCATCAATAATACTAGTAATATACACATTGTATACTTGTCTTACCTTTTATGTTGTATGACATTTCTTGATCAGTAAACGCCGGTAGACTTCACTTATGTACATTTATGTAGACAAATTGGAATTAGTTTCACATCTTTCTAACTAAAGGGTCGTAAAGAGTAGTACAGTCGTTCGACTCACAATATAGTAAATTCCGGGCTCGAATCCCGGGCGGGACAAAAATGGTTGGGCGCGTTTCCTATTACCTAATACATCTGTTCACCTAGTAGTAAATAGGTAGCCAAAAGTTAGTCAATGTATGGGGTTGCATCCTGGAGAAGGTAAGTAGTTCGCCCCTGGAGGGTGGGGGGGGGGGCGAACTCGATATAAGCCTAACTTGT
The DNA here is from genome assembly GCF_040958095.1 of Procambarus clarkii. Classification (NCBI taxonomy): domain Eukaryota; kingdom Metazoa; phylum Arthropoda; class Malacostraca; order Decapoda; family Cambaridae; genus Procambarus; species Procambarus clarkii. The sequence goes on along the minus strand of NC_091155.1, from coordinate 30,809,643 downwards.
ATAAGTGCACTGGCTGCCTGTCCCCGACACAATGAATTAAAACAATTTATATATTCTATTGATGTTTTGTTGCTATACATACTGACCAAGCCCGCAAGTATATGTTTGGGAGCTTATGTTTTAGAACATTAATCAGAACTAATATTAACTCAGTGTATATTTACCGAAAAATTGGTTACACTTCACGAGGCTGTAATTTAATATATTTACTTTGCACCTCATACCCATCCTGCTATCGTATGGTACTGGAAAAGGTTACATTCATAATGGGTTCAGGAATTGAATCTCCATATTCGTTTCTCTGTGTTCACCAATGTAACGTACGATTATGTTACGATATTTGGTTGATTAGATACACAGAGTTTAGTATTTTTTTATATTTATCTAGTTACATACAAAATAAACTGCTGCTTGGTTACAGCAGTCGGTTGTTGGCAGTGTCGTATAAGTTAAGACGAAGCCTAGAGCAGAGAGCTGAGCGAGACTGGAGTCACAGAGCTCGATGCGGGACGAGCAACCCGTCCTCGATTCAAGTCCATTACATTCAGCGGTCAACCCCACAGACGCATTCATAAATTTTAATATGCTGTTCATTCAAAACGGGAATTTTCTCAAGTATAAATTAATATTATAATATATTAGCATATTGTGCATATATAGGCATAGGTTAGGTTAGGTTAGGTGTTTAGGTTCTGTTGGCGATTATTTGTATTTGTAGTACGTGGGTGAAGCATTTATAGCGTTGTGATTCGAACAAAATTCGTCAGTGAAACATTTGTTCCGGATATGTTCGAACGTCAGCAGTTGTGAGTCGTCTGTAAACCGCTTTTCATTCATAAACAGGGGGTTTGGCGGGTGCATGGAATCACTTTTGGATCTTTGTTTGGAGGACAGGCTGGAATGAAAAGCGGTTTACACACGAATCACAACTGCTGACGTTCGAACATATCTGGAACAAGTGTTTCACTGACGAATTTTGTTCGAATCACAACGCTATAAATGCTTCACCCACGTACTACAAATACAAATAATCGCCAACAGAACCTAAACACCTAACCTAACCTATCCTATGTTTATATATACACAATATGCTAATATAGTATAATATTAATTTATACTTGAGAAAATTCCCGTTTTGAATGAACAGCATATTAAAATTTATGAATGCGTCTGTGGGGTCGACCGCTGGATGTAATGGACTTGAGTCGAGGACGGGTTGATCAAAGTTACGTTCCGGCAATTTTACAATATTATGGGAGAGTAACATTTGGGAGAGAATGGGGTAACATTTGTTCACTGAGACACTTCTTAAGAAACACTTGATTTTTAAGAAATAAGATTTCGCAATGGAAGCGCGGAAATTGGGAACAAAAGGTTGAAGAGCAAGGAAGATTGCAGAGAAGATAACAAACTGGAAGGTACGAAATTAAATCGAAGTTGCTATATCCAAAATTAGTCATTGACTCAGCCCTGCTTAAAGCAAAAAGCACATTTTATTATCACACAACTAGAGTTTTTCCTGTTGTCAAAAACTCATTTCTACAATATCCCCACATTTTCAAGTCTTTTTAGTGTCAATTTAGTTTAACACAAAATTACAATAAAATTCATTATAATTAGGAACTGCCCTGCTACGTTAACAGCGTGTGTGTATTGTGTTCCTTGCATGGACTCTAATTTTGTTTATATTGGTCATTCAGGAAAATCTTGGTAAATGTCTTCCACAACATAAATATGCGATAATTACTTTGCAAGAATCTAATGCACTATTTTTGCATGTTAGCCAGTCATGCCGTCAATTTAAGTTCATTACAGTGCATTACCTATAGCAATGGATTCATTGCAAGGAATTTGATTAGAGTCACCCCCTCATTTACCACTGGATAGGGATTTATCACTGTCCTAATAATCTCCATATTAGCCAAAATTTATTTAAATTAGACCCCCACTAGGTGTCTTCAAAATTGGCAGACGGTATAAACTTGTTTATTTTTCAGCTTTTCCGCTGCTTTGCTTCATTTGGGCAATTATCATTAGTTATAATGAGTCCCTTTAATGTAATTACTCTGCAAATACATTACCTGGACTTTTGTTGAAGGTGTAACAAGTTATCGTAACATTATGTTCTTCTTATACCCCTATTTTGTTGTAATACTTATCCCTGGTTCTGGTACGCCATACCTGGAAAGTTGGAATACCTGAGTCTACCCCATAAATTAAAAAAAAGCATTTTCTGTGTAGACCGTCTGGTCCATGTTTGTTTCATGAACAACTGTGATAATTTCCTACCATATTAAATATAGGAATGTTATTTGAGGCATTTTTTACTTTGGTTTTCGCACTTTGTAATGTTGTTTTTCCTTACTATAACATGGAATTGTTCGTCATATTATATTTTTTTAGAGCCATACTGTTGTTTCACTGGTTTCTAATAATATATTTTCTGAGAGGGGGTAATGGGGCGACGGACAGATTTTTTTTTTTTTTAGATATATACAAGAGTTCCTTCATTCTTGTACAGCCACTAGTACGCGTAGCGTTTCGGGCAGGTCCCTGGAATACGATCCTCACCGCGAAGAATCGTTGTTACAACCAAGTACACATTTTACTGTTCAGTTAAACAGAGGCTACAGTTGAGGATTTGCGCCCAGTAAATCCTCCCCATCTGACCCGCGCCACATTTATACCTGGCGCCACCAACAGCTAAACACAGACAACAACTGCCTCGTCGCAGCACTAAGGATCAGCTGACGCCATAAACACAACACACCGCCCTACGGTGCAGCAAGTCTCCCTCTAACACACACCTCTGTTGTAGTCGCCGCTCCTCTGTCTACACCACAACGCAACAAGCACTTTTGAAACTCTTATCATCCTCAACATAAACGCCTCTACCAACATCTGTACTGGTGCAGTCATCGGGAGGACAAACCCTTCATGCAAACTGCACTTGCTATCAAGAAGAAGAAGAAATCCTCCCCGGCCAGGATACGAACCCATGACAGCGCTCGCGGAACGCCAGGCGAGTGTCTTACCACTACACCACGGAGACTGTAAATGGTAAATGGTATAGATAGATAAATGGATAGACAGACAGGCCTAGGCAATGCTGGGTACCCCTCTAGTATACTATAAGAGAGAGAATATCTGAGAGAGAATATGTCTGTCTGTCAAAGGCTGGAGGCCAGATGTTAGGAGTTAGCCTCCCCCAAATTTGCAGGGGGAATGGTCTGGGGGTACAACCCAGACAATCAATGGTCGTGGTAGGCAAGGCAATTATCAGGAGAAAGCGCTACGGCATTACGACTATATAGCGCTTAGAAGGATTTACATTAAGTATTTGGGATGAGACAGGGGTAGGGGGTAAAGGATGCTGCCCAACCACTTGGACGCACGAGTTCCAGCCCCGCTCCTGTGCCAGGTAAGTCCACTACGGGCTCTCCATAGTCAGTGCTACTTTGGAACTTTTGTTCTAGGTAGTTGAATCTAAAACAACAACTTGGACGGTCGGGGATTGAACGCCGACCTGCATTAAGCGAAGCTGTCGCTCTATCGTTCAGCCTATAAGTTAAATGCTTTAGGAATCTTTAGCAATTATAAACATCCTCTAGGCAATTATCATTAAGTCTATCTTGGAGTCAAGTGTGAAATATGGCATCTGATTAACGTGTAGTTGTCTCTGAAAAGAAAATTACAAATTAAAAAGAAATTATCTTCATAATGCACTTAAAATTTGCCAGTGCAAGTTATTGATCATATACCCCCCTGTATGACTAATTATCCTGCGAGATGGGGATATTTAGCATCACGTAGCTAGTCCTCGACACAGTTTGTACCCCCCTTCATACAATCTAGGGTAGTTAGTCCTTGACACAGTCTGTACCCACCTTCATACAGTCTAGGGTAGCTAGTCCTTGACACAGTTTGTACCCCCCTTCATACAGTCTATGGTAGCTAATTCTTAACACAGTCGAGAGATTGAGAGGTGAGACCAAAGAGCCAAAAGGCCAACCCCCGCAAGCACAACTAGGTAAGTACAGTCTGTACTCCTCTTCATATAGTTTAGGCTAGCTGCACAAATGAAGTTAAACCTAAATGTATTAATACAAGAAAAAAGAAAGAGCGCTAGATAGAGAACAAGATATGGAGAGAGAGAGAGAGAGAGAGAGAGAGAGAGAGAGAGAGAGAGAGAGAGAGAGAGAGAGAGAGAGAGAGAGAGAGAGAGAGAGAGAGAGAGAGAGAGAGAGAGAGAGAGGTGAGACACACTTCTATCGAAGCCCCCCCCCCCCACAAGGTCGAACTACTGACCCTCTCTAGGATGCAAACCCAGAACAGTTGCCTAAGTCCCAGGTACCTATTCACCTGCTAGGTGAACAAAGGCATTAGTTGAAAGAAAACGTGCCCAACATTTTCTCTCCCACCCGGGAATCAAACCTGGGATTCCCGATTGTGAGTCAAGAACGTCCTGGATATTACCGCCCTCGTAAGAGAGCTCCGACACATGGGGTCCAGGGTTCGAGTCTCCTGGAGCCCAGCGCCCTCGTCTGTGCATGAAAAGATAATATATAACTCAGCTAACGTTATCTAACAGTATCAAGTAAAGTTTAAAGATTTAAACAAATTCAATTTGAATTTTAAAAATATAATTTCAAAATATTAAAACCTTACAAAACAGAGATTAAACAAGCCTAATGCCACATTTGAAAGAGACAAACTTGTGAGTCAGGAAGGTATGGAGGATTTAGAGTTGCTTAAATCAGGTTTTATTTCATTTTAATAATATGTATACACTCTAGCATGTTTAGTTCCTGACTTATATAAAAAATAGAGAGAACAATGAAGTCTTAGAAAGTGAGAACGTATCATTAGAAATGTTGTTATCACATATCAACGAAGAGATAACTATAGATACTTATGTCTTGCTGTGTTTAAACTTCGTGAAGTATTCCATATGTTTCGGGTCGTACACGTTCAAATAAATCACACCTAATTTGAGATCAAATGGTAATGAAGCTTTATTTTTCTATGTGGCGATTGTTATGCGGTTTTGTAAAAAACAATTGAAAGCTATTCCTGTGGAAAAGAATTTATCTGATGTAAAGATAAAATCTTGATCAGTTTTTAATCACTTTACGCTTGCAAAATGATCTCTCACCTTCACAGCTGGTACCGTATTTACAATTATATTCTAAAAGCAACATTAACATTTGGAGAGTTGTCCACGAGCTCCTTGGTGGTTTTGAGTAATTTTGACAATACTTGGCCGTTGGAAATATTTACTTAAATAACCAAAATTCCTCAGGGAATACGGATTCAATGTCATCCTTGTTGACATCCGCCATTTCCCTTGGCATGCTTGTAATTGTTTTCTTTGAGAGTGAGGAATCAAAGAGGAAACACAATTTTGTTTGAGATTTTCACATACTGAGCGTCGCACGGCTGGCTGAATGTTTGACAGTCGCCATAAGGTACATACAGTGACGCATCACGGAATTTATAATTAGGGGCCTATGATAATAAAGCGCCGATGGCTTACAAAAAGTTTTAATCCGACTTTGAGGAAAGGGAGGAGAGAGAAGCCAGACACAGTCGAAGGGAATACCCAGGTAGGGGGCCGGGACCTGGGTCGACTGGTACGCTCACCTGAACAACTGGGTTAAGTCGACCCGGCACCACCGCCTGTAGCATGCATCTCTTGCTGATCCTTGACACTGGCTCTCCTGGCACCCGCTGACGTCCTTGAGACCTGCTGACATCTATGGGACCTGCTAACATCCCTGAGGCTCGCTGACTTCCATATGGGAACCGTTGACGTCCTCAAGACACGCTGACCTCCATGGGAATAGTTATTGAACACTATAAGCTCGTATAGCTAAATAGCAACTGAAAAGAACCGGGGTACACAGATGTGCAAATAATATATTACTGAAAACTAAAATTAAATTATAGTTAAATTTATTAATGAATGATTTAACGATGGTTAATTCTTTAGTCTTGCCCTAATAACGTAGGAATTTGGCGTAAAATAACAGCTGGCCAAATTCACAGTCTGTGAAGTAGGTGTTTGTGCAAACTTCGTCTCGCTGTGCTGACAAAACCCTCCTGGCTCGCTTATGCATTCATAGCCTGCCATGTCCTGTCTGGCCGCCGGAGGATCAACTGGAGAGTTAATTTAAAAAGTATATTTATACAACTTTCCTCCTCTCCCCCAACACACACACACACGCACACACGCACACACACACACACACACACACACACACACACACACACACACACACACACACACACACACACACACACACACACACACACACAAGTTAAGTGAGAAGGTAGTGGAGGCCAAGACCGTCAGTAGTTTCAAAGCGTTATATGACAAAGAGTGCTGGGAAGACGGGACACCACGAGCGTAGCTCTCATCCTGTAACTACACTTAGGTAATTACTTAGGTAATTACACACACACACACACACACACACACTAGTGAGGCGAGTACAACTCCCCCACTCACTCAAACTCCCCTTCCCTGTCTCTCTTTTACAGCCTATTGCAATATTCAACCAAGGCCGACTAAAATATATAAGCCAAGCCCAATGCAATATTCAAAATTCAAGAAGTTTACTACAATATTCAAGCCACGCCCACTACAAAATTAGAGTTACGCACACTATAGTATTAAAGCGATGTCCGCTGTACCATTAAAGCTACTCCCGGCGTAGCATTTGAGCCACGCCCACTACACTGTGCAAGCCACGCCCACTACACTGTGCAAGCCACGCCCACTGTAGTAAATGCCTATAAAAGCCTCATTAGTAATTAGTTTGCGTCGTGATTTTTTTTGCGTAAATGCAATAACGAAACCAGCGTTAATAATCTTTAAAAGATTAATTGAGTTACATAAGTTCGCTTGAACGTCGGTACAAGAACGTGAAATTAACTCTGCTTGGTACATGATTAGCCAGGTATTTATATTATGACAAATATTATAGGTTCCTGAAAAATATTACTTATAATGACATAAACAACAAATAATATAATCAGAAAGCAAATGTGCAGCATTCATTGACATATTAGTGTTTGTATTTTTTTAAGTAACATTGTATAATATTTAGCAAATTAAGCCTGCAGTTGAAATGTAATCCTATGTAAGGGCCTGTCAGCGGCATTGATCAAAGGAGGCAGGGCCCGGCCCACTCGTCTTATTCACACCATGGACAAGGACAAGGCCAGACAATCGACCATCTATTTGCTCTAAAATTTGCTGTGTCAAAGTAAGCCTTTATTTTTCGAAAACTTAGATTAATATAAGTTAAGAGGGAAGGTTAAGCAGACAGGGAAAAGTTGTTTTAGAGATAATTTGAGAAAGAGGGAAAGAGAGCCAGTGAGAGAAGGAGAGAGCGCGAGAAAGGTTCCTGGCAAGGTCGTAGTCCATGGTGGGAAGAACAGTACCGGGAGGAGGTAGTTGCCCGGCCTGCCAACAGATGGCGGGCAGTGTCCAATCAATCCAAAACATGAAGTGGTCCTAAGGTGTTGTCCCCTCTTGTTTCACTCTGTTTACTTGCTTTTCCGGGAATTTGGCGCCATGGGAACCTAATTCGCGCATCACTATCGGTTACCTGAAGACAACGAAGTTTGTCAACGAAAGGAGAGATGTCAGGGAAGAGCGACAGAGAAGGTAAGTGTCAGGCACTATGAAAAATTATTCTTATGTTGGTCACAGCTGATAAGGACAACGGACGTCCTGATTGTCTGGTTCTTTGCAACAGGAAAACGGCGATAACCTTATCAGTTTACGTTACATTACGCATGTGTTGTTGTTGTTGTGTACAACGACTGTAAAGAGCGACTCTGCTACATGAGTGGTGAGGCTGAATTACTGTAGTGCAGCCTCGAATCATTATTCTTGCTGTAATGTGGAGGACAGTAAAGATAGCCCGTAGGCCTATGTTATTTAAACTTGTTATAATAGAAGTTACCGAGAGAGTTTGTGAGTGAAGTGTTCTCCTTGGTGCTTGGCTCAGTAAGCCTAACTGCTCTTCTAAATTGCAGCTCGGCAAAACTAATAGGCCTACTGTGGCTCAAATTGACTTAGGAAATTATCCTATATATCTTTTTTTTTTATTCTTTTGGTAAGGGTAGGCTTGGTTTATTATCACAGAATGTGAATATACTGTTTTACTTGTTGGAATTTGTGTTGATTAAGATCTGAAATCTTTAAAGAGTTGGAATGAAGAATACACTTGTAGGCCTACAGCATGTTTAGACATTTTGCAGTATGGCATACATACCATGTTCTGTTCATTAATAATACAGGATATCTAATATTGTTGTATAAGTCTAAGTCTTTAGTAAAACACCTAACCACACCACCCTTTACTACTGAATGTGCCAAATAAAGTGACAATTGTAAGATTCAGTTTGGTAATAGGTTGGAATACTTTGCAAGCCCAGTTATAAATTTTCTACTCATGCACTATGTGTGTTACTATATAGAGATATGCCTATTATTATCTAAGAAAGGACTGGTGGGCAACCTTGGTAGAGTATTGTTGGATCACTACTGTCCTTGTAGTTTAGTAATTGATCATATATACCACACGTTAAACAGGATGTTTCAGAACCATGCTATTTATTTTTGTAGTACTGAACCTGTATTATTAGTGGGTGTGGCAGCCTGATAGGAAGTTTGGGCCTATGTCTAATACTTGAAGGAATTATATAGTTTGTGGGTCTGCTTTGAATTAACTTAGTTATTGTGTAATTTTTGTAGGATTAACTTCAAGTATTTAATATAATTATGTTGGATGGTGCAGAAAATGCTTATTTGGCTTGTTATGACTTAAGAAATGCTTATTATAGTCATCTTGCAATTCTTGCTGCTTTGTTATATATATACAAATAATTTTCACTTTCAATTTTAACTTGAAATATGAAATTTCATATTTGAAATATGAATATGCTGTAGGGCCAAAGATACAGTTTTTATAAAATTTTGATGTACAGTATAATTTATTGATAAAACAAGAATTTAATACATAATCTGGGCCTAACGGCTGAGTGGACAGCGCTTGGGATTTGTAGTCCTAAGGTCCTTTGGAAACAAATGGGCAAAGTTTCTTTCACCCTGATGCCCCTCTTCACCTAGTAGTAAAAATAGGTACCTGGGAGTTAGACAGCTGTTAGGGCTGCTTCCTGGAGATGTGTAACAAAAAGGAGGCCTGATCAAGGACCGGGCTGCGGTGATGCTAAGCCCCAAAATCATCTCGAGATGACCTCAAGTAGATATTGGTTTTAATTTTGCATTAGTTTCACTACAGTAACTACTGGTATATTAGATGCTAGCTAGTAGTAATACTGTATAATTATCCTAACTAGTAATATACCAGTAACTACTGGTATATTACAACATACATACAGTTCTGTATACAGTATATGTTAGCCATCCATATTATGATTACCTACAAAATCACTTAAATCTTCCTTTACCATATCTCTGAAAAGGAAGGTTAGCTCATGATATGCCTTTAGCATGACAAGTCAATGAATCATGATGCACACTATAATAATTATCTGTACTATGCTACCTGATTATGGAATTGACATTATTCCTTATGAAGTGTGCTCTAATGTAAAACTAGAGGACTCACCCAGAGCCTCATATCAAGCAGAACTTGCAGGCGCTTTAACTTAGGCTTAACTGCATAATTTTTTAAAGCAAGAATTATTCAGAGCTTTTGTGAGTACACAACACCCAGTAAATGTATAAATTTCTTAATTTATTATTTCATTAATCATTTTACTCCAGAATATTAACCTAGCCCAGAGTGCATTAGTATTCTGTATTAATGTCTAACAAATCACTTATATTAATTACTTTGCATGGTTCAAACTTGGATACACATTATTGCGTTAGGAGCCGTTGAAGTGATAATGTTTATGGCCACCAGCTTTTTTGCATTAGAAGTGTCATAATTTTTTAATATTTCAGATGGTACCATAATCCTAATAATTCTTTTGATTCAGTGGGACTGTGTGTGTCTGGTAGTTTCTTGTAGTACTGTGTACCTTCTATTTTGGTAATTTATTCTTGAGGAAGGGAGTTGTGGAGAAGCTGTGTATGTGCTGTATCATACTCAGTATTGTATGAGGATGAGTCTGGATGTGCCTCATGAATTGGCTGCATTAGACATGTTTTTTATTATTGTGAGTACTGTATTATTATTTGTGCAGTATGTTTCCCTGTTAGGACTCTCTTGTGGTTTTGTCATCTTTATTTTGTTTTATAATTTGTTTGTCTTCGGTACAGTACATTCAGTTTCCATTAAAGAATGATGAATCATTTACTTACAGTACAGAATTCAATTAAAGATTGATGAAGCATATATTTACAGCACAGCATTCTTTTATTCATTTGTTTACAAGAATGGATTTTGTAAATATTTTGATGTGCACATGGTACATTAAGTAGGTTTATTTTCGTAAATTCACTTTAAAGTACTTAAGTTTGAAGTCATTGTTATTGATATTTAGCAGTTTTACACCCAAGCAACTAGTATTTTGTTTGTCTTGAGACAGCCTGCTGATTTTTGTTGCTTGTGAGATGCTTCTATTTCCCATTGTATTGGCTTGAAACATACAACAATTAAGTAGCATCATTACACTTTGCAACCTATAGTTATTGGGTAGTGTAGCCCCTGCCAATAAACCATTGTTCAATATTTTATTATATAGCAAAATACAATACTGTATCCTAGATTCATACACAATATTTCAAAATGTGAAGGTGCAAATTCAGTATAGTATACTGTTTAGAGTTTATAAAAAAGTGAGACTGTCACCTCACCTAACCACACCGTCTGTCCACCACTCAACCTCATCACCTGTCCACCGCCCAACCTCACTGCCTGTCCACCGCCCAACCTCACTGCCTGTCCACCGCCCAACCTCACCGCCTGTCCACTGCCCAACCTCACCGCCTGTCCACTGCCCAACCTCGCCGCCTGTCCACCGCCCAACCTCACCGCCTGTCCACCGCCCAACCTCACCGCCTGTCCACCGCCCAATCTCACCGCCCGGCCACACTGCCTGTCCACCAACAACCCAAACCCATTACCAAACCTACTTCTACAAAAACAAATCCTGCTGTATTAAAAAAAAAATTGCTGCTGCTCACCCATGAACAACAATCTTGCACCTTCCCTTCCAAGCTCACCTCACCCCAAAGTTCAACCCATCTAATTTTTTTCAAAGTAGGCTAGCCTACATAAAATTTTCAGAATTTGTATTTGTAAGAATGTTAAGTAATGTTGGTTATATTGTGAGAGATGCATTGCATAAGTATAAGGGGAATTTGGATACTTCTCTCAATCACGTGCAATAGAAAATAGGTATTATTATTATTATTATTAATGGGATTAAGTAACCCACAGTAGTCTGGTTACCTGACCAAAGGTATCCTCAATAAGGATGTGTAATGATTTTTGTCAAAAATATTGTAATTATATTTGTCAACACCTACGGTTTCTGAGTGATATCTGGTGTATGTCTTTGTATATCAGTTTGAAACTTTCAAGACATCTGTACAATGATGCAAGAGATTCCCTATTATTATTGAGCTGTATAGTCATTTGTTGGTTGATATTAGAGCCATGTAAAATAATGTGTGAGGGTGTGGGATATACAAGCAATAGTTCTGAAATTAATATGCATACCCGGCAGCAGTATAAAAATTGCTACGCATGTGCTCCAAGGCCAGGGAATTCTCCTGTTGCTCTCTGTTGTAAACAATACCCCAAGAAGTTTTGAAATGGTATTATTTATATGTGATATTTTATATTGCAAGAAAGCTCCAAAACTATTATAATTCAGAATGTGCAGGCCTATGTCTTAGAACCTTGATATACAGGAATTTATAATGTCATGGGCTTGCCTAGTAGTTTTATCATTGTAAATTTTTCATTACTGTTGGTTCAAAACTATGTCAGCCTCAGGTGATTGTGATGTGTTTTAATATTGCCGTGAACAGTATAAATAACTTTTTGCTAAAGCCTATTACAGTACTGTAAACACTTACCTGATACTGTACCTCACCTTCCTCCCTCTTTTCCATTATTATCTCAGCACACACAGCCACAACACCACATCACACCTCGTGTTACATCACTGCATTACATCTCATTGCCACAACACCACTACATCATGCCTCCTGCCACAGCACCACGACATCACACTTCATTACCACAACACCACATCACACCAAGTGATACAATATCCCCATATTACATCTCATTGCCACATCACCACATCATGCCTCCTGCTACATCACCACCACATCACACCTCATTGCCTAATTTTTCACCACATCACTAGTATAACACAACTACATCATATTATCACTGCCACATTACCATTATAACACGACCACATCAGATCACTACTACAACACCATGTTACCAGCACCAGTTCCTCACACCAGATTACTCATTATGATCCTTGACTGTATTCCTGCACCATGTAAACATTGCACCCCTGCATTTATTAAATCACTACTCGTATTCTGGGATATGCTGGCACAAGCATACCTTTATCAGTCTGTCACGTGCAGTCAAAATCTATCTTGTTATGTTTGTGTCACTCTCTTTCATATTAATATTATGTATCAATATGTTCTGTCCACTGAGCAAATCACCACTTCCTTTGGGAATGCATATCAAATGCTTGTACAACTTTATATGTACTACATAAATAAGACTGAATCTAGTCGTCTTTTGTAAGGCATTTAATTGAAGAATCACGAGATAGGGCAGGAGTGGTGGCCAATCATGCTGAACCCAGGCCAGGGTAGGACCCAGCATTTAATAGCATTGTACAGGGTATTTGGGAAATGTTTCAAAACGGGGAGCACAGGGCTACTGTACTTACTCTACTTTCAGTAGAGTAATTGTGATTACACAGTTATTGTGTAGTTTGTACTTGTAATTGATAGAGGCAACAGGCAATATGTTACTAGAATGTACAGAGAGGATGAAAATTCAAGTCGGCTGTCAAGTGTCTCATTTTAGTAGCAGTATTTTATGTAAGCTTGCATTGTACCGTATACCAACGAGAAGTGCAGCGAACTATTAATCTAGGATATTAATGTAATTACGTTATATTGATATGAAGTAATATTGGACATTCGAAGTTAAAATTTATTAGGAAAATATCCCACAGTTGGTAGGTTCTTTGTTAATTTTGAAACCTCAAAACAAAGGTAAATATTTCGCATACGAATTTACTTCCCGTTCCCCGTTTATGAATTATAAACACTGAAACACACACGACACGCGACTCAAAGCTGTTGCCGATTAAATATTTTTCGAACAGAGCTTCGTCAACGTCCTGTATTGGAATCGGACCTGAGGTAAATGCTTCACCCACCTGCTACGAATTCAGATAATTGCCAACAGAACCTAAACACCTAAGCCCTAACTATTCACTAATAATATTATATATGTAAGAAAGTACCGACTTTGAATGCACAGTACGTTAGAATAGATGAATGCGTCTTTGGTCACGTCCGTTGCATGGACGAACATAGCCTGTGGACGGAGTGGAATTGAATAGCAATTTGTATTACCAAACCTAAAGGTTATTACTATGTCCTTGGCTCTTGACGAGGCTAACTTTTGCCGTGTATGTGTGTACTCACCTAGTTGTGCTTGCGGGGGTTAACCTCTGGCTTTGTGGTCCCGTCTCTCAACTGTCAATCAACTGGTGTACAGATAATCATTCATATATATCAGAAACAGAATAGGACCGAGTACAGAACCCTGCGGGACTCTGCTGGTGACAGTACGCCAGTTTGAGGTCTCACCCCTCACAGTAACTCTCTGCTTCCCGTTGTTTAGGTACTCCCTTATCCACTGGAGCACCCTACCACTTACTCCAGCTTGTTTCTCCAACTTATGCAACAGTCTTTTATGGGGTACTGTGTCAAAAGCTTTCTGGCAGTCCAAGAAAATGCAGTCTGTCCATCCTTCTCTTTCTTGCTTAATGCTTGTTGCTTGGTCATAGAATTATATTAAACCTGTGAGACACGACTTGCCTTCCCTGAAGCCATGCTGGTGACGTGCTACAAAGTCCCTTCTCTCCAGATATAGCTCATTTACTGGACATTTTCTCGCGATCTTCATCACCTTGCATGATATACAAGTTAAGGATACCGGGCTGTAGTTTAGGGGCTCCTGGCTATGTCTCTTTTTGTAGATTGGAACTACGTTAGCTGTTTTCCAACTATCTGGTAGGTCTCCCGTTTCCAATGACTTGTTATAGACCGTAGATACACAAAGAGCTTCTGCCCCCTCTTTTAGCATCCATGGTGGGATTCCATAAGGTCCAACAGCCGTAGTCACATCTAGGTCAATCAGATACCTCCTAACCTCATCTCTGGTAAATTCAATAACTTCCAAATCTGCTTGGTTTATCGCCACCCCTCTTAGTTTATGGACTTCCCCTTGTTTTATTTGCTATGTCATTTTCTCACTGCCTCGCTGCTTCTTTTCACACTGAGGTACCCGCTAGGTACTCTGGCTCCTTGGTCCCGCCTCTCAACTGTCAATCAACTGGTGTACAGATTCCTGAGCCTACTGGGCTCTGTCATATCTACACTTGAAACTGTGTATGGAGTCAGCCCCCACCACATCACTGCCTAATGCATTCCACCTGTTAACTACTTTGACACTGAAAAAGTTCTTTCTAACGTCCCTGTGGCTCATTTGGGTACTCAGTTTCTACCTGTGTCCTCTTGTTAGCGTACCACCCGTGTTAAACAGTTTATCTCTATCTACTCTGTCAATACTTCTGAGAATTTTGTAGGTAGTGATCATGTCTCCCCTTACTCTTCTGTCTTCCAGTCATCTTGTAGCCTCATACTGTCTTCATACTGTCTTCGTCCGTCTTAATCCTCATCATAATTTTTGCATCGTCAGCAAACAATGAGAGGAATGATTCTATACCCTCTGGGAGATCATTTACATATATCAGAAACAGTATAGGTCCAAGGACTGACCCCTGCGGGACTCCACTGGCGACGTCTCGCCAATCTGAGACCTCACCCCTCACACTGACTCGCTGTCTTTTGTTACTTAGGTACTCCCTTATCCAATGGAGTACCTTCCCTTTCACTCCTGCCTGCATCTCCAGCTTTTGCACTAGTCTCTGGTGTGATACTGTGTCAAAGGCTTTCTGGCAATCCAAAAATATGCAGTCTGCCCATCTCTCTCTTGTTTGATTCTTGTTGCCTGATCGTAGAATTCAATTAATCCTGCGAGGCAGGACTTGCCATCCTTGAAACTATATTGGTGTGTGTGTGTGTACTCACCTAGTCGTGCTTCCGGGGGTTGAGCTCTGGCGGCTCTTTGGTCCCGCCTCGCGTGTGTGTGTGTGTGTGTGTGTGTGTGTGTGTGTGTGTGTGTGTGTGTGTGTGTGTGTGTGTGTGTGTGTGTGTGTGTGTTATTAGCATAATTGGGTACTAAAATTCCCTTTCGGCCGGAAGGTTTGACATATAGTAACATGATCTAAAATTAGTTGTTGGCGAGAATGTAAAAATCACAACAACAAAAATAACAACATTTTATTAATACAAAATATAAAGGAAGTGATTATAAAGGAAGAGTGATATCGAGGCAGATAGACTTGTGTGTGTTGTGGCGCCCCAGCTTACTGCGGGAGGTGTGCGGCACTCGCTAGCTCAGCGCGGGGGACGAATACCCCAGACATGGCGTTCAAGATATTTAAAGGAGCCGGATACGTTTGCCACATGGCCGAACCTTCAGATAGTGCACACACGCTGGCACGTAGCTGCCCTACTGCCGCTAGTGTGCACGAATATGTTAGCCGCCTCATAGCCTCCTTGGAACACCTTCCACGTCACGAAAGGTCTACACAGCCCGCCTGTACGTAGGCTACGTACATGTTTGAGAATAATAATAGTTAATTGTGTCGCGAGGAGGGGTGGGGGGGGGGGCATGTTATTGTTTAGATTCAGTTAATTGGAACAAAAAGTTCCAAGTAGCACGGGCTATGGTGAGCCCGTAGTGGACTTACATAACACAGGAGCGGGGCTGTGCGGGGGACAGGCAGCCAGTGTGTATATATACACATGCTAGGTCCCCCTAAGGTCGAACAACTGACCCTACCCAGAATGCAACCCCCACAGCAAACTAACGCCTGGGTACCTATTAACAACTAGGTCAACAGGGACGATAAGAAACGCGCCCAACCATTTCTGTCCCGCCCGGGACTTAACACGGCACTCCTGATTGTGAGCGGTGAATGAACCCGACTGTACTACACGGATTATATTTGGAATCTCGTGCATCCTGCCCCTGCAATCTTGCCGTTTGTTTTTGGGTCCTTGATGCCGTATTCGTGTTTGGTTGTGTTCGTGTGGATTGCTTCTCAAGTCCTGTGAGTAATAACTAGTCATGTAGCTGGTTAATGACTGGATTTTATGTTACACTATTAGCGTGTCGTACACTTGCTACTTTACTCCCACCAGAAGCGTGTCTACCCTTGCTACTTTACTCACACCAGTAATGTGTCTACACCGCTACTTTACTCACACCAGTAGTGTGTCTACACCGCTACTTTACTCACACCAGTAATGTGTCTACACTGCTACTTTACTCACACCAGTAATGTGTCTACACTGCTACTTTAGTCACACCAGTAGTGTGTCTACACTGCTACTTTACTCACACCAGTAATGTGTCTACACTGCTACTTTACTCACACCAGTAATGTGTCTACACTGCTACTCTAGTCACACCAGTAGTGTGTCTACACTGCTACTTTACTCACACCAGTAGTGTGTCTACACTGCTACTTTAGTCACAAAAGTAGTGTGTCTACACTGCTACTTTACTCACACCAGTAGTGTGTCTACACTGCTACTTTAGTCACACCAGTAATGTGTCTACACTGCTACTTTACTCACACCAGTAGTGTGTCTACACTGCTACTTTACTCACACCAGTAATGTGTCTACACTGCTACTTTACTCACACCAGTAGTGTGTCTACACTGCTACTTTACTCACACCAGTAGTGTGTCTACACTGCTACTTTAGTCACACCAGTAATGTGTCTACACTGCTACTTTACTCACACCAGTAGTGTGTCTACACTGCTACTTTACTCACACCAGTAATGTGTCTACACTGTTACTTTAGTCACACCAGTAATGTGTCTACACTGCTACTTTACTCACACCAGTAATGTGTCTACACTGCTACTTTACTCACACCAGTAATGTGTCTACACTGCTACTTTACTCACACCAGTAATGTGTCTACACCGCTACTTTACTCACACCAGTAATGTGTCTACACTGCTACTATACTCGCAATCCTGTACACTGAGCGTTGGTATGCCAGCCTTATCCCAAGACACAGGTACCTCATGTCAGGTGTCTACGGATCGGTGTTGGCATTGACAGTTGAGATATCGTGTGTGTGGTGACACACGACGTCTGGTTACACTAGCAGATGGCGGTTTATACATCTGGCCGGTACAAGCAGGAAATGCACATGGGTGCATTCCACCGCCATAACTTCAGCTGGTTAGTGTAGCAGGCTGCAGAATAGGTTACAGCTGACGGGACCTCGCCAACTGTTCTGATAACCCTTCCTCCACCACTCTCAGTGACGTCACAGGAACCCATAGTCCATCCAGTCATATGTTAGTGATAGTAGAAACTGTATTCTGATTGGTGTTTTGTGTGGAAGCCTGTCTGTGACGAGACATTAGGACGAGTTCAGCCATCTCGCTTTGAGCTTCATCTCCTCATTCTTGTTGAAGCTGTAAAGGCGAGAAGATGCGGCAACTCCTCACAGAGCTCCTCTAAGATACAAGTACTTATTGACTTGAGAATGGTCCAGTCGACAATCGACTTGAGAATGGTCCAGGACGGACCGAAACGTCGTCGTCCCTTCACCTTCTAGTGTGTGGTCTGGTCAACATTCTTCAGCCACGTTATTGTGACTCGTCGCCTGCATACAAGTACTTACAACCGTTCATACTTACTCTACGCATCCTCTCAGAGACGACTCCCATTTATCAATAGCTACAAATGATAGTCGTGCGTGTGAATGTGTGCGGTGTGGCTGTGTGTCGAGTGTGAGTACTTTGTAATGAATTGCATACGCATCTTTTAACTTACATTTTCATAGCGCTAAGTGCGACCCAGGTGAGCCGGGGTGGTAAGTCGGGTCCCTCGTCCTCACACTGAACCCATTACCATGAGGAAACCACACCCCCTTTAAACCACCTGGATAGTTATCTAGATATCTGCGATGGTTAGGAGCGTTCCCTACCTGCCTCATGTCTTAGACTGGAGGCCGCCTGTGTGGGCAAGAATTTCTCAAGACAAGAATGGATACCAGCTGCAGAAGACTCGTTTTTGTGGGATACAAGGAAATATTGGTGTGGAGGCAGGCTTGTGGATGAGGGGAATGTCAGTATTATTAAGACAAACAGTTCAACAGGTTTCCATAATAGATTGGAGACTATATGTGGGTGAGACTATATGTGGGTGAGAGTATATGTGGGGTGAGAGTATA
Organism: Procambarus clarkii; assembly: GCF_040958095.1. NCBI lineage: Eukaryota > Metazoa > Arthropoda > Malacostraca > Decapoda > Cambaridae > Procambarus > Procambarus clarkii. The sequence continues at coordinate 30,791,042 of NC_091155.1, read as the reverse complement.
TGTGGGGTGAGAGTATATGTGGGGTGAGAGTATATGTGGGGTGAGAGTATATGTGGGTGAGAGTATATGTGGGTGAGAGTATATGTGGGGTGAGAGTATATGTGGGGTGAGAGTATATGTGGGGTGAGAGTATATGTGGGTGAGAGTATATGTGGGGTGAGAGTATATGTGGGGTGAGAGTATATGTGGGGTGAGAGTATATGTGGGTGAGTATATGTGGGTGGAGTTCAGCTGCACCTGCCTTGTATGGCCCAGTGTGCCAGCTTCGGTCCTCCCTGATGCTTATGTTCTTCGTATTATGTATAAGCTTGAAGAGTCTAGTATAGGCTGTACCTTTTGTTTTGATGAATGGCTTATTGTATAATTACCGCATGGGTAAATATGTCTTCATTTATTCTTTTAATTTACTGTATTTGTTGACATAATTAGTAATGTATTTATTAGCCGTTTGGCAGTTTACTGGCCGTAGTGTGGCGACACAACTGGCCGGAGTGTGGCGCAGGTCGCTGTAGGCCAGGGAGTGTGTGGACGTCACTGGCGTCTCACAAGATGCCTCACAAGTGACGTATTTTCATGTCAGAGGGACATTGTACACTTCCGGTCAGGAGCAGAATCATTCAGTGTTACTAACATTATGAATGAGGATATGAGAGCACTAACACTTGGGTACCTTAATAAGTACATGTATAGGGGTTTTGTAATACCATTTGTGCTTTATTCGCTCGTGTTCTTGGTGATATCTCAATATTGCATTAAAAGTTTGCCAATGTTGACTACTGGTCACAAGACCCTGTATGACTGACGCTCCTGTGAGATGGGGAATTTGTTAGCATCACATAACTCTTGACACACACCACGTAACCCTAAATATACTCTAAGGTAGCTGAATAAATACAGATTTACCCGAGTGTGTTAATACAAAAGTGTTGTACTTGGATATGTAAAGGATTGCAACCGTTGTGGTAGAAACACTTTCCTGGCCTGTACTTGTGGTCGGTCTCGAGCCCATTGTTGATGTGAAGATGCGCATTGAAAATTGTAACTAGCTCATCAAGATTGTAACTTGCTTAGCTAAATGAATTGTGGGGTTCAGTCCCTGAGCCCATTGTGTGCCTCTGTAACCCTTTCCACTACCGCCCACAAGATGGGTATGGGGTGCATAATAAATGAACTAAACTAACTGGCGTGTGAACACTAAACATGAACACCCTGAAGGCTATGTACAGAGGAACTGGGTCACGACCCTGACTATAGCATGTGTGTGTGTCCTTACCACTCTACGAGAACGTCTCTGGCGTGAAGAGGGCGTTGCAGGGGTGCAACACCCTCTGCACCCATGCAACTTTGTTGATTGGCTCGCACAAAGGCATCCTTGTCGCGGCGGCGGACCTGACCTTCCTGTGTGTGTGTGTGTGTGTGTGTGTCGCTGGACCTGGCTTGCGGTCACTCCTCGCTAAGACATCAACACATCAACTCGCTCTCTACTATTTAAGTAGAAAATAGACACAAGTCGGTAAAGATTGAGCGAACGGACGAGGTTACAGACATATGGGGCTGTAGAGTGAGGTCACTAAGACGTGCACAGACAGACGTGGTCACTGCGACTTTAGCAGACAAGGTCATCGAGGCTTTATGGCCGCCATCAGCAGTAAGTTAGGTCATTAAGCCAGTTGGTGGAGCCATTTGCATAGTCGCCACCGGCACCGGGAACTGCAGGGGCGACACTAAGGTAGGAAGGAGAGGGTAGGGAAGAGTAGGGGGTCGGGGAGGTATTGGGGAGGATACGTGGGGCTACAAGGGGAGGTATTGGGGAGGATAAGTGGGGCTACAAGGGGAAGATATTGGGGAGGATAAGTGGGGCTACAAGGCTAGATGGGGAGGATAAGTGGGGCTACAAGGGGAGATGGGGAGGCTATAACGTTGGAGGTGAGCGTAGGCTAGGGAAGGGAAGTGTGTCGAGGATAATGGGATTGGAGAGCAAAGGAGAATGGAAGAAGGATGAAAGCTTAGCGTGATGGGGAATAGGGCATGGAAGGTGCGACTTGGATAGGGTGTAGGGAGTGGGGGACCGTTGGGAGTGGGGGGACCGTTGGGAGTGGGGGAGTAATGACAGGTGGAGGACGCTGGAAGCATGACTACAAGTGTTGAATTATGTAAACCTCTTAATACCACCGCTCTTCTCCCCTACCACTACCCTTACCCTCCTCCTTACCTTTCTGCTCCATACTCTTTTGACTCCATTTCCCCCACACCCTTTACCCTTTTCCCCATTCGCTTAACACCATCGTTCTTCGTACCCCATAACTACTTTTTACAGCCAGTACCCATATCCTTCCTCCCCACCCCTGCCTCAACTTCCGGTTTGTATCTTTTTTCCCTTGTCACTGGGGGTGGTGGGGGGGGGGGGGGGGGGTGAATTGAAATTGAGGTTTTATTGAGGTTTCAATACACGCACAGGGGGATGAGGTAGCTCAAGCTGTTCTCACTATTGAACACGTTGTTCAGTACAACGTGTTCATATATATATATAATATATATATATATATATATATATATATATATATATATATATATATATATATATATATATATATATATATATATATATATATATATAATATCAACATACTACCGAACATTCTGAGTGATAAACATATACATTTCTGCAGAAGACAATTTGCAACAGACATTCAGACAGTTCAATAAAGTTACAGTCTTGATGCAAAATTCTTATATCCCTCCAGAATATCATCAATCATTCCGTTGTGACACACACAAAGCTATTTGTTCAGGGAATGGTCTTATAGGAGATAAGAGTCTTATCTCAGAGTTTCTATATACATTAATCAACGGACAATCAAGAACATAATGGGCGAGGGTGTGAGACCTTAACACAGCGCATAGTTTGCACTTCGTGTCATTATCATTAACATCTATTGCATATTCCCCGTAATATTTGTACCTAAGGCTGAGCCGCATGTGTACAGTCACTCCAAGCAGTTCTCCGTGCTCTGAGAGAGAGAGTTAAGGGGTGTCAGTAGGTATGATTGTGTAAGGAGAGGATTTCCCGGGGTCCGTAGAGTTATCACCTTGGCTGATAGTGAAGACGGTGACAAGTGGGTGGTGGAGGAGGGCACTATCACAGCCCTTGTACTTCTCCGCTAACTAAATGAAATCGCGACACGTCTCTATGACTATTTATCGTTACAACTAAAAAACATATATTGTCATAAATATGTATATCCGCAGTTTTATTACACCTGTCTTTGGTAAGGGTTCGAGGTAATCAAACGATTGTCTGTGACTCGGATCAGTTTTAAAGAGATTATTAAGAGGGCAGGGGGACGGGGGGGGAGGGACGGAGGGATGTGGCAATTATGTATGAAATAAATTATCTTATTATAAGACGTTACCCGCAATAACTGTGGGGCAGAGTTCCTGGGAGAACCTGGTGCCTCTGAGATTATAGCCGTCGTGTTATTTTGTAGCAGTCTTGTGTATACTTATGGTGGGAGCGAGTGTTGCTGGCGTGAGGGCCGGGGAAGAACTTTTTAACGGGAAAATGTCAGATAAGAGCGTCCGCCGTGGCATGACTAGTGCAGGGGGAGACATCCTCGCTAGTGTTGTGACACCCCTGAAGGCGTGCGTCCACGCTACACTGGGCGTAGCTGTCAGTAGCATTTGTGCCTTCCTTAACGAAGGTGCGTGTAGCGGCGTCACCATACTGCCGTCACCGTGGCGTAGGTAGTCGTGGATTAGTCCCTGGACGCTTGTGACACAGAAATTTGTGAGACCTTGGGACATGGACAGCGACGGTACAGCTACGCCACATTATACGCTCAGTGCGCTCTACGATTGTGAAGAAAAAAAGAGTACATGGGTGCGATGTGTTGTATAGAAAGGGTGAGAGACGGTGTAACTCGTGCGGTGGGTGTTATGGGGCGAATGTGAGCTAGTGTATAGGTCGTGTATTGTGTTGGAGATAAAGTGAACGGAAGCCTCGGCACGTAATCTTTCTCAGCCACCCCCGTGCCACACCCCTGGGCCTGCCTCTAGCGCCCCGGGAGCGCCTGACGTACCGCCCAGAGCATCAATGTCTGCACCTGGATAAACGGGGCACCTCGGCAAACTGTGCTGCTGGGCCCCTTACAACAAGTTGGAGGGCCCCCATACCTCATCCTGGAGGCCAATAGCTGCGTATCAGCTGCTCCTGGCCGCACTATGAGGGCCCGTACCGCATCTTATTGTTCATCTTTCCCTTCTGTCTTTGACGCACGTTTGACGCAGTTAATTTACTGGACTGATTCTACTTGACCTGATTCAACTAGCCTTAACCATGGTGGTGTTAGCGACCTGACCACGGACGAAGTACCTCATGGGTGCCAGTCTGCTACTTTAGTGCCAGAATGCTAGAGCATTCAGGCATACTTGAGCACTTAGGGTTGTATTCCTTACACACACACTGTCGCATAAGGAAAGGTGAAAGATGGGCACCGCAGTTGAGGCTCGTGACACAGGCCTGGACACACACACACACACACACACACACACACACACACACACACACACACACACACACACACACACACACACACACACACACACCCCTACCTACCTACCTCATGATGTGGTACAAAGCTGGCGTAAGACGCAGTCATGTGTGTCGTCAGTTATACGCCACATCAGCTTCCTCTCGCACATGATCACACACATCACACCAACACACAGCTTTCAGAGACTTAGCGCCAACTGTCCATTAGCCCTAATCTTTAAAAATATTGCAGTATACACAACTTGAAAGAGAAAAGTAAAAAAAATCAGCAATATATACAGACGATGAGTCACAATGTGGCTGAAGATATGATGACCAGACCACACACCAGGAGATGAGACGACGACGTTTCGATCCTTCCTGGACCATTATAAAGTCACATGTGTGACACGACGACCACACACATGACTTGACAATGGTCCCGAACGGACCCAAACGTCGTCCTTTCTCCACCCTCTGGTTTGTGGTTCATGCTAGAGATGCTACTATCTACAATAGATGCTACTATCTACAATAGATGCTACTATCTACAATAGATGCTACTATCTACAATAGATGCTACTATCTACAATTAGTAGAATTTGGAACTATTCTCTCTATAGAGTCCGGAAAAAATAGAGCTAAAAGCCAAACTTATATATTACTAAGCCTAGTATAGTACATATATGTAGTATAATGAACCTCAGCGTATATTAGGCCTAGGATGGTTAAGTTAGGGTTTTATTAGCAGCATAAATACAAGACCTTTCCTGCTTGGTCCAAAGTTAGTAGTACTAAATTCTACTTTCTAATTGTCCATTGCGTCAATATATGTACGGTAGCCCACCTGGTTATTATATGTACCATATAAACACGAGGGGAGACTGCTATATTCCCTCTCACTCACCTTTATTCCCTCTCACTCACCTTTATTCCCTCTCACTCACCTTTATTCCCTCTCACTCACCTTTATTCAGCTTTCAGGCAGGCATGAAGAGGCTTCGTAATCCTCATTATGTTAGAATAATCCATCTCTTGTTGGATTACCCATGGCCAGAGTTGTGGATGGTGGTGTGGATTAGTGGTAACCACTATTCACAACTCTGCTATCCGTGTGGCAGTGCAGCTGGAGATTACCAACAGGAAAGCCGTCGCCACCGTCGCCACCGTCGCCACCGTCGCCACCGTCGCCACCGTCGCCACCGTCGCCACCGTCGCCACCGTCGCCACCGTCGCCGCCTTCCTAATATATTCACAATGACGTACTTACTGTATAAACTTTTAAGAAATATCTCCTTTTATTACCGACTAAAAGAAAAATTATGTTTTATTTCAGGCTTCGCGTTTTATGTTGAAATATGTTTTTCATACAGTTGTAAACTTAAGCAGTTTGCAAAAGTGCATAAACGGTTGTCGAATTAACCTAATGTATTTTTCGTTTTTTCCTTTCTTCTACTCGTCTTCCACCTCATTTACTTTGTTCCTGCCTTTCATATTCTCTTAGTAACTTCCCCTATCTTTCCATCTCCCTCAGTTACTTTCTCCTATCATTTTATCTCTATAATCTACTGTTGTCTGTTTTCCTTACAATGCTTTCCATGTCAGCAGCCAACCTCCTTATCCATCCTTCTCGTCAAGTCCTCCTTCCATCTTTCTCATCTATACTACATTTACTATCTTCTGTATCTCCTTAATCTGCTTTCCCTCCAATCTCTATTTCCCTTCTCTCTCTCTCTCCATAACACATATCTACTTTCTCCTTTTTTCCACCTTTCATCTAATTTCCCTTTGCGCACAAAGAGAGAGCACAAGACAAGATGCAGTTTAGTGGTGTGAATGTCGTGACCTTTACCGCTGCTGCTATCTATCCTTTACCCGGTGTATCTTTATAATTAGGACCAGTGGTGGTGCTGGTCGCGGGTGAACACACACACAGTGGTCCTTATAAAGAGTGCTGCGGCTGGGTGCCTCTCACTCCCAGCCCTCAGTTCTGTATTCAACGTTGTACACGCACGCCGTTGTTGAGATTTGCTATCGTGCTCAGGCCCCAGGCACGCGTTACGCATCGCATACTCATGATGCGTAATTTGTTTATCTCATTGGATAACACGACGCAAACGCGCGCGTGTGGGTGAAGCAAGGTATTACATTGACGCAGACATGAGACGCAGGGTTTAACTAGGACGCAGACACGTGTCGGCGTCGAGCCATGACTAGGTCGTGTGTAAGACGCAATGGACGCCATGTGACGGACTTGACACACACACACACAGCGTATTTATAAACAATATACCTCTTAACAGTGACGCACTTCCGGTACCATTACTCCTGTTGTTATTCTCGAGTGTGTTTATGGCCGACAGAGAGAGTGACAAGTGTTGAGCAAGGCCTCGCCTTCTCTTTTAACATTATTACTGCACATAATTAAGAAGTTGTACTAGTGTAGCAGTAAACGAGTATTTACTACTCATAAACTACAGTGTACCATTGAGAGGTCTGCGGTGCGCCGGAGGGGTTCCGCTCAAGGGAGCTCCTCGGTGTACCACAGGGGTTCCAAAACTTGAACCTGTAGGGTAGTGAGAGAACCCGTGGCTTAAAAGAAGTCTGTGCGCTTACGTAATAAACCCGTATAAACAAACACAAAAATCCACTGAGATATCTAAACCAAAGAGGTTTAAAGTAAGAAATGTTTACCACTGATAACCACCCAGATTAGAAACCCCGCGAAAGGAGGATAACCAGTTTAGAAACCCCCTTTAATTGAATAGTCCCCGGCTTAATGAATCCTCGTATGTGAAGGACAGCCAGTTAAGAAATCCCGAGAAAGGAGGTTACCCTCTTAAGAAAGCCTGGTAATTGGAGGGCAGCCACTTAAGTCTGGGTGAGACGGGTGGGGTTGTGGTGTGCTCCGCTGGACGAGGACCAGAGCGAGCACCATGTCACGCAGGAAGGCTTCAGTGAGCAGCCTGCTGGGGGACGTGTGCAGGAAGATGACACGGAAGATGACCATCCATGACCCGTCAGCCGTGGCCTCCCTCATCAACACGCTGACGCTGCAGAACCCGGTGGTGCACACCCTCGCCGTCGGGGAGGCCGCCGAGCCCCGCGCCAGAGCCAGCTCCGTGCCTCCCTGCTTCAGGAATGATTCTGAACGCCGTCAGGACGAGGAGGATATGGCAGTGGTGAGGCGCCTCCACTATCGCCAACACCACCATTCAGGGGACACTTCGCCCCGCTCAGAGTACCTCTCCAGCGACGACGACGACGACGACGATGACGATGACGATGACTTCGACGAGTACATGGAAGAGTACCTCAGGGAGCAGTGTGAAGGTAACTATTGCCACAGCTTTCTTAGCAGGTCTTGGTGTTCTTTCATGTTCTCACTTATGTTCAACATTATCTTAAAACTTGTACGCCTAGGAAATGTACATACTCTTTTGCATGACCTAAAACATCAAAAAACCTTTTTCTCTTAATTTTAAGCCATTATTATTATGATACAAATGTTTTGATAGTATATTGGTTTATGATCACATCTTATGTGATCATAAACCAAGTGCCCAACCACTTGGAGGGTTGGGGATTGAACGCCGACCTGCACGAAGCGAGACCGTCGCTCAATCGTCCAGACCAAGTGGTTGGGTAAAGGGAGGATAAAAAGAGTGGGTGGTGGTGAGGCCAGGTAGGCAAGGTGGTGGGACGCGGGTGTTCATAACATTACCATCAAATACCTCTCTCCTTCATAACACCTGCCCGGATGCTCCTGGTATTCTCTGGCTCTCTCCAGATGTCTGACTGCCACCCCCCCCCCTCTCTCTCCATTGAGCAGGTGCCTGTCTGCCTGTTTGTATCTGATTGGCTGTGTTCATGTCTTCCCGTTGATGTTTGTCATTGTGTCTGCTGCCTGTATGTGTGTCTGCTGCCTGTATGTATGTGTGTGTGATTCCGCTTCGTTAGTGTGCCTTTGTGTCATCCTTCCTCTGTGTATATGCGGCCGGGGCTCTGTGCCACTATGTCACCTTTTAATAGTTTTTTCTCTGACTCTCCTAATTCTGTTGAACTTCCATCTACCGATTATCATCATCTCCGTGTTCTTAGTGTTGCCTTATAACATCCCTCTGGCACCGTTTGTTTTGGTGAACTATGTTTTTCTTGGTATACCCAGTGGTAGTGAGGCCTCGCTTGGTATACCCTGTGGTAGTGAGGCCTCGCTTGGTATACCCTGCGGTAGTGAGGCCTCGCTTGGTATACCCTGCGGTAGTGAGGCCTCGCTTGGTATACCCTGCGGTAGTGAGGCCTCGCTTGGTATACCCTGCGGTAGTGAGGCCTCGCTTGGTATACCCTGCGGTAGTGAGGCCTCGCTTGGTATACCCTGTGGTAGTGAGGCCTCGCTTGGTATACCCAGTGGTAGTGAGGCCTCGCTTGGTATACCCTGCGGTAGTGAGGCCTCGCTTGGTATACCCTGCGGTAGTGAGGCCTCGCTTGGTATACCCTGTGGTAGTGAGGCCTCGCTTGGTATACCCAGTGGTAGTGAGGCCTCGCTTGGTATACCCTGCGGTAGTGAGGCCTCGCTTGGTATACCCTGCGGTAGTGAGGCCTCGCTTGGTATACCCTGTGGTAGTGAGGCCTCGCTTGGTATACCCAGTGGTAGTGAGGCCTCGCTTGGTATACCCTGCGGTAGTGAGGCCTCGCTTGGTATACCCTGCGGTAGTGAGGCCTCGCTTGGTATACCCAGTGGTAGTGAGGCCTCGCTTGGTATACCCAGTGGTAGTGAGGCCTCGCTTGGTATACCCTGTGGTAGTGAGGCCTCGCTTGGTATACCCTGCGGTAGTGAGGCCTCGCTTGGTATACCCTGTGGTAGTGAGGCCTCGCTTGGTATACCCTGTGGTAGTGAGGCCTCGCTTGGTATACCCAGTGGTAGTGAGGCCTCGCTTGGTATACCCAGTGGTAGTGAGGCCTCGCTTGGTATACCCAGTGGTAGTGAGGCCTCGCTTGGTATACCCAGTGGTAGTGAGGCCTCGCTTGGTATACCCTGTGGTAGTGAGGCCTCGCTTGGTATACCCTGCGGTAGTGAGGCCTCGCTTGGTATACCCTGCGGTAGTGAGGCCTCGCTTGGTATACCCTGCGGTAGTGAGGCCTCGCTTGGTATACCCAGTGGTAGTGAGGCCTCGCTTGGTATACCCAGTGGTAGTGAGGCCTCGCTTGGTATACCCAGTGGTAGTGAGGCCTCGCTTGGTATACCCAGTGGTAGTGAGGCCTCGCTTGGTATACCCAGTGGTAGTGAGGCCTCGCTTGGTATACCCAGTGGTAGTGAGGCCTCGCTTGGTATACCCTGCGGTAGTGAGGCCTCGCTTGGTATACCCTGCGGTAGTGAGGCCTCGCTTGGTATACCCAGTGGTAGTGAGGCCTCGCTTGGTATACCCTGCGGTAGTGAGGCCTCGCTTGGTATACCCAGTGGTAGTGAGGCCTCGCTTGGTATACCCAGTGGTAGTGAGGCCTCGCTTGGTATACCCTGCGGTAGTGAGGCCTCGCTTGGTATACCCAGTGGTAGTGAGGCCTCGCTTGGTATACCCAGTGGTAGTGAGGCCTCGCTTGGTATACCCTGCGGTAGTGAGGCCTCGCTTGGTATACCCAGTGGTAGTGAGGCCTCGCTTGGTATACCCTAATCTATGCACAACTGTAGACCGGTGGGGTATGTGACAAGTGTGTGTGGGGGGGGGGGGCGCTTGTCAATAAGGTGTCAATACTGTATTATCAAGACACAAGTCCTCAAGACGGGTTCAGTTCAGGTATATTTGTATTTAGAAATCATTCCATTAGAAATATATTTGAC
>NC_091155.1:30703175-30775675 GCF_040958095.1 Procambarus clarkii | reverse complement strand
ACTCCAACACACACACACGTGCACACACACCCACGTGCAAACACACCCACGTGCACCCACGCGCACACACCCACACGCACACATTCCCACACACACCTACACTCCCACACACACGCCCACACATACACACACACAGGTGGTGGAGGCTGACTCCATACAGTTTCAAATGTAGATATGATAGAGCCCAGTAGGCTCAGGAATCTGTACACCAGTTGATTGACAGTTGAGAGGCGGGACCAAAGAGCCAAAGCTCAACCCCCGCAAGCACAAATAGGTGAGTACACACGCGCGCGCACGCCCGAATGTGTGATTAAACGTTTCATTCAGTGATTTGTCAGCTTTTACTTAAAGTTCATTAATATGTTGGGAAGACGTGTGAAGGAAGTCATTTATGGTAACTATTTATAAGATAAAAGTTTTTTTTTTTAATTTTTGTCAAGAGGGGCGAGTTTATTGGGCAGCGCCACTCATCCTGTGAGTGAACACACCGCCATAGTGACAGTATTGGGCAGCGCCACTCATCCTGTGAGTGAACACACCGCCATAGTGACAGTATTGGGCAGCGCCACTCATCCTGTGAGTGAACACACCGCCATAGTGACAGTATTGGGCAGCGCCACTCATCCTGTGAGTGAACACACCGCCATAGTGACAGTATTGGGCAGCGCCACTCATCCTGTGAGTGAACACACCGCCATAGTGACAGTATTGGGCAGCGCCACTCATCTTGTGAGTAAACACACCGCCATAGTGACAGTATTGGGCAGCGCCACTCATCCTGTGAGTGAACACACCGCCATAGTGACAGTATTGGGCAGCGCCACTCATCCTGTGAGTGAACACACCGCCATAGTGACAGTATTGGGCAGCGCCAGTCATCCTGTGAGTGAACACACCGCCATAGTGACAGTATTGGGCAGCGCCACTCATCCTGTGAGTGAACACACCGCCATAGTGACAGTATTGGGCGTGCGCCACTCATCCTGTGAGTGGACACACCGCCATAGTGACAGTATTGGGCAGCGCCACTCATCCTGTGAGTGGACACACCGCCATAGTGACAGTATTGGGCAGCGTCACTCATCCTCTGAGTGGACACACCGTCATAGTGACAGTATTGGGCAGCGTCACTCATCCTGTGAGTGGACACACCGCCATAGTGACAGTATTGGGCAGAGCCACTCATCCTGTGAGTGGACACACCGCCATAGTGACAGTATTGGGCAGAGCCACTCATCCTGTGAGTGGACACACCGCCATAGTGACAGTATTGTATAGCGCCACTCATCCTGTGAGTGGACACACCGCCAAAGAGACAGTATTGGGCAGCGCCACTCATCTTGTGAGTGGACACACTGCCATAGTGACAGTATTGGGCAGCGCCACTCATCCTGTGAGTGGACACACCGCCAAAGAGACAGTATTGGGCAGCGCCACTCATCCTGTGAGTGGACACACCGCCTAAGAGACAGTATTGGGCAGCGCCACTCATCCTGTGAGTGGACACACCGCCAAAGAGACAGTATTGGGCAGCGCCACTCATCCTGTGAGGGACACACTGCCATAGTGACAGTATGGAACCCTAGTATCTTGCGGGTGCAAAATGGGGAAATCTTTTAAGAATAGTATCAATATTTGACAAATGGTATTTTTCCTGACTCAATGTGGGGTTTATTGTTCTATTCATATTTCTAATGACTTAGATGTTCATATTCACGTAGATAGTGGTCAAGGCGGTGTCCATCACTCTCACCACAGATTCTGCAACTCCGCTGATCAACTGTTGTTTCCATTCCAAATCTCCATGGATATTTGTATCCAAGACGGATTCTCGCTAGTACTGATTCTCTCCCGCGGCCACCTCCTCTTCGGCCATAATGACTGGAATTGCCAGCAGCAACCATGTTGTACCATCGTACAGATTCCCTGATTTGTGCTTCAATCCTCCTTTCCTCAGTAACCTTGTCGCGGTGATATTGCCTGATGTTACCTCTAATTTGTAGAAGAGTCTTGGGTATGAAATATTAAATGTGGTCTTTTAGTGTCAATATCCTTATCCTTGCCTACTTCACCGCCATCTGCACTTGGCTGACCAGCTCAAACATGTTTATTATGACACGATCCTGTATGTATGCATGAGGTGTATGTGGTGTGTGTATTGTTATGCAATCATTGCCACCCCTGAGGGCCGTGGCGCGTGACGTCACGCGCCACGGCTCCTCATAATAAGGTCTCCACACATTGCTGTGCAAGACGCCTCAAGTGTTGTGTTAGTGGTGGCTGGGACGGCAGCACCAGCCTGCCTGTGCACCAGCACCGGCCTGCCTGTGCACCAGCGTGCCTGTGCACCAGCACCGGCGTGCCTGTGCACCAGCACCAGCCTGCCTGTGCACCAACACCAGCCTGCCTGTGCACCAGCACCAGCCTGCCTGTGCACCAACACCAGCCTGCCTGTGCACCAACACCAGCGTGCCTGTGCACCAACACCAGCGTGCCTGTGCACCAGCACCGGCGTGCCTGTGCACCAGCACCGGCGTGCCTGTGCACCAGCACCGGCGTGCCTGTGCACCAACACCAGCGTGCCTGTGCACCAGCACCAGCGTGCCTGTGCACCAGCACCAGCGTGCCTGTGCACCAGCACCAGCCTGCCTGTGCACCGACACCAGCCTGCCTGTGCACCAACACCAGCCTGCCTGTGCACCAACACCAGCGTGCCTGTGCACCAGCACCAGCCTGCCTGTGCACCAACACCAGCGTGCCTGTGCACCAGCACCAGCCTGCCTGTGCACCGACACCAGCGTGCCTGTGCACCAGCACCAGCCTGCCTGTGCACCAGCACCAGCGTGCCTGTGCACCAGCACCAGCGTGCCTGTGCACCAACACCAGCGTGCCTGTGCACCAGCACCAGCGTGCCTGTGCACCAACACCAGCGTGCCTGTGCACCAGCACCAGCGTGCCTGTGCACCAGCACCAGCCTGCCTGTGCACCAGCACCGGCGTGCCTGTGCACCAGCACCAGCGTGCCTGTGCACCAGCACCAGCCTGCCTGTGCACCGACACCAGCGTGCCTGTGCACCAGCACCAGCCTGCCTGTGCACCAGCACCAGCGTGCCTGTGCACCAGCGTGCCTGTGCACCAACACCAGCGTGCCTGTGCACCAGCACCAGCGTGCCTGTGCACCAACACTAGCGTGCCTGTGCACCAACACCAGCGTGCCTGTACACCAGCACCAGCGTGCCTGTGCACCAGCACCAGCGTGCCTGTGCACCAACACCAGCCTGCCTGTGCACCAGCACCAGCCTGCCTGTGCACCAACACCAGCCTGCCTGTGCACCAACACCAGCGTGCCTGTGCACCAACACCAGCCTGCCTGTGCACCAGCACCAGCCTGCCTGTGCACCAGCACCAGCCTGCCTGTGCACCAACACCAGCCTGCCTGTGCACCAACACCTGCGTGCCTGTGCACCAACACCAGCCTGCCTGTGCACCGACACCAGCGTGCCTGTGCACCAGCACCAGCCTGCCTGTGCACCAACACCAGCCTGCCTGTGCACCAACACCAACGTGCCTGTGCACCAACACCAGCCTGCCTGTGCACCGACACCAGCGTGCCTGTGCACCAACACCAGCGTGCCTGTGCACCAGCACCAGCGTGCCTGTGCACCAACACCAGCGTGCCTGTGCACCAGCACCAGCGTGCCTGTGCACCAGCACCAGCGTGCCTGTGCACCAACACCGGCGTGCCTGTTCACCAGCACCAGCGTGCTCTTATCTTGAGATCTTGTTATCTTGAGATGATTTCGGGGCTTAGTGTCCCCGCGGCTCGGTCCTCGACCAGGCCTCCACCCCCAGGAAGCAGCCCGTAGCAGCTGTCTAACTCCCAGGTACCTATTTACTGCTAGGTAACAGGGGCATCAGGGTGAAAGAAACATTTTGCCCATTTGTCTCCGCCTCCACCGGGGATCGAACCCGGAACCTCAGGATTACGAATACGAAACGCTGCCCACTCAGCTGTCAGGCGCTCTTGAACACGCCTACATCACTACTCCCGATTTGTCGTGGGTTCGATTCCTTGGAAGGGCGAAACGTTTTTGAAAATTACAGTGTACCCGATATTGCCATTCACCGAGGAGTAACTATGTGCCTGGGAGTCAGTCAACTGTTGTGGGTTGTGTCCTGGGTAAGGTCTGTTCGCTAGAGGGACAGTGATAAGCCTTGCAAGATTCCTATTCCACATCAATGGGAAAGCAAAGTGGAGAGCGATTGGGCTTATTCCTCTCAGGGTAGGCGAGATTGCAGAGCTGGAAAACAAGCAGAGATCTATTGTTGCACGCGTTGAATCCAAGCACTCAACGCTGTACTCCTTGGAATGATGTACTCCTTGGAATAATGTACTCCTTGGAATAATGTACTCCTTGGAATGATGTACTCCTTGGAATGAAGGCAAGAGTACAGGTATACTCCTATACTTTCATTCTTGTATACCTGTATATATCTTATAATGTGCAGGTTCTATACATGCAAAATAATATTACAATGTACTGAAAACTTATATGGTAGGAAGTGCAAAATATATTAAATAAAAAGTTAGTGTGCCATAAGCACAATTATAGTAAACATTGGAGGCCACTACTTCTCAGTCTTCTGCCAACAAATAAAAGAAACGTTGCTGGTACAACAGTGGAAGTTTTCAAGACAAAATTGGACAGGTTCCTCCTGGAGTTACCCGATCAGCCTGGCTGTCAACTCCGAGGTTTAGAGATAGAGGGAAAAGATAGACTGCGAGACACTGTGAAACATGACTGCAAGAAAAGGGACAAGAAATAATGTTTATGGATGTGAGGTGGCGTGTAGAGTAACTGTGAGAGTTACAGTCAGCAGTCGTCTGTTCCTGTACCTACCTGTGTAAACAAAATACTGTTGCACAGGTATATGGGAACTATGTGAAGAGTGCAAGACCACTCTCAACAAAAGAAGTTAATATAGAGAAAAGACGAGTGTGTGAAGTACATAATAACAGGTTCCAGGAAGTTTTCCCAACTAATTTGGAACAACTGGCAAATTACAAGGGGAAAAAGTTCAACTAGCCCAGAGGGCCAGTAGGATGGGTGGACCAGCAGAGCAGTGAGGGAGCACAGGAGGAGCGGGACCATCCACAATTCGTTGCAATGAGGGATTCATTGTGGAAATGCGTACTGGAGGCATCTCTGGTTGCAACGAATCCCTCATTGCAACCAGAGATGCCTCCAGTACGCATTTCCACACACTATGGGCTGATTTCACGGAGCACAAGCTAAGAACGTCAGTGTCTGAAGATGCTTCACTGCGGGTACCAAAGAACGCCGCTGAAGATGAGGTTGGCGGAACGCTGGCGAAAGTAGACCGCAAAGAAATGGAAGGTAGCCAAAACTGTCTCATATACATATATTCATGAAGATGATTCCTTCTGAAGATGTATTAATATACGAAAGTATTTAAGGAAATTCCTGTTTCAATTCTTCCTCCGTGGTCTGACACGGTCATATATTTATGAAATAGGATATGCAAGAACCCTTTAATATTTTATTTTTCGTAATTTTTGAGCCGAATTCTGACTCTCTGCACCTATTT
This sequence comes from Procambarus clarkii, assembly GCF_040958095.1. NCBI lineage: Eukaryota > Metazoa > Arthropoda > Malacostraca > Decapoda > Cambaridae > Procambarus > Procambarus clarkii. The sequence continues at coordinate 30,770,066 of NC_091155.1, read as the reverse complement.
GCAGTTTCCAATTACGACTTTTTATACAAAATATATGCCAATTACTAAAGACGGCATGGGTCATATTTAACTACAACCAAGTGTCACTTGCACACAGGCCCCTGCAAAGTACTCTTGAAACATATCCTGAGGATGCTTGTCCAAGCGTCAGCCCCGGAAAAGCTTATTCATAAATTTTCCCTAATTGTTTAATCAAACGCTATTTTTTGTTATTTTAAATTATTTATGGATGCAAATCGTGAAGAAATTGACACGCCATGAATAATGTGAAAATATTGAATTACGAAATAAAAATTAAACAAGAAATGACTTGAGCTTTTTGGTATTAACTAACACATCTTCAAAAGTACGGTTAACACGAAAGCGCTCTTTTATATACTGTATATATATATAATATGACCAGTACAATAAAGGTAAAAACAAGGGGGGATACATAGGGGATAAATTGGGGACGAAGCACATAACATAAGAATAAAAGGTAACTGCAGAAGGCCTATTGGCCCATACAAATATGTATTCAGGTAAAGTACATACATACAAGGCGAGATACAAAAGTTGATGGATTTATAGATAGAGCTAGTACATACAATGCCTAAAGCCACTATTACGCAAAGCGTAATACGAGGCGGCTCCTATCTATAACCACCCGATCCCACTATATCAGGTGGGATCGGGTGGTTATAGATAGGATTAATTCAGGTGAAAGATTAATCAGGTGTAATTGACCTGTTATGTTGAACAGTGTCTTCTGTGTTGGCATCGTTATGTTCTCGTCTTGTCCTTACTCTCATGGTGGGTAGAGTAAATAGTTCCGTGATTTGGGTGTTCATGGTAGGTTGTTCTATTCTTATGTGAATTGCTTCAAGAATTTGTAATCGTCTTACATCTTGGGTTTTGTCTATTATACAGGTATTTTTGTTCAACATTTCTCTTGTTAGGGTGATGTCATGGGCTTGTCTCGTGTGATTCCTGGGGGCACCGGATTGAAGATGGCATGTCAAACGCCTCGTCAGCTTGGTCGACGTCATACCTATGTACTTCGATTGAAGGTTACATCCTTCATGGGGGCAAGTGTACATGTATACAACGCTTGACTGCTGTAGAGGGTTCTCCGTCGGTTTCGGGCTGTTTTTGATAAGGAGTTCAGAAGTCTTCTTGGTTTTGTATAATATGATCAGGTCTATGTTTTGGTTAGAAGTAATGCTTTTTACTCCTTTACGGATTATTTCTTTCATTATTCTTTCCTCTTTTTTATGTTCACTGTGCATAGTTGATTTGCAATATAATTTTATTGGAGGTGTTGTAGTTTCTGTTCTAGGTTCAGAATTATACCATCGGTCCAAGTATCTTCTTATAGCAGCGTTTATTTCCGCGTTGCTATATCCGTTGTTCACCAATACCTGTGTTATTCTTTCAAACTCACGTTGCTCCATTCGGAGCAGTGGGTAAGCGTTCGACGAATATAAGCATTAAGAACACTGGCTTTGAATCTTTGGGGGCACTCACTTCTACCGTTCAGGCATAATCCTATGTTGGTAGGCTTAGTATATACGTTGGTGCTTAAAGAGTGTATATATATATATATATATATATATATATATATATATATATATATATATATATATATATATATATATATATATATATATATATATATATATATATACACACACACACAAAAATAATAGATTAGAATAAAAGAAACGTCTGATGTACTATTGACCTATACGAGGCGGCTTCAACGTATATTCACCTAAACTCATATATGTCTAAACTACGTTTGAAACAGTCCAGGGAGGAAAGTTAATAGTGAGAAAATGGAATGGTTGGAGCTAATACAATAGTGGACGGTCGGGAGTCGCTGCATTACACAACCGGCAGTTGGTAAGGCGGGGCCAAGGAGCTAACGCTAGATCCTGCAAGCACAGGTGAGTGCACACACACACACACCCACACACACACACACACACACACACTCACACTCACACTCACACACACACCCACACACACACTCACACACACACACACACACACACACACACACACACACTCACACTCACACACACACTCACACTCACACACACCCACACACACACTCACACTCACACACACACACACTCACACACACACACACTCACACTCACACACACACACACACACACACACACACACACACACACACACACACCTCCCATACAAATTAACTCTTCAGGCAGAGAGGGAGGGAGGGAGGATGAGTTGGTGGAGGAGGGAGGATGAAGAACATTGGAGGGAGGGGGTAAAGCGTGGGGTGGGAGGGATGAAAAGGATGGGTGCGAGAGAGGGGGAAAGGATGGGCGGTGGAGAGGAAAAGGATGGGTGGTGGAGAGGAAAAGGATGGGTGGGAGGGGAAGCATGGGTAGGAGGAAAATGCTGTGTGAGAGGAAGGAAAATGCTGGGAGGGAGGGAGGGAGGGAAGGATTGCGTGTAAGGAAGGGAGAGTGAAGGATGTAAGAGGGGGGATGGTAAAAGTGACAGGATGAGTGACGGAGGGAAGGGAGGTAATTGAGAGCCTTGCTGGTAGTGTGGGATCATTATTTTGTTTAATTAAGCGAAAGCTCAAGGGATCTTGTTAGCCAGCGAAGGAGAACGGGAACTAACTCCAGGAATTCTGTGTTGTCAGCTTGTCGTATCCTCAGTAGTCACTTACATTTGACTTGGGAAGACAAATTGAAGACAAAAATAACATTGGTGGAGTGTGTGGTCTAGGGAAAGCTGGTACAAGTTTCCCGTCTTAGAGCAACACAGTAAGATCCAGCAATCCAGGTTAGCCAACAGACATTGCATATTTGAGAAATTACCTGAAGATTTAATTTTAATCTGTAGAAACACAGGAGTTGGTCGACAGGATGAACTAAAATAATCGTAGTGTGACTGTCAGCTTAGTGCGAGATGTCATTTGAAGACCCTAGGCTGAAGAAATAACCTTTCTTCCATAGAAGATTTAATGTATATGTTGACCAGACCACACACTAAAAGGTGAAGGGACGACGACGTTTCGGTCCGTCCTGGACCATTCTCATGTCGATTGTCGGCTTGAGAATGGTCCAGGACGGACCGAAACGTCGTCGTCCCTTCACCTTCTAGTGTGTGGTCTGGTCAACATACTTTAGTCACGTTATTGTGACTCATCGCCTGCATTTAATGTATATTTTCCTAGCTGTATTTTTGGAGGGTAAATGCAGCTCCTGGGTCCCCGTCTCTCAATCTTCATTTGTATACTTCAATCATATCCACCCTTAAGTACCTTCCCGTGTTGACAATTTAAATTAACCTTTGTATTTATGTAATGTGTCTCCATACAGGAGGTTCCTAATGTCCAGGATTAACTTTTGACATCCGTCTTGATCAACTTTCTAGAGAATATTTTGTTCATTTTCAGTTGGGTGTCCCAAACGTAGTTACATAAGGGAGTCTATGGCAGGATCATGCTGAAGACCAAGGCTAAATACGTTTATTGAGACTAAAATATATCTCAAAGGGATAGAGTAGCTTAGGCTATTTTTACCCCCCTTTCTGAAGGAGGGGGGTGGGGGGGTGGGTAGGGAGAAATAGCTGCCCTAACCCCCCCCCCCACCCAACACAGATGCTTCGTAATAGGAACCCTAGTATCAAATCCAAGTATCCTATCCTAGTATCATATCCTACCTTGCCCCTCCACCTTCTCCAGTTAAATGTTATGAAGAAGTTAATGTTAAACAGAACGTCGCAACATGTACTAAGGTATCGGAGTATGTACATGTGGATGTTACACAGTATTCATTATAAACATCCATATATGTGTTCGGGGGGCCACATATATGGATGCCTGGATATAAGGAGAGGGTGTACCCTGGAGAGGGGGGCCTAACAGCTGAGTGGACAGCGCTTCGGATTCGTAGTCCTGAAGTTCCGGGTTCAATCCCCGGTGGAGGCGGAAATCAATGGGCAAAGTTTCTTTCACCCTGATGTTCCTGTTCACCTAGCAGTAAATAGGTACTTGAGAGTTTAGACAATGCTTCGGGCTGCTTCCTGGGGTGTGTAACAAAAGAAGCCTGGTCGAGGACCGGGCCCGCGGAGACGTTAAGCCCCCGAAATCATCTCAAGATAACCTCTCAAGAAGATGGTCGAGGATCGGGCCGCAGGGACGTTGAGTCCTGAAACCATCGCAAGGTATATCGCAAGGTATGTTGAAACACACGTGAAGAGTCACACACTCACACACACACACACGCACGCACGCACGCACGCACGCACGCACGCACGCACACACACACACACACACACACACACACACACACACACACACACACACACACACACACACACACACAGCTCCCTGACAAGACAGCAAGCCTGGCATAGCTGTCAACACCCCCACACACAGTGTCAGCAAGGCGGACAGTCCGCCCCTTATCATGCCTGCCGCTTACTGTATTTCCTATTTCTAAACTTTCTCCTCACCCGCACCTCTTGATCGTCTTTACACCAACAAGTAACCTGGCAGAGGGAGCATCGTCTGCAAGAAGTCACTGATACCATCGTTGTATTTACGATGGGTGTTGTGAATGTTGTGGGAATGGTGGTGTTGATGGGTGTACAGTGAGAGGTTGTGAAGCGGAAGTTGTGGTGTGGACTTGACGCACGGAGATAACACCCACGGCCAGGTTGTTGACTGCTGCTGCTTGTTGTTGTTGTTGTTCACTCTGCTTCACTCCTGGTCTTGTTGTTCACTCTGATATACTGATGGTGCTTTTAATGCTTCCTCTTCGTCGTCCGCCTTCTCTTATTCTTTCTTCTCTTCCACATGCTCATTCTTCTGTCTTCTCTTCCTCTAACCATGTTTGATCTTCCTACTCTTCATCCGCCGGTTCTTCGTCCTACTCCTCTTCACCCTTCTCTTTCCCCTATTTTATTGCGCCTTTTGGAGAGGGAGAGGTAGAGGAGACTTTTTTTATTATTAATACATTAGGTACATCTGCATTTGTGCAGCTGCCCTAGACTACACGAAGGGGAGCACCGTGTGTCAAAAGGCTAGCTACGTGGAGGTAAAAAATCCCCATCACACAGGATGGGTGGTCATACAGAGGCATGTGATCAGTAGTCTGCACTGACAGACTCTGGGAGCATTATGAGGATATCATCACCAACACAAGCGTGAATAAGGTACCAGTGCTACTGAGTCTCCATCTCACAGGAGACTGGTGAGTGGCCGCCCGCCAGCCAGTCTCCGGGGTGAACCCTGCCACACTACCTCCGGGCCACTCCGTAAGAAATACAACCTTTTACCATAACCAGGAACATGCGATCGTCAGTCGTCCCACCTCACCTGCGTGTCCGAGGCCCGGGGGGGGGGGTAATATCAGTGGAAAGCGCCAAACCATTACGACTAGCACGTGGAAGGTGTTTTACTGAACACGTGGAATTTGTAACGTTGGTTACGTTAATTGAGTCCGTTCTCGTCATGTGTCAATCGTTCAATTTGAAGTGGTAAAGACTCGCTAGAAGCGTACGAATCTAAACCTAATCTATCGAGGTAGAGGCTCACGGGTCTCGGGAATCGTCAGTTTTTGCCGCGTTATGAATTTCACTAAAGCATTGCCATTTTTACGTTAGGGTCCCCAAAGGTGGATGTGGTTACTGTGGTGTGTTAAGTGAGAGGACAGGTTGAGTACCGCTGCCGCACTAACGCTGTTCACGTGAGGTTCTCAACTGGTAGTTTAGGTGTGTAACGAGGCCCCAGGTCACAGCCTTCACTCAGTACTCTTGAGCTCTTGGTTGATTGTAAAGATTAAGCCACCCAGAGACAAAGCTCTTGGTTTGGTGTTGGAGGCTTATATGGGCCTCCGAGTGTACTCCAGTCGTTAGTATAGTACTCTGACTGGCTTGTGTATTCCGTCTCTGATAATCGGGTCAATCATATAATGCTCTTCGTCACACTGTGTCTGATTGGCCTGGACGACGAGACATTAGGAGGATGGTTCTGAAATAGTCAAGGAGTCGCTGTTGTGCTTACCTCATTAAGGTAGTGACAAATATATGATGTTGCTTGAAATTCTATCATTGATAACGTCTTGACGTTAAGGGGCGACGGGTGCCTGAGAGGCCCAGAGATGCTCACAGATGGCGCCTACCTCCCGTCACACTAAACACTACTTTTGTCAGTAAAGTTATTAATAATAATAATAATGCACACTTAATATTTGATCACAGGGGTTCTTGACGCAGGTAATGTAGTTGGTCTCATCACCACCACCACCATTATTACCACCACCACCACTACCACCCCTGTCTCTCACAGGTGGCGTCATTAACACAGGGTGTATACTTCCTTCCGTCCCTCGGGCACATTTGTGATTCCAGTTTGTGTGTGTGCTGCACCTGGTTATATTTCCCCGCCAGTGTGTGGCGGGGACACGGGCGTCATGACCAGGGAAATGCTAATGTTGATATTATCTCTGCGCCATGTGTGGCGTCTCTAGGTCGGGGCGGCGGAGGGGCGAGGGAGGCAGATGTTGGCGGAAAGAAATAAATAATATGTCATAGCGTCCAAATTGAGGTGCATTAAGTGTGAGGACAGGACAGATGAGGACGAGGAAGCCAATGATGAAGGAAAGTGAACATTAATGATAAAGATAATACCAATAACAATGTCATTTTCAGGTCGGGTAATGGTGTTAATGCCGTTAACAGCAAGCAATAGATAAGATAGTCAAAACGGACTATCTAAAAGAAGCACACTTAACAACGTGACAAAAATGACCCTTACCAGTCTGACCAATCTTGGCCACCAGTCTTCTGACGTCTCACCCGCAGCAGATGACAGCCCCTGCAAATGTAATCTGCCGTGGCTAACTACCCTTTGTAAATGTAACTCGTTATGGGTACGAAACCCTTGTAAATGTAATCTGTCATTGCTACTAATCTTTGTAAAAGGGATGAACAAAGAGTTTCAACTCTTCTGACCATGTCGTAGCTCAGTCGATTAAGGCAGCGTCTGGGATGCTCTCGGACGTAGGTTCGAATTCTCGTCACGGCCTTTGTGGATTTGTTCATTTGTAAAAGGGAATGTGTGACGGGCCACGAATCGTGGTCAAATGTTAGCGTGGGCTTGTAGCTGTTGTTTTGTGTCTGCCAGCGACCTGTTGTGGTGTCCTCTGCAGGTGAGGGAGGCGGTCAGGTGCTGGTGCACGAAGGTGGTGAGTGTTGGGGACTTCCTGTACGTGTTGGTGGTTTAAGTAGCGGACGCTTGGGTGAGTGGGGCGTCCGCCGCCAGTAGACACACTGTCACGCCCCGTGAAGACACCTACTGGTGTTAGAGACAGGTGGGCCCCCGCTCCGTGTTAGAGACAGGTGGGCCCCCGCTCCGTGTTAGAGACAGGTGGGCCCCCGCTCCGTGTTAGAGACAGGTGGGCCCCCGCTCCGTGTTAGAGACAGGTGGGCCCCCGCTCCGTGTTAGAGACAGGTGGGCCCCCGCTCCGTGTTAAGAGACAGGTGGGCCCCCGCTCCGTGTTAGAGACAGGTGGGCCCCCGCTCCGTGTTAGAGACAGGTGGGCCCCCGCTCCGTGTTAGAGACAGGTGGGCCCCCGCTCCGTGTTAGAGACAGGTGGGCCCCCGCTCCGTGTTAGAGACAGGTGGGCCCCCGCTCCGTGTTAGAGACAGGTGGGCCCCCGCTCCGTGTTAGAGACAGGTGGGCCCCCGCTCCGTGTTAGAGACAGGTGGGCCCCCGCTCCGTGTTAGAGACAGGTGGGCCCCCGCTCCGTGTTAGAGACAGGTGGGCCCCCGCTCCGTGTTAGAGACAGGTGGGCCCCCGCTCCTGCTCTCTCCTCCTCATTCCTGCTGTATTCGTCCTCATCTGTTCTTCTTTTCTTGTCCTGCATTTTTTGACCTTCATCCTCTTCTTCTTTACTTACCATCCCACATTATCTCTCTTCCTGACCCTAGGAATCGACTTGAGAATGGTCCAGGACGGACCGAAGCGTCGTCATCCCTTCACATTCTAGTGTGTGGTCTGGTCAACTTTCTGACCCTACCTTACACTTCCCTTTTGCTTCTTTTCACCTTCTCGTATTACACTTCCTCCCTTACGGCCTCCTTCTCGGCCACGTGACCTTGACCTGACTTGTAACAACCCTCCTCCCTTGCGGGCGCGCGCGCACTAACACACACACACAGTGATGCATTAGGAAGTGATGTGGTGGAGGCTGACTCCATACACAGTTTCAAGTGTAGATATGATAGAGCCCAGTAGGCTCAGGAACCTGTACACCTGTTGATTGACGGTTGAGAGGCGGGACCAAAGAGCCAGAGCTCAACCCCCGCAAGCACAATTAGGTGAGTACACTGACGGTTGAGAGGCGGGACCAAAGAGACAAAGCTCAACCCCCGCAAGCACAATTAGGTGAGTACAATTAGGTGAGTACACTGACGGTTGAGAGGCGGGACCAAAGAGACAAAGCTCAACCCCCGCAAGCACAACTAGGCGAATACACACAGGTAGATAGGGTCCTGACGGTTTAGTGGACAGCGCTCGGGATTCGTAGTCCTAAGAACCCGGATTCGTTCCCCGGCGGAGGCGGAAACAAATGGGCAGAGCTTCTTTCACCCAGATGCTCATGTTCACCTAGCAGTGAATAGGTACCTGGGAGTTAACAGCTGCTGCGGGCTGCTTCCTGGGGATGTGTGCGCGCTTGTGTTAAGAGAAATATATGTAGTAGACATAATAGAGGTTAAATAGACAGGTTATATAGGCAGGGGTCCCATGAGTTAATAGCTAGATCGTGCAGACTCAAGTAGTAAATACACACACACACACAAGGCCAGTAAGCACTTGGAACCCACTTGAAGGCTGCCTCCATCAATAGTTTTTTAAAGCAATTATGATAGGAAACAACGTGGAAGTCACTGCATTAGACGACCGGCAGTGGGTTTGGCAGGGCCCAGGAGCTGAAGCTTGGAGCTGTGAACCATGAGGGAAGGACTGGTAGGCAGGTGAACGGTCACCACCACGTCTTGGGCAGACCAGTTGTGTGGTGCACAACACTGGTATGGGATCCTCATCTTGTGAAGCATGCATAGAGAACCTTGACCACACCACACACTAGTAGGTGAAGGGACGACGACGTTTCGGTCCGTCCTGGACCATTCTCAAGTCGATTGTGAGCATTCTCACGATCGACTTGAGAACGGTCCGAAACGTCGTCGTCCGTTCACCTTCTAGTGTGTGGTCTGGTCAACATACTTCAGCCACGTTATTGTGACTCATTACCTGCACATGCATAGAGTACGTCCAGTCCAGAGCTGTTCAACATGAAGGGGTTTGTCCACTCGGACTGGTTGCTTGAGCATCTTGCAGGGTCAGCGTTCGATTCCCTATGGTCTCAAGTGGTTGAGCATTGATCCTTATATCCCAGATCCTAGTCTTCATAGAATTAGAACTAGAAATTTTCAACTTGTTCGTTACCCTTTCACATCCCTTCCAAGTACTACATTCACCTCATAGTTACTTCACTTTCACCATGACGTGTGTCTGAAATAAGGAAACTAAGGAAGGGAAACAGTTACAGGAGAATCGACCAGTTAACCAGAGACAGTCGTTACCAAATGTGAGAGACTCCAGCAAGAGAATAGACCTGAGAAATAAGTGAGATAGTCACAATACTCCCACAGTAGAGTGGTCAACACCACCAGTGGAAGACAATACTCCCACAGCACAGTGGTCAACACCTCCAGTGGAAGACAATACTCCCACAGCACAGTGGTCAACACCACCAGTGGAAGACAATACTCCCACAGCACAGTGGTCAACACCTCCAGTGGAAGACAATACTCCCACAGCACAGTGGTCAACACCACCAGTGGAAGACAATACTCCCACAGCACAGTGGTCAACACCTCCAGTGGAAGACAATACTCCCACAGCACAGTGGTCAACACCTCTAGTGGAAGACAATACTCCCACAGCACAGTGGTCAACACCTCCAGTGGAAGACAATACTCCCACAGCACAGTGGTCAACACCTCCAGTGGAAGACAATACTCCCACAGCACAGTGGTCAACACCTCTAGTGGAAGACAGTACTCACACAGCACAGTGGTCAACACCTCCAGTGGAAGACAATACTCACACAGCACAGTGGTCAACACCACCAGTGGAAGACAATACTCCCACAGCACAGTGGTCAACACCTCTAGTGGAAGACAATACTCACACAGCACAGTGGTCAACACCACCAGTGGAAGACAATACTCCCACAGCACAGTGGTCAACACCTCTAGTGGAAGACAATACTCACACAGCACAGTGGTCAACACCACCAGTGGAAGACAATACTCCCACAGCACAGTGGTCAACACCACCAGTGGAAGACAATACTCCCACAGCACAGTGGTCAACACCTCTAGTGGAAGACAGTACTCACACAGCACAGTGGTCAACACCTCCAGTGGAAGACAATACTCACACAGCACAGTGGTCAACACCTCTAGTGGAAGACAATACTCACACAGCACAGTGGTCAACACCACCAGTGGAAGACAATACTCCCACAGCACAGTGGTCAACACCTCTAGTGGAAGACAGTACTCACACAGCACAGTGGTCAACACCTCCAGTGGAAGACAATACTCACACAGCACAGTGGTCAACACCACCAGTGGAAGACAATACTCCCACAGCACAGTGGTCAACACCTCTAGTGGAAGACAATACTCACACAGCACAGTGGTCAACACCACCAGTGGAAGACAATACTCACACAGCACAGTGGTCAACACCACCAGTGGAAGACAATACTCACACAGCACAGTGGTCAACACCACCAGTGGAAGACAATACTCACACAGCACAGTGGTCAACACCTCTAGTGGAAGACAATACTCTTCCTACTATACTACTACTATTCTTCCTTCTATACTACTATTGTAGTATACAATAGTGGTCAACACCTCTAGTGGAAGACAAAACTCACACAGCACAGTGGTCAACGCCACCAGTGGAAGACAATACTCCCACAGCACAGTGGTCAACACCTCTAGTGGAAGACAATACTCACACAGCACAGTGGTCAACACCACCAGTGGAAGACAATACTCCCACAGCACAGTGGTCAACACCACCAGTGGAAGACAATACTCACACAGCACAGTGGTCAACACCTCTAGTGGAAGACAATACTCCCACAGCACAGTGGTCAACACCTCTAGTGGAAGACAATACTCACACAGCACAGTGGTCAACACCACCAGTGGAAGACAATACTCCCACAGCACAGTGGTCAACACCTCGAGCTTCAAGACGAGACTTCAGTGAACCAGAGCGTGAAGGAACACAAAAAATAACACACCAACAGCTAGACAGCGCCAGGTCCTGTTGCGCAGTGGTCAACGCTGTTGTGTTACACTTTAAAGGTACCGGGTTCGATTCTCGCGAGAGGACAGAGCCGTTTGGAAAAGGATGCCTTTTACCGTTTACCTGATGCCTCTGTTCATCTAGTAGTAACTAGGTTCCTGGAAGTTGGCCTAAGGGGACCTCGATAGCCCTAAGAGGCTCCCTGACCCCGACAAGGGGAGAGCATTACTGTGTTGACAGTCAGAGGAGGGCACTCAGAGGCCAGCACACACACACACACACACACACACACACACACACACACACACACACACACACACACACACACACACACACACACACACCATTGTCACGCCCCCGTAAGATGCACTTCATGAAGGTCTATATTTAGAGTGGACGCTCGCAGATGGCGGCTCTAGGCGCGTTAATGGCTTCTGCCAGCTCTCACGACCCCTCCACCCTGGGTTTCCCCACCGTCCCCAACCTCAAGAAACTGTCGTACTAAAGCGCCTTATCCTAACCGACCAGAGTACCCACGAACAGAAAACGGTACATTGGCAATAACCCGAGCAGCTACCATTTTCTAGTTCGACAGTTTTTTTGGGCTTTAAAGTTTACGTCCAATTATGATGTGCTATTTGGACGTTAGACCCGTCAGGCTGTTGTGGCACTGGTTGTCACCGGGAGGTCCCCAGTCAGTCACGCAGTGAAATGAGAGTGGTGACTGGGGGGGGGGGTCACAATACGGGCACTTCCACCCTGCTATTAATTTCTCGCATATCGTCTTTTATGTGTTTATTCTAAATTTAATATCTAATAGCGTGTGTGTGTGTGTGTGTGTGTGTGTGTGTGTGTGTGTGTGTGTGTGTGTGTGTGTGTGTGTGTGTGTGTGTGTGTGTGTGTGTGTACTTACCTAGTTGCCTAGCTGTGCTTGCGGGGGTTGAGCTCTGGCTCTTTGGTCCCGCCTCTCAACTGTCAATGTGTGCGTGTGTGAGACCCTCTCCTTTGTTAGTGGCATTATAGGTAGTTTTAAGAAGATTTTATTCGTTGTATCCACTATCTGTGCTCTCCATGTGTCATTCCCACAGTGGGAATGAATTGCCTTTATTGCCCGTCTTATGTCAGTGTTGTTGTTGGAGTTGAGTCGGTGAGAAGTGTAATATTTCCGTAGCTTCCTCGCCACTGTCTGTATCCCTTAATTCCATTCAGTAAGTGCTCGTTGTAAGTGTATCGTACCAGTATTCATCCCTCTGCTACTTACCTCCAGCGTGTTCCACTTGTTTACCAGCCTCACTAAGAGAGTGCTTTCCTAAATCTCTCTGGACCATTTGTGTACCCAAGTGATGGTGCCTAGTGTTGTGAATGGCCGTGTCTGCTGCCAGCCTCCCTTGTCACGTGCCCACTCGGGCGCCGTAGTGAAGCTCTCCAGGTGTAAGACGGTACACTCCAGCACGCGCTCTCGAGATGCACGTGTAGACTCAATCCCGCGCCCGCTGCGGCGTGCGGGGAGCGCGTGTGGGGGAGTGGGGCGGGGGCGCGTGTGGGGAGGCTGTGGGTCGGGGACGGAGGCGGGGGCGCGTGTGGGTGGGGTGGCAGCAGTTCAGCTGGCGGACGGGTCTCAGTAAGCACTGTGGTGCGCTAGGCGAAGGTGCGCGGTTCCGCATGGTGTGTGTGTACGTGTGGCCAGATATAATGGTGTAGCTCCCTTCCGTTATATATTAACGTGATTCCTTGCATCCTTGCATGATGAAGGGATTCCAGGACCGCAGGAAAAACACAATAAACGATCCAATTACCCTCTCCTGAGAACAGAGTAATAAGCGATTCCAAAGTGTGACAAGTTTGTAATCATTCATTCATTGTGGAAGAGAATACGTTTGTATACAACCGTTGTATATAGGCAAATCAACAGCATGTTCTCAAGTGTTTTCTCTTTCTGCATGACTGTCAATAAATAAATAATTAATATATATATATATATATATATATATATATATATATATATATATATATATATATATATATATATATATATATATATATATTCAAAAGTAATATAATAATATGAGTGCGTGCCAGGAGCTCTTAATTTGTATACCAAGTGTTCTTGTATCGTCAAAGCTCGTTACTGGCTGTAAGCTGGTCGGTGGATATGGCTGGCTCAAGGCGGATTGCCAGAACGGGCTGGGTTTGTGTATTTATGAATATGAATAACGTGGTGGATTTGTGAGTATCCTGGGATTTGTGTGTTACGGTGCACTGTGGGTGTGTGGGTATCCAGAGATTTGTTTATATCATAGGATAATATGATGATTTTGGGATTATCGTGGGATAACACGATAATCTACACGATAATAATACGAATATCGTGGGATAGGTTTGTGAATATCATGAGATAGCATGATAGATCTATGAGTATCATGGGATAACATGATGGGTTAATGTTATTATGGGATAACATGATGGATTTATGAGTATCATGGGATAACATGATGGATTTATGAGTACCATGGGATAACATGATGGATATATGAGTTCTGTATACTGGAAGATAACTGTATTTTGAGATCCTGTGATTTATTATATGATTTAGGCTTCTGGGATAACTACTTTATACTAGTGTGCGAAGTATTTGATCAAGCAACGTAACTATGTTGGGCAGCATGGTGTACTTACGCGTTTGAGTCTGTAGGAAGGTTAAGTTTTAAGTTTTGCCCCGAGGGGCGAGTTTATTGGGCAGCACCACACATCCCGTGAGTGGACACACCGCCATAGCAGCATGTATAACACTCCCCAATAGGAAGAAAACCCGCTGGGTTGTTCATCCTGTCACTTGTACCCAGACACAACTGGGACTTGCTTAACTGTCACCAGTGAACACCTTATCAAACAAGAAGATTAACATTCGTCAACCTTTAAAAACTTACGTTATCTTGCGGGTTCAAAATGGGGAAATCTTTTGAGAGCAGCATTTATATTTGACAGATAGTATTTTCTTAACTCAGACCATGTGGGGTTTACTATGCTACACATATTTTTAATGTCTCGTTTTTATTGTTTGGGGGAGACTTAACAGCGTGGGCCCTAAGCCCGTTAAGTGTTACTCATTTCAGCCGTACGTAGGCGGTGGTTAAGTCTTTATGACTTGATTGATTGATTAAGATTAAGCCAACCAGGAGGTGGCACGGGCATGAATAGCAAGTGGTAGATTTTATTTTTTATTTTTAGTGAATGTATACTGTGTGTTGAGGTCGCTTTTAAATCATCAAGCTGCTATCGCGGGGGAGGATACTGCTCGACAGTGTTGATGAGGGCCTCCAGCTGCTGGACACCTTTTTTGATCAGATGAGGGGCAGTGTTGATAGCTTTAGGGTGGTTACTACAAGAGTCAGGGACTCTTAAAGTTTTTCTAAGGTCGTTGGTTGCTTGACATCCCAGGAGATAGTGGAGTAGTGGTGTTTACGACTCGTGATATGGGAGTATAAGTAGGGGACGCTCAAATTGTACACGTGACTTTAAGCTCGTTTTCTCTGTGTTAAAACCATATGTCGTATGAGGCTTTCGCAGCTGAACTTAATGTTTAGTAATATCAACGAAGTTATGAGCTAGTTAAACTAGGTAACGGTGATAATAGAGAAACAGGTTACTAGGTAACGGTGATAATAGAGAAACAGGTTACTAGGTAACGGTGATAATAGAGAAACAGGTTACTAGGTAACGGTGATAATAGAGAAACAGGTTACTAGGTAACGGTGATAATAGAGAAACAGGTTACTAGCAATTACGGTAATGAGATTGTGTTTAGCTAAGAGTGACTACAGGGGCGTGAGATGTCTTCCTGCCCCTCTACAAGTCTTGTGCTTGCTGCTGATTTTATTTTTAACTTTAGTGACGTTAAAAGGTCTTTGTCGTATCCGGCCTTAAAGTCATGGATGAAGTGAGTTTACGTATGACTTATTTAGTGCATTGCACATGTTGACCACCCGTAGAGGGTCGAGTATTTCTTTGCATTTCTTCGTTTCCAGCTTCCGCCTGTCCTTTTATCCTATTTTCACTCGTTTTAAAAACGCTATTAGCGTCTGTACTTTGAATAGTGTGATTATATATCCTCTGTTTATTTTCTCCTCTAGTGTTATGAGACTGAGTGCCCTTAACCTGTCTTTGCAGTTAAGTTCCCTCACATCAGACTTTTTGGTCAAATTTAGTTTTGTTGTTCGCGAGATAATTCATTGAACCTGGTTGATGGGGGTTCTGGGAGTTCTACTCACCAATCCCGGCCCGAGACCAGTCTGTGTAGATTTGGTACTCCAGTATCTTCCACGTGTATATTATTTAATATCTCTCTCGTCTTCTTTCTAGTGAGTACATTTGGAGAGCTTTGAGACGATCCCAATAATTTAGGTGCTTTATCACGTCTATGCGTGCCGTATATGTTCTCTGTATTCCCTCTATTTCAGCAATCTCTCCTGATCTGAAGGGGGAAGTGAGTACTGAGCAGTACTCAAGACGGGACAACACAAGTGACTTGAAGAGTACAACCATTGTGATGGGATCCCTGGATTTGAAAGTTCTCGTAATCCATCCGATCATTTTTCTGGCTGACGCAATATTTGTTTGTTTATGCTCCCTAATCATTAGGTCGTCAGACATCATTATTCTCAAATCCTTTACATGCTGTTTTCCTACTATGGGCACATTTGATTGTGTTTTCTATCCTGTATTATGTTTAAGGTCCTAATTTTTCCCGTACCTGAGTACCTGGAATTTATCACTGTTAAACATCATGTTATTTTCTGTTGCCCAGTCGAAAACTTTATTAATATCTGCTTGAAGTTTTTCAAAGTCTTCAGCCGCATTCTGTTTTTCTTTTAATGCCTCAGTGACTTTGTCGTAGTGATCAAGTATTTGTGAGAGGCACGATCTTCCCGCTCGAAATCCATGTTGGCCTGGGTTGTGAAGGTCATTGGCCTCCATGAAATTGATGACCTGACTCCTAATCACTCTCTCAAATACTTTTATTATGTGAGACGTTAGTGCAACTGGTCTATAATTCTTTGCCAATGCTTTGCTCCCTCCATTGTGTAGAGGGGCTATGTCTGCTACTTTAAGTGCATCTGGTATCTCCCCCGTGTCCAAGCTCTTCCTCCGCACTATACTGAGTGCCTGTGCTACCGGCACTTTGCATTTCTTTATAAATATCGAATTCCATGAATCTGGACCCGGAGCCGAGTGCATGGGCATGTTTTCAATTTCTCTTTCAAAGTCTAGTACGCTCGTGTTGATATCAGTTATATTTACAGGGGTTTGAATATCCCGCATAAAGAAATTGTCTGGATCTTCCACTTTCATGTTGTTTATTGGAGTGCTAAACATGTCCTAATACTGCTTTTTTAGGATTTCACTAATTTCTTTGTCATCCTCCGTGTATGAACCTTCACTTATACGAACAGGTCCAATACTGGCAGTTGTTTTTGCTTTTGATTTCGCATATGTGAAGAAGTATTTTGGATTTTTCTTTATATCCTGAATTGTTTTCTATTCTAACTGCCTTTCTTCAGTTTGATATGTTGGTGTAGTGTATTCCAGTATTGGCTTTACCTAGGCTATGATGATTGTAGAGTTGTCGTGCTTGTTATAATACGAATCTGAAATTAAAAATAGCCGTGAAAAGCACGATTTAATTGTGCAATAGAAAAACAGGTGTCATCACATTACTTTTATGAGTGCGTGTGTGTAAGGAAAGCCTCCGTCACTTCCTGCGGGAGACCCGTCGTCGCCTCATTCTCAGACCTAGCCTAGCGCAGACATTCTCAGACCTAGCCTAGCCCAGACATTCTCAGACCTAGCCTAGCCCAGACATTCTCAGACCTAGCCTAGCCCAGACATTCTCAGACCTAGCCTAGCCCAGACATTCTCAGACCTAGCCTAGCCCAGACATTCTCAGACCTAGCCTAGCCCAGACATTCTCAGACCTAGCCTAGCCCAGACATTCTCAGACCTAGCCTAGCCCAGACATTCTCAGACCTAGCCTAGCCCAGACATTCTCAGACCTAGCCTAGCCCAGACATTCTCAGACCTAGCCTAGCCCAGACATTCTCAGACCTAGCCTAGCCCAGACATTCTCAGACCTAGCCTAGCCCAGACATTCTCAGACCTAGCCTAGCCCAGACATTCTCAGACCTAGCCTAGCCCAGACATTGTCAGACCTAGCCTACTCCAGACATTGTCAGACGTAGCCTACTACAGACATCGTCAGACCTAGCCTACCCCAGACATTCTCAGACCTAGCCTACCCCAGACATTCTCAGACCTAGCCTACCCCAGACATTCTCAGACCTAGCCTACCCCAGACATTCTCAGACCTAGCCTACCCCAGACATTCTCAGACGTAGCCTACTCCAGACATCGTCAGACCTAGCCTACCCCAGACATTCTCAGACGTAGCCTACTCCAGACATTCTCAGACCTAGCCTACCCTAGACATCGTCAGACCTAGCCTACCCCAGACATTCTCAGACGTAGCCTACTCCAGACATTCTCAGACCGAGCCTACTCCAGACATTCTCAGACCTAGCCAAGTGAAACCTAGTCTAACCTACCCAAGAAGCTACTGTGTCTAGTCACAACCCATCCTCCTGTTCAGATAGTACTTTTTGTACCTATGTGTTAGATAGTAATTTTTGTAACTATGTGCACCATAGTACAAACATTGACGTACTAAGCAATTAGATAGTAGAATTTTGAACTATTCACTTAATAGTCCGAAAAAAATTAAGCTAAATAACAAACTTAAATATTGCTAGGCCTTGTATGGCACACTCACATGTACTATATTAGGCCTCAGATAGCGTGTGTTAGGCCTAGGAAGGTTAGGTTAGGTTAGTTTGTCTTTAATGTTCTCCAGTCTGTCCAAATTCAATGCGTCCGATTTCTACTTTCTAATTGCGTTGAACTGTGGTATATGTACTATGGTCGTTACCGCCACTACCAAAACTGGAGGATGGGCTGGGAGTTATTGAACACGTGTGTGTAGGAGCCGGTGGCTGAGCGGACAGAACACTGGACGCGTGATCCTGTGGTCCCGGGTTCGATCCCGGGCGCCGGCGAGAAACAATGGGCAGAGTTTCTTTCCCCCAGATGTCCTTTGGCCGTACCTTACACCCGTGTTCTCTGGCCGTACCTTGTTACCTAGCAGTAAATAGGTACTTATGACTTAGTCAGCTGTCACGGGCTGCTTGCTTGGGGGTGGAGGCCTGGTCGAGGACCGGGCCGCGGGGACACTTAACCCCGAAATCATCTCAAGATAACCTCAAGGGTCTGACCATGCCGCCGTGTGTGGTGTTGTGTTCCAGGGAGGAGCTGGACGCGGCGTGTCATGTGTCTGGAGGGATACTGGACACTGAGGGGCTGCTCCCTGTTTATATAGGCAAGCAGCAGCTGGCACTTGATCAGACGAAGACAGCTGAGGTACGTGTGTGTGTACTGGTCTGTGTGCTGCCTGGTTGACAGCTGGCTCTCGGTTATCAAATGGAGTAATTCCAGACCCTCCTGTAGTTTTTTTTTGTGTTTACTCTTTAAATTATTGTTAGCTTCTACGCTTTCTCCTTTTTCTCTCTCCCTTCTTAGCTCATTATATTTGCTTAATATTTATACGCTAAAAGAAAGTTCTTTCTGACGCCTGTGTGAGTGAGCTGCGCGCCAAATATCCCTCCATGTGCCGTCTCTCCTGTCTTAGCTTACACTGCACTTGTCATCTTTTATCTGCCTTATCAGTATTACCTCAACCGTCTCTTCTTGTAGCCCCTTACCTTACCTGCCACTCTTATATTGTACAAGTTTCCCCCGACATCTCCCAGCCTTATTTCCCTCATCCTTACACCCGTGTCCTCTGGTCATACCTTACACCCGTGTCCTCTGGCCATACCTTACACCCGTGTCCTCTGGTCATACCTTACACCCGTGTCCTCTGGCCATACCTTACACCCGTGTCCTCTGGTCATACCTTACACCCGTGTCCTCTGGTCATACCTTACACCCGTGTCCTCTGGCCATACCTTACACCCGTGTCCTCTGGCCATACCTTACACCCGTGTCCTCTGGTCATACCTTACACCCGTGTCCTCTGGCCATACCTTACACCCGTGTCCTCTGGCCATACCTTACACCCGTGTCCTCTGGCCATACCTTACACCCGTGTCCTCTGGTCATACCTTACACCCGTGTCCTCTGGTCATACCTTACACCCGTGTCCTCTGGCCATACCTTACACCCGTGTCCTCTGGCCATACCTTACACCCGTGTCCTCTGGTCATACCTTACACCCGTGTCCTCTGGCCATACCGTTTCTCATTTTGAACATTCAGGCTACAATTGTGGTGTTACGGGTACTCCCAGAGTAGTGTCTTTCACTGCCTCTTTTTTTTTTTTTTTTTTTTGCTGCTGCTTCTCACCGGCACTGGTGATGGTCGTTTATCTTGGTTGTTGTTGCGACAGTGTTCACGTGTGAGACTGTTGTTGAGAGCCCCGCCTCTCCCTGCTGGCCAGTGATCTTTCTCACAGATGCCCGCCACCGTTGTGGCCGTGCCCGCTCCTGCCCGCTCCTGCCCCACACTCCTCACAGGACTCCCACTGCCACTGGAGGACAGAAGAAAATGTATATATGCTGGTTAGCATTGTAAATGTGTGGCCACGTCTGTGGTAGAAAAAAGACCGGCTCACTACCTTCCCTCCCACCATTTTAAAAGCACTACAATCACTTTCTGTCTTTGGTTGATCAATAAATCCCTGAACTGTATATTTAACAGATCTCTAACCCTGTCCATGGAAGACAGAAGGAAGTGTATATATGCTGGTTAGCATTGTAAATGTCTGGCCACGTCTGTGGTAGAATTTTTTTTAACACCTTTCACTGCTTGTGAGATTTAAGAAGTTCGTGACTCGCCAAAACGTTGAAGCTCCTATATCAGTGTGCATGTAGGTAGTGTGTGGGTTCTCATCTAATTGTGTTTGTAAGGATTGTAACTGTGCCCATTGTTTCTCGCCGGCTCCCGGGATCGAACCCTGGACCACAGGATCACGTGTGCAGCGTGCTGTCCGCTCGGCCACCGGTGTGTGTGTGTGAGTGAGTGTAGACGGGGGAAGGGAGGTCCAGAGAGAGAGAGAGAGAGAGAGAGAGAGAGAGAGAGAGAGAGAGAACATAAAAACAGCATCATGCCAGGGTTATTATGTGCATGTTTCTGGCTGACCTTCACAGCCAGTCCCTCCCCCAGAGAGACTCGTCAGTAAACACGTCAGTGCAGTGTTAAAAATAACAGTATTTGTGACACTAGTATAATTAGTTTTGTCGGGGACAGGTAGCCTGTGCATGTATATACTTTAGGCGTGTATTGAGGCCCTCCCAAGTCGAGCCACATAAACCTTCCCCAGGATGCTACCTAACTCCTGGGTGCCTATTTAGTGCTAGATGAACAGATGCACTAGATGAAAGGACACGTGGCCAACCATTTCTGTACCGGTGATTCGAACCCGGGATTCCCGATTGAGTCGAGAATGAGTCCAACAGTACTGTAGAGACGCTCCATCACATCCACACTGCTGGGTTGGACTTCCTGTTGACCACCTGGTGCCTGTTGATCTAGATAGGTCTTGTGCCACACTTTAGACCAGCCTTTCTTGGGTATTGTCTGGGCTACGAGGCGTTTGTTTTCCTAGTTCGCGGGGCTTAAGGTTTCTTCTTGATAACTTCTACTGTGGGGATATGAATATTTCTTGTTGTTGTTGGCTGGAGACTGACGAGTCTTACACCTCTGGTGTTTACACTGTGTGGCCTCCTTGTTGGTGTGGCCTCCTTGTTGGTGTGGCCTCCTTGTTGGTGTGGCCTCCTTGTTGGTGTGGCCTCCTTGTTGGTGTGGCCTCCTTGTTGGTGTGGCCTCCTTGTTGGTGGTGTGGCCTCCTTGTTGGTGTGGCCTCCTTGTTGGTGGTGTGGCCTCCTTGTTGGTGTGGCCTCCTTGTTGGTGTGGCCTCCTTGTTGGTGGTGTGGCCTCCTTGTTGGTGTGGCCTCCTTGTTGGTGGTGTGGCCTCCTTGTTGGTGGTGTGGCCTCCTTGTTGGTGGTGTGGCCTCCTTGTTGGTGGTGTGGCCTCCTTGTTGGTGGTGTGGCCTCCTTGTTGGTGTGGCCTCCTTGTTGGTGTGGCCTCATTGTTGGTGTGGCCTCCTTGTTGGTGTGGCCTCCTTGTTGGTGTGGCCTCCTTGTTGGTGTGGCCTCATTGTTGGTGTGGCCTCCTTGTTGGTGTGGCCTCCTTGTTGGTGGTGGGGCCTCCTTGTTGGTGGTGTGGCCTCCTTGTTTGTGTGGCCTCATTGTTGGTGTGGCCTCCTTGTTGGTGGTATGGCCTCCTTGTTGGTGGTGTGGCCTCCTTGTTGGTGGTGTGGCCTCCTTGTTGGTGGTGTGGCCTCCTTGTTGGTGGTGGGGCCTCCTTGTTGGTGGTGTGGCCTCCTTGTTTGTGTGGCCTCATTGTTGGTGTGGCCTCATTGTTGGTGGTATGGCCTCCTTGTTGGTGGTGTGGCCTCCTTGTTGGTGGTGTGGCCTCCTTGTTGGTGGTGTGGCCTCCTTGTTGGTGTGGCCTCCTTGTTGGTGGTGTGGCCTCCTTGTTGGTGGTGTGGCCTCCTTGCTGGTGGTGTGGCCTCCTTGTTGGTGTGGCCTCCTTGCTGGTGTGGCCTCCTTGTTGGTGGTGTGGCTTCCTTGTTGGTGTGGCCTCCTTGTTGGTGTGGCCTCCTTGTTGGTGTGGCCTCCTTGTTGGTGTGGCCTCCTTGTTGGTGTGGCCTCATTGTTGGTGTGGCCTCCTTGTTGGTGGTGTGGCCTCCTTGTTGGTGGTGTGGCCTCCTTGTTGGTGTGGCCTCCTTGTTGGTGGTGTGGCCTCCTTGTTGGTGTGGCCTCCTTGTTGGTGTGGCCTCATTGTTGGTGGTGTGGCCTCCTTGTTGGTGTGGCCTCCTTGTTGGTGGTGGGGCCTCCTTGTTGGTGGTGTGGCCTCCTTGTTGGTGTGGCCACATTGTTGGTGTGGCCTCCTTGTTGGTGGTGTGGCCTCCTTGTTGGTGGTGTGGCCTCCTTGTTGGTGTGGCCTCCTTGTTGGTGTGGCCTCCTTGTTGGTGGTGTGGCCTCCTTGCTGGTGTGGCCTCCTTGTTGGTGTGGCCTCCTTGCTGGTGTGGCCTCCTTGTTGGTGTGGCCTCCTTGTTGGTGTGGCCTCCTTGCTGGTGTGGCCTCCTTGTTGGTGTGGCCTCATGGCCCGTGGGAATCTCTTGTCATGCCTGCTTTTGAACTCATGAGATTGTATAATCTTTCTGCAACACATCTATCTCTAGATTGCTTCTGCGCCTCTGTGCTTGTGATCTGTACAAGTTTGTAGTATTCCGCTGACTCATGTGTCTCCTGGTCGTGGTCTCATGTGTGTCTCCTGGTCGTGGTCTTATATGTATCCGCTGGTCGTGGTCTCATGTATGTCTCCTGGTCCTCTCGCCCTTTTATCCCTCAGTTGGAAAAGAAAATCCATACTCCCCTTGTCTATTCCCCCACAATATTTTGTATGGAGTGATCATGTCCCACGAGCCCTCTCTCCTCTTGCTTGTATAGCTAAGCTGCCTTAATTAACCTGCTGTCTTGAGCGGCACCTTCCGTGGTGTGAACCTCTTGTTTTCCTGAATTACATGTTCCAACAGGTGAGAAATGCCTGAGAGTGTTGCTGCGCATTCTGTGTCCGCTCTGACGTAGGTTAATTGCCTTGACACTTGAAGGAATCCCGTTTTAATGCACCTTTTAAAAGACGTTCGAATGCTTGTCAGTCTAGCGGGCGCTGCTGATGTTATCTTATATGTGTGTGTGCTTCCGGGAGGAGGGAAGGGGGGGGGGGGTGCTTAGTGTTTGTGCCTGCAGGATCGAGGTGTTAGCTCTTGGACCCCGCCATTCTAACCGCCGTTTTTCTAATGTAATGTTGACTCCCGACCTAATTTTTTCTATCATATATATTTCTGTATGTCTGTCTGGTACTCATACACACACACACACACACACACACACACACACACACACACACACACACACACACACACACACACACACACACACACACACACACACCCGTTCTCGCACTTTCGTATAGTCAATATTGACTTATTAAATACGTGCATATGTGACATACTAATTTATTGTGAATATTTTAGTTTACCTTGAAAACCTTCATAGAAAACACCGACCTTACCTAACCTTCTTAGTATGTTAAGATAAGCATCTTATTGCTTCGTAATTACAATTATTACTTAACCTATTACAGTATAGGTATAGGTTAAGTAATAATTGTAATTACGAAGCAATAAGATGCTTATCTTAACATACTAAGAAGGTTAGGTAAGGTCGGCGTTTTTTATGAAGCTTTTCAAGGTAAAGTAAAATATTCACAATATATTAGTATGTCACATATGCACTTATTTAATAAGTCAATATTGACTGTAAGAAAGTTCGAGAACGGGTTGCGCACACACACACCATCCGATAGTAGCTGTGTAACTCCCAGGCACCTATTTACTGGTGAGCGAACAGACGCATCAGGTGAATGAAACTCGTGCCATGTGCTTCTGGTGCGGATGCGAGAGCGTACTCACCTAGTTGTGCTTGCGGGGGTTGAGCTCTGGCGCTTTGGTCCCGCAAGCTCTTATGTACTCACCTATTTGTGATTCCTGAGCCTACTGGGCTCTATCATACCTACATTTGAAACTGGGTTTGGAGTCAGCCTCCACCACATCACTGCCTAATGCATTGCATCTGTTAACTACTCTGACACTGAAAAGTTCCTTCTAATGTTTTTGTGGCTCATTTGGGTACTCAGTTTCCACCTGTGTCCCCTTGTTCGTGTCCCACCCGTGCTAAAGAATTTGTCTTTGTCCACCCTGTCAATTCCTCGGAGATTTTTGTAGGTGGTTATCATGTCTGCCCTTACTCTTCTGTTTTCCAGGAACGTGAGTTTCAGCTCCTTTAGCCTTTCCTCGTAGCTCATTCCTCTCAGTTCTAGGACTAGTCTGGTGGCATACCTTTGAATCTTCTCTAACTTTGTCTTGTGTTTAACTAGGTATGGATTCTGGGATTGATCTGACACGTGGTATACAAGATCCTGAACAATTCCTTGCACAAGTTTCTAAGGCAGTTCTTATGTTGGCCAATTTAGCATATGCCGCTGATGGTATCCTTTTGATGTGGGCCTCTGGGGACAGGTTCGGTGTGATATCAACCCCCCAGATCTTTGTCTCTATTTGACTCTTGCATGATATCAACTCCCAGATGGTACCTTGTGTTCAGCCTCCTCCTTTCGCCTAATTTCATTACTTTACACTTTCCTGAGTGTGAGTGTGAGTGCGGCGATGTTCACCTGTCGCTACACGCCGGGTAACTCTCCCTTAGGTGGAATGTGGTGCCTCTCGCTGGTGGGCCCATCTGTCACACGGTGGTTTACAGTGGTTGTTCCCCAACTGCAGCAACACGCGAGTATAAACACATAATTGCTCCGTAAGAGCAACTGCTCTTGGCCCAGGTTTTATTTTATATTTCAGTTTGTTGCTGGTTCATAATCGTTTACTTATATTGTTCGTGGTGATAGCAGGAGTGAGGCAGGTGTAGGCGTGGTGAGGGAGGGAGGGGTGTGAGGGAGGCAGGGTGTGTGAGGGAGGGAGACAATAGAAATATTGCCGGAACAAAGATAGACTTCTTCAAGTATCAATTAGACAAGTTCCTGCAAGAAGTGCCGGACCAACCGGGTTGTAGTGGATGAATGTGGGCCCTGCGTGCCGCTCCAAGCAACAGCCTGGTGGACCAAGTTATCACAAGTCAAGCCTGGACCCTGGCCGGGCTCGGGGAAGTAGAAGAACTCCCGAGACCTTCTCCAGGTAAGACCCAGGTAAAGCACCGTGCGTGTGATAGAGTATGAGGGAGGCGTAGTCAATAGTAGTGGGTCGAGGGAAGGAATGAGGTGGTGAGGAAGACGGGTGGAGGAGTGAGGAAGACGGGTGGAGGTGGGTGGAGGAGTGAGGAAGACGGGTGGAGGTGGGTGGAGGAGTGAGGAACGATGGGGAGGGGGGGGGGGGGTCCGTGGTATTTACCACAGTTGTGAGAGTTAATGTCAGTCCCAGATGCGTGCACACTCAACCCCTCTCCTGGGTGCTGGCGGGGGCGGGCGGGGTGTGGCGGAGGCCTGGGAGGGGGGGGAGGGGGGCAAGTGGGAATATGAGAGAATTTTTTGAGTGTGTGGGGGTGGGGGGGGGGGTGTTTAGAGGGCGAGAGATGCAGGTAAAAGAAAAAGTTCGGAAATGTAGAATATAGAGTGAGTTACGACAGCAGGCGGGCTGTCGGCTCTGTTGACACGTCGTGTGTTTGGTAGCTAAGCTCCGCCTGGTCTCTCTCACAGGGACCTATTGAGTGTTGGTAACGTTCTTCATGTGGATTGTATCATGTATGGATGTCATGCTATGCTGCATGCACATATATACACACACATTTGCTTGTGTACATGTTTTGATGATCTCTTCTTGATACTAGGTGCAGTTTGCATGAAGAGTTTATCCTCCCGATGACTGCATAAGTTTTGATAATCTGTGTGCAGTCATTTTTACTTTTCGTGTGGGTTTTCTGGTCTTCTCTGGTGGGTTTTATCTTGGAATTATATTCCTCTCCAGTAGATCAAAGTCTTGGGCCACAAGCTGTGCGAGTGAGGCGTCTCGTATTGGAGTGATCTTTCAAGGATTTGGTAGTCCAACATTTCCATTGCCTTCCTCACTGGTGGCTTGCTGTTGTAGTCTGATGTTCAGTGGTTGCATGTAGAAGTTTTCATGGCATTCCTGGATTGTCTGCTCTTATGGTGCGTGGGGGAATTTGCATCTCTTCTTAGAGCGATGTTTTGCACTGCTAGTATAGTTTTTGCGCGGTAGTTTCTTTAAGGTATGGAGTGGTACCGGAGGATATTATAGATACTTGAACTTTGTTAAGGTTACTGAAACGCCTCAGTTATTGCTGAGGCTTTCTGTGTTTTGTTTATTCCATCATTTACGTGAGTTTGGATTCCGAATGTTGACTCTGGCGGTTGTTAAGGATAATGAGCTCTGGTGTTCTTTTGTTGCAGTGTGTATTAGTTGGAACTTTCCTTTGTTGATCCTCATTGTTCACTGCTTTCAGAGTTGTTTATGAGCTCGATTGTCGCCTTGGTTTTATTGGCTAGTAAAGACTCTGGTTGTCCAGGTTGGCAAGTTATTTGAGGTACAACTTTGGTAATATGGCTTTACAGTCTCAAATTTGTGTCCGACTTACTGAAAGATGGATGATTAGCCTCCATTTTCTAAGATAAAAACAAAACATGATACTATTCTTTACAAAGGAGTTAGTGTACAAGATGGAGAGGCAGGTAGGGATGACTGTTAAAGAGTACCTGATAGATAGGAAACAAGAGGCTCAGATATGTGAAAGTGAAGAAATACAGTAACTAGGGTTCCCCGAAGGCTCAGTGCTTAGACTTGTTGTTGTTCCAAATATATGTGAACCCGTCGGAGAGTTACACACATGTCAATATTTGCAGAAGATGCAAAGGTGATGAGAACAATATCAGCTGAAGGAGATTTAAGAGTGCTGCAGGAACGCCTTGACAAATAACAGGGTTTGGCCAGACAAATGGCTTGTTGAGTTCATTTCCAGTAAGTGTAAAGTGTTGAAGACGGGAATAAGGAAAATGAGACTGGAAGGCAGCAATAGGAAGATAATGGATAAAAATGCTTGGGAAGGGATATGATAATATCACTAACAACGGCAGCATACATAGACAGGATAACATTGGCGGCATGTGGGATGCTGGTAAACATAACAACCGTATTACAAACTTAAACTGGAACTTTTTCAAGAAAATTTATATAGCATACATCAGACCAGTACTTGAATATGCAACACCAACACTGAATCCATGTGCAGGCGATGAGTCACAATAACGTGGCTGAAGTATGTTGACCAGACCACACACTAGAAGTTGAAGGGACGACGACGTTTCGGTCCGTCCTGGACCATTCTCAAGTCGATTCTCAAGTCAAGTCGACTTGAGAATGGTCCAGGACGGACCGAAACGTCGTCGTCCCTTCAACTTCTAGTGTGTGGTCTGGTCAACTGAATCCATGTTTAAAGAACCCAATCATACCACTGGTATGCATATCAAAGGAGATATGCTCACTGTATGGAAAATTCTAAGGGGAATTGACAAGGTGATGGAGGATGATAGCTTTTTCAACTGAGTGAAAATGGACAAAAGTACAATACTGTAGTTAAAACGCTCTAAGTTCAAGGGAAGAGAAAATCTATCATCAATATCTTTAGTAAATATTATAGTAAATGTAAACAGAACGTGAATCATGCAACGTGCAGCGGCCGTGGTCCGTGTGGCGGCCATGGTCCGTGCAGCGGCCATGGTCCGTGCGGCGGCCGTGGTCCGTGCGGCGGCCATGGTCCGTGCGGCAGCCGTGGTCCGTGCGGCGGCCATGGTCCGTGCGGCGGCCATGGTCCGTGCAGCGGCCGTGGTCCGTGCGGCGGCCATGGTCCGTGCGGCGGCCGTGGTCCGTGCAGCGGCCGTGGTCCGTGCAGCGGCCGTGGTCCGTGCAGCGGCCATGGTCCGTGCGGCGGCCATGGTCCGTGCGGCGGCCATGGTCCGTGCGGCGGCCATGGTCCGTGCGGCGGCCGTGGTCCGTGCGGCGGCCATGGTCCGTGCGGCGGCCGTGGTCCGTGCGGCGACCATGGTCCGTGTGGCGGCCATGGTCCGTGCGGCGGCCATGGTCCGTGCGGCGGCCGTGGTCCGTGCGGCGGCCATGGTCCGTGCAGCGGCCATGGTCCGTGCGGCGACCATGGTCCGTGTAGCGGCCATGGTCCGTGCGGCCGTGATGAGGAGTGTTGCAGGGTACACCTGTTCTCACTGGTGCTGGAGCTGTTTGTTTGGCGCGCTTTTTGAATGCACTTGGTTGCGATCTGCGCACACGTTCTGCTGCCTTACTGCGCACACGTCCAGTGTGTAGATCTTACTGTCTCCTCCCCTCTCCTTCCCCATCTCTCACTTACCCATCTCAGTTTTCCTCCTTCACCAAACATTCTCACACGCCCCCTCTCATCTTTACTCTTTCTCCCGCACCCACTCTTATCATCCTAGCCCTCCCACCCTCCCTTACCCCTCTCTCTCCCTCCCTGTCTGGGAATTGAGCTTGCCACTACCCTTTGTAGCCCCTCTCCTTGACACCCTTTAGTAAGCCCCTCCCTCCCTCCAGGCTGTCATCTCCTAATTCCCCTCATTTGGTCGCTCGCTCAAGTTCTTGCTCGGCTCCCACCACCTCCTGCAGCTAGTGCGCCTCTTGGACCTTGTTCTTTTTGCTTCATCACCCCCTTGTTCTTCATGCTTCATCACCCCTAGTTCTTCATGTTTCATCACCCCTTGTTCTTCATGCTTCATCACCCCCCTTGTTCTTCATGTGTATACCCTTCAGCACGGCATTTATCTTCATTCTTCAGCATGGTCTTTTGCTGCATGTTTAGCCTGCAGCATGGCTTTGTTCTTCGCAGTTATAACTTTCAGCAGGGCTTTGTTCTTCATGGCTAGAGCCTTCAGCATTGCCTTATTCGTCATGCTTCAGCATGATCCAAATTTGCTCAGAGCAGTACCAACATACTGGAGCGAACGATATTGACGGAAATGCAGAATAGAACAAGCGAGAAGTAGAGGTGCCATAGCCACAATCACAGAACACTGAACATCAGGGGCTCTTCAATATCCACACAACAAATGACGGGCTATTCATGCCCGAGCCATCTCTTGGATGGCTTAATCTCTATCAATCAATCAATCTCATCAAACATAAGAAATGTTGCCTTGTCTCTTGGTCGTCAGGGCCGGGCCAGTTATGTCGGCGCTGCCCAGACAACTCGCCCCTCGGGGCATCATTTAAAACCAAAAACTTATCCTCCTATTTCCCTCTTACTCCGCTTTCTCTCCATCCCCCTCTCCCCCTCTCAGAAACTCCCTCTATACCCCTGTCCCTTTAACCCTTCCCTTTTGTACACTTTCCTTTCTATCCTCCCTTCCGACCTTACCCTCTACCTTTCCATCCTACCCTCCCCGTCTACCTTCCCTTCCCTCTCCCCCTCTACCCCCCCCTTTAAAAAATGGGAAAGTTAAAGAGTTGTGAGGTGAGCAAATAGAGCCAACATGTGGCAAATGACAGCAAGGATAGAGTTCTTGTTTTAGCAGCCAGGTGATAAGATAAGCAGCAGCTGTCGGGATCTCTTGTAGATACCTGTTATCAGAGGCACAGGTGATAGGCCGGCGCGAGGGACGTGACATCTGTAATGTAGGAGTTGGGTTAGCTGGGTAGAGAATAGGTGAGAGATGAGGGGAGGGGAGGGCTCTGTCATACATGTTTACATCCTGGGTCAGAGGCAAGATGTAAACCAGTATACTGGGGGGGGGGGGTTGATGTAGCGTTCACAGAGGAGCTTGTAAGGGCTCTCAGTCTTCAACTGGATCGCTAGGCCTAGTGATGGATGCTATGGATCTCATAAATGTACTCGCCTAGTTGTGCTTACGAGGGTTGAGCTCTGGCTCTTTGGTCCCGCCTCTCAACCGTCAATCAACTGGGGTACAGATTCCTGAGCCTATCGGGCTCTATCATATCTACACTTGAAACTGTGTATGGAGTCAGCCTCCACCACACCACTGCCTAATGCATTCCATTTACTAACTGCTCTGACACTGAAAACGTTCTTTCTAATGTGTCTGTGGCTCATTTGGGTACTCGGCGTCCACCTGTGTCCCCTTGTTCGTGTCCCGCCCGTGTTAAATATGTCACGGGTGGTAAATCAATGTCCCCGCGACCCGTTCTGGTCAGAGACCGGGTCGCGGGAACATTGGTTCCCGGAACCCACAACAGGTAGAGTTACCCTCTGCTCTCGTCTTCCATCATCCTTTACTCTCCCCTCTCTTCCTTCATTCTCTCCCCTCGTCATCCCTCATCTCCCCTCGCCCTGCTGTGTTTGTATTTGTATTAGAGTCTTATGGGTCTCCTCCCTCTGTATCCCTCTCTGTAAATATTATCTCATTTTCTTTCCACATTTTCTCCTTTCCTTCTGTTCCTCTCATTCACTTTTAAAATAGTATGTTATATCTTCCCTCTCCCCTATCTCTTAACTTCTGCACCCACTTCTTTTTTAGACTTAGAATGCAGTGGTTAATGAGAATACAATGATTAACGTTACTTTGTCAATGGAGATATTTTCGTGTGAAATAATGTATGAATTAACGTGACCAATGGTCATACTTAAGGGAGTGTAGAGATGCAGTTTCTTAAGGGCAAAGTGAAGGGCTCGAACCATGTCCTGAAGGCGCCAGACAAGTGGCCAGGGATGAATCTGGGACAACCAGTTGGAGCTATTGAGAATTTAAGAAATGATTGCAGGGATATTCTCCCGAGTTAAGAGCGCTCCAGTGGGACTGTTCGCCAGCTCTTGGGGTGAGGGGTGGGTGAGGGGTGTGTGTGGGGTGAGGGATGGGTGAGGGATGGGTGATGGGTGAGAGGTGGGTGGGGGTGAGAGGTGGGTGACGGGTGAGGGAGGGGTGGGTGATGGGTGAGGGGTGTGTGTGGGGTGGGGGTGATGGGTGGGTGACGGGTGAGTGACGGGTGAGGGGTGGGTGACGGTTGAGGGGTGGGTGACGGGTGAGGGGTGGGTGATGGGTGATTGGGTGGGTGATGGGTGATGGGTGAGGGGTGGGTGTAGAGGCTGACCCACTGGAGGGAGAGCTTCTCTGTGTGTGCAGTGGCCGTGACGCCTGACCTCCCTCTTGTACCACCGCCGTCCACAACCTGCCTCTACTCTCCATCCTCCTTCCTCTTCTATCCATTCCTTCCACCACCCTCAACCCTCCCTTCTTCCTCTACTCTCACCGCTATTTCCTCTCTTCATTGTCAGCCCTCTTCCCCCTTCTCCCATTATTGTTATACCACCTCTAGTACACTGTCTGCTCCATCCCTCTCCCCTCTGCTGCCAACACTGCCCCTGCCAACACTGCCCCTGCCAACACTTCCCCTGCCAACACTCGCCCTGCCAACACTGCCCCTGTAAGCACTTCCCCTGCCAACACTCGCCCTGCCAACACTGCCCCTGCCAACACTTCCCCTGCCAACACTCGCCCTGCCAACACTGTCCCTGCCAACACTGCCCCTGCCAACACTGCCCCTGCCAACACTCGCCCTGCCAACACTGCCCCTGTCAACACTGCCCCTGCCAACACTGCCCCTGCCAACACTGCCCCTGCCAACACTCGCCCTGCCAACACTGCCCCTGCCAACACTCGCCCTGCCAACACTGCCCCTGCCAACACTCGCCCTGCCAACACTGCCCCTGCCAACACTGCCCCTGTCAACACTGCCCCTGCCAACACTGCCCCTGCCAACACTGCTTCTGCCAACACTGCCCCTGCCAACACTGCCCCTGCCAACACTTCCCGTGCCAACACTCGCCCTGCCAACACTGCCCCTGTAAACACTTCCCCTGCCAACACTCGCCCTGCCAACACTGCCCCTGCCAACACTGCCCCTGCCAACACTGCCCCTGCCAACACTTCCCCTGCCAACACTCGCCCTGCCAACACTGCCCCTGCCAACACTGCCCCAGTCAACACTGCCCCTGCCAACACTCGCCCTGCCAACACTGCCCCTGTCAACACTGCCCCTGCCAACATTGCCCCTGTCAACACTGCCCCTGCCAACACTGCCCCTGTCAACACTGCCCCTGCCAACACTGCCCCTGCCAACACTGCCCCTGCCAACACTGCTCCTGCCAACACTGCCCCTGCCAACACTCGCCCTGCCAACACTGCTCCTGCCAACACTGCTCCTGCCAACACTCGCCCTGCCAACACTCGCCCTGCCAACACTGCTCCTGCCAACACTGCCCCTGTCAACACTGGTCCTGCCAACACTGCCCCTGCCAACACTCGCCCTGCCAACACTGCTCCTGCCAACACTCGCCCTGCCAACACTGCCCCCTGCCAACACTGCCCCCTGCCAACACTGCCCCCTGCCAACACTGCCCCCTGCCAACACTGCCCCCTGCCAACACTGCCCCCTGCCATCACTGCCCATGCAGTGTTGGCAGGGGGAGTGTGTTGGCAACAGAGGGGAGAGGGATGGGGCAGACAGTGTTCTAGACAGCAGATGGGGTAGCAGTGATGGGAGGAGGGGGAAGAGGGTTGGCAGTGAAGGGAAAAGAGTAGAGGAAGTGAGAGTGCCAGGGTACACTGCCAGTCTTCTGGCACTGCTGCAGATGATGGCATGTAACCAACATGTACTCACCTATGTGCCTGCAGGATCGAGCCTGCTTGCGACCTTGTCTTATGGTAACCAACGTTACATATGCAACCTACGCTTTCTGTACATCGGATTCGATTGGTTAGAAGGTTCGTATGGGTACGTACATTTCCGGTTAGGTTAGGAGGTTGGTGGTGGCGGGTGTCGGGGGTGGTGGTGGCGGGTGTCGGGGTGGTGGTGGCGGGTGTCGGGGTGGTGGTGGCGGGTGTCGGGGTGGTGGTGGCGGGTGTCGGGGTGGTGGTGGCGGGTGTCGGGGTGGTGGTGGCGGGTGTCGGGGTGGTGGTGGTGGGTGTCGGGGTGGTGGTGGTGGGTGTCGGGGTGGTGGTGGTGAGTGTCGGGGTGGTGGTGGTGGGTGTCGGGGTGGTGGTGCTGGGTGTCGGGGTGGTGGTGCTGGGTGTCGGGGTGGTGGTGGCGGGTGTCGGGGGTGGTGGTGGCGGGTGTCGGGGTGGTGGTGGCGGGTGTCGGGGGTGGTGGTGGCGGGTGTCGGGGGTGGTGGTGGCGGGTGTCGGGGGTGGTGGTGGCGGGTGTCGGGGGTGGTGGTGGCGGGTGTCGGGGTGGTGGTGGCGGGTGTCGGGGGTGGTGGTGGCGGGTGTCGGGGGTGGTGGCGGGTGTCGGGGGTGGTGGTGGCGGGTGGCGGGTGGCACACACAGTGGGTGAGGTTATCGTAGTGATAAACTTGGCCTGGGAGAGGTACTCTACACACTGATTATAAATACATTTCTCTGGCACCGTGGCTACGAGGTCACTGGCGCCGTCTTAACTAAATATTCCCCCCTAACCTTTGGCTTTGGTTGATCATATGGACTCGAGGACCCTCGGAGGTGACGTCAAGAGACCACCTGTAGAGGTCAAGTGACCCTGTGTTCGAACTATGTTTATAGCGATGCATGTCAATATTGAGCTTTATTGTGCGAGGAGAATGACCATTTTGTCACCTCACAACAGTGATGCATGCGTATGTGTGTGCGTGTGTGTGTGTACAGCTTCTCGATCA
This sequence comes from Procambarus clarkii, assembly GCF_040958095.1. Taxonomy (NCBI): domain Eukaryota; kingdom Metazoa; phylum Arthropoda; class Malacostraca; order Decapoda; family Cambaridae; genus Procambarus; species Procambarus clarkii. The sequence continues at coordinate 30,736,295 of NC_091155.1, read as the reverse complement.
TTCTGAGCGCTAGAGCCACCGATACACATCACCATTCACACCAGATTTCTTCAACGTAATCGGATGGAGCGTCGTTTGACCCTTGTGGTCTGAGGTCGGTCCAAGCGGGCTATTTGGGAGACGCTGGAAGTAAATCATAAGATCAAGAGCAAGTGAGAAGTAAGGTGAGAGTTCTCCTAGTTGTACTCACCTAGTGGTGTTTGTGGTGGTTGTGCTTCAGCCCTTGGACGACGAAAATTATTGAAGTATTGGAGGTTTCCGTGTACACGGCGGGAGTGAGGGGGGGGGGGTGAAGGGGAGCCGAAGACTGGGAACTTTGTAATGGGGAAACAGCAGTAGGGTGTGGAAACCCGTCTTGCGAGAGAGAGAAAAGAAGGGGGTGTGCTTCTTTCTGTTCCGTAATGAAGGATTTGCAGCACGCCTTGGGAGGGAGAAGAGGGAGGGGGGAGGGGGTCAACTTTCTCAACGTGGGGGGTAGGGGGGAGTGGGCGCCCGTGACCACATTTAACACAAGGTCAGTTCCTTCCTCCTCCTCCTCCTCCATCCTTCCTGCCGTACTTGCCTGTCAGCGTCGACGGGGGAGTGAGGTCTAGCTCTTGACCCCTGACACTAACTATTATCATGTTCCAATTCTTTGTCGAGTCTGGCCTTAAAGTTGTGGCTGGAGGTGGCTTCCACAACTTCTTCTGTCAGTACATTGCACGTGTTGACGGGCCGTACAGGGCACGAGTACTTCCTGACGTCCCTTCCACTCTTCTGTGTTTCGAGCTGCCACCTGTGTCCTTCTTTCTCTCAGTCTCATGAGGCTTGTCCACCTTACCTATTCCTCTCAGTATCTTGTAATTCGTGATCATGTTCTCTCTGTTCCTGCCCAACCACTTGGGCTGGACGGTAGAGCGACGGTCTCGCTTCATGCAGGTCGGCGTTCAGTCCCCGACCGTCCAAGTGGCTGGGCACCATTCCTTCCTCCCGTCCCATCCCAAATCCTGATCCTTTTTAAGTGCTGTATAGTGCTTTCTCCTGATAGTTCCCTTCCTCCCTCTGTTCCTGCTTTTGTACTTTTTTCAGTTTTGGTTTTGTGGTTGACGAGGTGCGGCTTCCACGCCGGTGCTGCGTATTCCAGCATTGCTCCAACACATGTTGTGTAGGTTGCCTTGAAGGAGTCCTCAATCAGGTTTCTGAACGATGTTCTTATATTTGCCAGCGTTCCATATGCTGCTGATGTTATCTTGTTTATGTGTGCCTCCGGTGTTGTGTTGGAACTATATCCACTCCCAGATCCTTCTCTGACTCCTGTAGTTACCTTTCCCTTATGGTGTAGCTGCCTTCTGGTCCCCTCCCTCCCTCCCTTTCCCATTTGCATTGCCTTACACTTACACACACAAGTCAGTGTGTGTGTATGTATTTACTATTTGTATCTGCAGAATCGAGCTATTAGCTCTTGGGCCCTGCCGATCTAACCAATCAATTTTTCCTCTTATGTCGACTACATATATTCTCTCTTACGCAAACACACACACACACACACACACACACACACACACACACACACACACACACACACACACACACACATATCCCCACGAAGCAGCCCGTAAAGAGAGAGAGAGAGAGAGAGAGAGAGAGAGAGAGAGAGAGAGAGAGAGAGAGAGAGGAGAGAGAGAGAGAGAGAGAGAGGGAGGGGGGGAGGGAGGGAGGGAGGGAGGGAGGGAGGGAGGGAAGGAAGGGGGGACTGAGCGTACTGATTATGAGCGTCTACAAGACAGTGGGTGACGGTAAACCCAGTTCTCACGGACGGGCCTCATACGGTAACAGCTGGCGTGACCACGGTCCTTCACCCGTGGTCTGGGGGTGGGAAAGAAGGGGTGGGTAGATGGGGAGGGGTCTGGGTGGGTGGAATGGGGTTGCAGGTGGAGGTAATTAGTGGTGGGAGGGGTCCAGCGGTGGTTCCTCAGGCCATTTGACAGCTACGGCTGATCTATGCAGTTACTCCCCATTCCTTGTCATGCCTACTTTCGAAGAGAAACAGATTTTAGCTTCTACCTCTTTCTTTTATAGTTTAGCAAGTTACATTTGTTTCTTTCATTGGTTAAATGCTATTGCAGTATTGATTCCTAGTATACTAGGAGGAATATTGGCCCCTTGTATACCAGGAACAGTATAGCCCCTAGTATACCAGAAGCTCCTACTAGTATACCAGGAGCATTATTGACTCCTGGTATACCAGGAGCATTATTGACTCCTAGTATACCAGGAGCATTATTGACTCTTACTAGTATTCCAGGAAGAGTATAGCCGTAGTACACCAGAAGCAACACAAGTTGTAGTATGCTGACGTAAGTATAAGGTACAGTGTAAGAGGAACAGTGTAGGCTGTAGTTCATGTACCCGTATGGCATCAATTATCCCGACGTCTCACACTTTGTCCCGCCAAAAAGCGGACGAGAAAAGTACTTTTAGAGCTGAGCTGAGAGAGAGAAGATATGAGTAAGATTATTGGAAATCCACCTTACTGGAGAGAAGTATGAGGGTGACATGATCACCATGTGGAGGGTAGAAATAGCCTAAGCTACACTATCCCTTTGAGATGTATTTCTTTCTTGTCTCAGTAAACATACTTGAACATCATCATGTCACCCGGATGCGCAATTTGACCACATACGCAATATTCAGGGCTAAATGAGCGTAGATAAAGACAGCCTACTGAACAAATGGGCTCACCATAGGCCGTGCTGCTTGGAACTTTTTGTTCCAAGTAGCGAATCTTAAACAACAACAACAAGCTTACTGAAGGCGGGTGGTACACAAAAGGTGTGATAGAGAGAAATATATGTAGTAGATATGATAGAGGAGAATTAGGTCGTGAGTCAGTGCTTTAGAGAACCGACGGTTACAAAATCGGGGTCCAAGAGCTAAGAGGTCGATCCTGCAGGCACAAATAGTATATACACACATTGAAACTAGGTAATTGAATGAGCCACAGAGACAAGGATGGTTGCAGTGCCAGACTAGTGAACTAACAGACTGCATTCACTAATGAGAGGGTGGAGGCACACTCATGCATAGTGTCAGATACAGATATAACTAGAGCTTAATAGGCTTTCACCCTGGTGCTCCTGTTCACCTAACCAACACAAGGTAACCTAGCAGTAAATAGGTACCTGGGAGTTAGACAGCTGCTACGGGCTGCTTCCTGGGATGTACTCACCTAATTGTGCTTGCGGGGGTTGAGCTCTGGCTCTTTGGTCCCGCCTCTCAACCATCCATCAACTGGTGTACAGGTTCCTGAGCCTACTGGGCTCTTATCACATCTACACTTGAAACTGTGTATGGAGTCAGCCTCCACCACATCACTGCTTAGTGCATTCCATTTGTCAACCAAATGTGTGTGTGTGTGTGTGTGTGTGTGTGTGTGTGTGTGTGTGTGTGTGTGTGTGTGTGTGTGTGTGCGCTTGTGTTAGAAATATATGTAGTAGACATAATAAGAGGAAACAAATTGGTTAGAAAGGCGGGATCCAAGAGCTAATTGCTCGATTCTGCAAATACAAATAGTAAATAGATGGTGTGCGTCTCGGTAGCGTGGTGGTGGTGGCAGAAGATGGCGGGGAGATACGACCCGGACGACCAGGGGCCAGATTCACGAAGCAGTTACGCAAGCACTTACGAACCTGTCCATCTTTTCTTAATTTTTGGCGGCTTTGTTTACAATTATTAAAAAGTTAATGAGCTCCGAAGCACCAGGAGGCTGTTTATAACAATAACAACAGTTGATTGAGAAGTTTTCATGCTTGTAAACTGTTTAATAAATGTAACCAAAGCCGTCAAAGGTTGAAGAAAGGTGTACACGTTCGTAAGTACTTGCGTAACTGCTTCGTGAATCTGGCCCCTGGTCTCTGGTTAAAGGTGGCCAGCGCCCGCACACATGCTCCTCAACTCTTGTATTTATCCAATAATATATAATGATGATAATACTCTTAATTATATGTTATTTCTATAACATATTACATAAAGCATGATTACAGTAATTGGCTGGTAGAGAATATATGAAGAATAAATACCAGGGGCCGACAGACCGTTCTTGAAGGACTGGATGAGTATGAGTAGATGAAGGACGCCAGCTGTTACTCATGGCGTGGTTACTCATGGGGCAGGGGGGAGGGGGGGTGGTGGAGATCCCGGGTGTCGAGGCAAGACCCATGAACACCATGAGAGCCTGAAGCTGTCCTGCAGGGTTAGCGAGGGACGATTGTCATCCTCCACGGTGGAGTGGGAGGATGGCATGGTGTGGGAGCACTCTTGGCGGTGCTCTGAGCGGTACTCTGAGGGGAGTGTTCTTCACACTGAGGCTGGCCTCCCATTACTGGGTCATGGGAGAATATTATTCACCGGGTCGCCAGTACCCCCACCTAGGAAGTCAATGAATAACATTAATGATAATGAAGAAATCAGTAGGAGCCGTCAAGAGGATTCGAACCCATACGCTGAGTATTCCCAAGCACACCTCTTAGACCACTACACCACGTTAAAAAGCAATGCAAGTATTAATAATAATATTCACACACACATCACATTACATTAGACCACAGCGGCGAGTTTGACGAGGGTTCGAACCTACGCCCTGGGTGTTCCCAGACGCTCTCTCGTCAACTGCACCGCGACATGATCAAAAGAATTGCAACTTGGAGTGCTGCCTCGTGGGGGGAAGTTGCACACCCGGTTGCAATTATCCAGGTGTATAGTAGACCAGGTGTATTGAGACTCTGGCACACACAGTTACAGCCCCGCTCCTGTGCCAGGTGAGTCCACTACGGGCTCACCATAGCCCGTGCTACTTGCAACTTTTTGTTCCGTGTAGCTGAATCTATAACAACAACAATAATATTGAGGCTTAGGAGCAGTGAGTGTGTATGGTGTACCTGTTGGTGGGTGTACCTGTTGGTGGGTGTACCTGTTGGTGGGGTGTACCTGTTGGTGGGGTGTACCTGTTGGTGGGGTGTACCTGTTGGTGGGTGTACCTGTTGGTGGGTGTACCTGTTGGAGGGTGTACCTGTTGGTGGGTGTACCTGTTGGTGGGTGTACCTGTTGGTGGGTGTACCTGTTGGTGGTGGATGACTACCTGTCATCCACCAGCGTGCGGTAGGGTGTGAGGGCGCGCTGGATGGGTCCTCGGGAGTGGTCGGGGGGTCCTCGGGAGTGGTCGGGGGGTCCTCGGGAGTGGTCGGGGAGTCCTCGGGAGTGGTCGGGGGGTCCTCGGGAGTGGTCGGGGGTCCTCAGGAGTGGTCGGGGGGTCCTCGGGAGGTGGTCAGGGGGTCCTCAGGAGTGGTCAGGGGTTCCTCAGCAGTGGTCAGGGGGTCCTCAGCAGTGGTCAGGGGGTCCTCAGCAGTGGTCAGGGGGGTCCTCAGCAGTGGTCAGGGGGTCCTCAGCAGTGGTCAGGGGGGTCCTCAGCAGTGGTCAGGGGGTCCTCGGGAGTGTCAAGGGGTCCTCGGGAGTGGTCAGGGGGTCCGCAGGAGTGGTCAGGGGGTCCTCAGGAGTGGTCAGGGGTCCTCGGGAGTGGCCAGGGGGTCCTCAGGAGTGGGCGGGGAACTTTCTTACATTCCTTCGACTCATTTGTGTTTCGAGCTTGTGTCCTCTTGTTCAACTTGTCTGTGATGCTTAATATTTTGTATGTAGTGACCATGTTACCTCTTAACGTCTCTTTAATGTTTTGGCATTGCGTTCCCTTAATCTATATACATTACTTAGTCCTCGTAATTCAGGCAATAATTTTGTTGCAAACCTCTGCCCTTTATCAAGTTAGGTCTTGTGCTTCACGACCTGCTGCGTATTGCTTTGTTGGTCTCACCGAGGTTGTGTTCGTACTTATAAAGACTCCTTATTAAGTATTTAAAATGTCATTCTAATATTTATCAACTTTCCGTGTGTGTGTGTGTGTGTGTGTAATATGATCCTGTGTGGTGGAGGGTGGGGGGGGGGGGCAGCCCCAGCTGACGGTGGCATGTGGTGGTCAGGGGGATAGAGTTTGCTCGTAGTCACGATAACATTACACCCAAATAAATAACACTTTCATGCGACTCCAAACAATGAATGAGCGAGTGGAAAGAGTGAGAGCAACGCTATATATGGTGCGGGCTTGGGCCCGGGCTGACACATGCAGGATGTGGGGCGGGCCAGCTCGGTCCGCTGGGCCCACCACGTCAACCCGGCCTCTTACAAATTACGTCGTTTTCCGCTCGTGTGCGCTACGGCCAAATATCGACGTAATTCAAAATGTAAATTTATTGTCCAATTAAATTATGGAATTTGTTTTCCAAGACAGCAAGCTGAGGGTCCTCTGGTAGGTTAGGAGGACAGGAAGTTCTCCTGCAGGAAGTTTCAAAACGTTATGAAAACCATTAATTGAAAGTTTCCTCTCCTAACCTAACAGCTTAAGCCAGAGGACCCAAAAGAAAACGGGGACTGTACGTCACCTTTCGTGAGCCGATTCCATTTTGAATTAGGTTGATGTTTAGCCCTGAGTGCGCATACGAGCGAGAAGCGACGTTATTTGTATGAGGGCGAGTTGGTTCATGGTGTTACCCGCGCTAAGTGGTCATGGTGGCTCAGGCTCCCCCTACCTTCCTCTTATTGCTGCCCCTACTGCTATTATTCCTTCTCCTCCTCTTCCCTCACTCCTTCCCTCCCTCCTTCCCTCCTCCTTCCCTCCCTCCTTCCCTCCCTCCTTCCCTCTCCTTCCCTCCCTCCTTCCCTCCCTCCTTCCCTCCCTCCTTCTCTCCCTCCTTCTCTCCCTCCTTCTCTCCCTCCTTCTCTCCCTCCTTCTCTCCCTCCTTCTCTCCCTCCTTCTCTCCCTCCTTCTCTCCCTCCTTCTCTCCCTCCTTCTCTCCCTCCTTCCCTCCCTCCTTCCCTCCCTCCTTCCCTCCCTCCTTCCTCCCTCCTTCCCTCCCTCCCTCCCTCCCTCCCTCCCTCCCTCCCTCCCTCCTTCCCTCCCTCCTTCCCTCCCTCCTTCCCTCCCTCCTTCCCTCCCTCCTTCCCTCCCTCCTTCCCTCCCTCTTTCCTTCCCTTTCTTCTTCCCGTCCTCCCACCTCCTCCTCCTCCTCCTCCTCCCCCTCCTCATATTCCCTCCTGTGTTTGCTAATTTAAGACACAATATTTACAAAATTAGGTCAGGTGTTGTTTTTACTTGAGCTGCCAAAGTGTCAGACCAAACAGTTAAGAAATGCCAGCAGGTGTTGGTTGTGGAATGTGTCGACACACACGACACGCAGGCGCAACACTGCAGGTGTTGCCTCAGCTAACACTGCACACCCCGTACACTGACTCTCTCATGTGGATTCTAAACACAGCATTATCATTCAACGCCTTGTGTTATTCCGCACTCTGGTCTTTCGGCAGTTTCTCCAAGCCTCTGGAACAATTGAGAAGCTCTCCAAAGACATTTGCTGACCACTGGGTGTATAGGAGGGACACACACACAGTGAGGTGTACTTTGCTGCTCGGTGTATGTACACAGAGAGTTTAATGTAGTCCTGGACTAAGTTCAGAGCCAGAATACACATGCTGACTTTTCAGTAAGTTATTATAGTGGTTTAAGTAAGCCTCCAGCGCCTGAGAGGCCTTAATAAAACCAAAGCACTTAATATGGCATTGCATTTAACTGCACTTAATATTGCAAAGCACTTAGTGTCTTGAATCATCACGGGGGAAGGTGAGAACTGTCACATCACCGGCTAAAGATCGAACTGCTAAAGTCTGGTGATGCCATAGCTACATTCCAAACATTGTGTTGTCATCCCAATTTCTGTAGGAGTGTTGATGGTCAAGCTGCTGCTCGGCCATAAGGAGGACGCAAGCCAGGTAGCGCAGCTGTGTGTCCAATCAGATGAGTGGTCTTGGAGGATACGTCAAGACCAAGACACTCTGGAAGCATGGTCAGGCAACAATGTCCCCACAGCTGCTGTTCGTCGTCGTGGGGTCCTGTATATCTGGCTGGCGTCCTGTATATCTGGCTGCCGTCCTGTATATCTGGCTGCCGTCCTGTATATCTGGCTGGCGTCCTGTATATTTGGCTGGCGTCCTGTATATCTGGCTACCGTCCTGTATATCTGGCTACCGTCCTGTATATCTGGCTACCGTCCTGTATATCTGGCTACCGTCCTGTATATCTGGCTACCGTCCTGTATATCTGGCTATATAGTTGTAATGGCTTGGCGCTTTCCCCCTGATAATTCCTTTCCCTTCCTGTCTGAAGAATTTTGTCTTACCTTCATCTTGTATTGCTGTACTGACCGTCGTACTCCTCTTCCAATCCTCGTAACTTTGCATTTGGCTGGGGTTAAATTCTAGCAACCATTTTACAGACCACTTCTGGAGTGTGTCCAAATCCGCATGCAATACATCACCAATCAAACCCTGACCTGCCACTTCTCATTAGTTTTGCATCGTCTGCAAACATTGATCTGAAGGAGCCACTCTTGTCAGGCCAGTGACATATATCAGAAACAGGACGGGTCCTAGAACCGACCCTGGTGGACCACTTGTACATTTTCTCTCCACTCCCATGTCTCTGGCTTCTCTGTTAACCCTTTGATTCTTTCCTGAGAGATACTCTCTGGCCCACCTTAGGACTCTGATATGTCAGACTGCTGCTCTAGTTTTGAGTAGGAGTCTTTCATGAGGGACCGTTCCGTGCCGTATCAAATGCCTTCTGACACGCCAGGAATATGCGGTCTTGCTGTCCCTCTCTCGTTTGATTTCTGTCATCTTGTAGAACTCCAGCAAGTTTGTCAAGCAAGATTTTTCTTTACTCGGTGTGTGTGTACTCACCTATTTGTGCTTGCGGGGGTTGAGTTTTGGCTCTTTGGTCCCGCCTCTCAACTGGTGTGCAGATTCCTGAGCCTATTGGGCTCTATCATATCTACATTTGAAACTGTATGGAGTCAGCCTCCACCACGTCACTGCCTAATGCATTCCACCTGTTAACTACTCTGACACTGAAAAAGTTCTTTCTAACGTCCCTGTGGCTCATGTGGGTACTTAGTTTCCAACTGTGTCCCCTTGTTCGCGTACCACCAATGTTGAATAGTTTATCTTTGTCTACCCTGTCAATACCCTTCAGGATTTTATAGGTAGTGATCATGTCTCCCCTTACTCTTCTGTCTTCCAGTGTCGTAAGGCCCCTTCCAGAGTGTGTGTGTGTGTGTGTGTGTGTGTGTGTGTGTGTGTGTGTGTGCGTGCGTGCGTGCGTGTGCGTGCGTGCGCGTGCGTGCGTGCGTGCGTGCGTGCGCGTGTGTGTGCGAGTGTGTGTGCGAGTGTGTGTGCGTGCGCTCTCATTTTTGGAGTTGTCTACCAGATGTTGGGTGTAGGAGAGATACGATGTTGTCATGTCTCGCGGAGATAATGCGTCTGTTACACTGGTGGGGAGACGACAGGGGTGGGGGGGTGGTGGTGGTGGGGGGGGAGATAAGCACAAGAGGGGGGAGGGGTCCACAGCTGTTGTTGTTATGTTGGTTATAACAGACAGGCTTTGTGTCCTTGACTACGACAACGAGTGTTCAATTAGCGTCTGATGGGCTGGAAGAGGTAGGGGGGGGGGGATTAGAGAGAGGGAGAGCGGGGTATGGATGAAGTGACGTGAGGGAAGGTGAGGGGGAGGGTGAGGGAAGGTGAGGGGGAGGGTGAGAGAAGCAAGCAAGCGAGGAGAGCAGACACAGGGCGAACGGGTGATTTATATTGCATGATATGTGAAGTAGAGCGCTGCAAGTGCGACATAAATAAATATTGTGTGGGTAAACGATGCCAGGAGAGTAGATGAGGCTCCCTGCCCACTCTCTCAACACCTCAGGTTCTCTCACAACATACTACCAAGCAACACAACCCTCCCCCGCCTCACACAACACACCACCAAGCAACACAACCCTCCCCCGCCTCTCACAACACACCACCAAGCAACACAACCCTCCCCCGCCTCACACAACACACCACGAAGCAACACAACAGAAGGCGGAAAAGTTATACACAACAGAATCCTTCATAAACTTGCACGTGAATTAAATAGTTGGGAATACTGAACAGATTCGCTATGGTTGTGGCGTTAAGAAAGATAAAATATCTGGTAATACAATGCTTTTAGTTCTCTCCATGATACACCGTAAGGGTTCGAATCCCCCATGACACCATATAGGTTGTATTCCATGCCGAGGAGTATGAAGTCGATGATATTTTGAAACAAAAATTCAATTGGTTTAACTCTTCACGTGGAAAGTTTGTAATTAATTCAAATGTCTGCAAGTATTTGTGCAGCTGTTCCTTACGTGTCTTTCTTGCCTTGTATCGGAAGGTAACTTCTCCCACTTTGTTATACTTCTATTGGCCAAGACGGCGCTCCTCCTGGTGTGTACCGTCGCTGGCCAGGGTGTGGTACACCTTCAGGCTTGGCCAAGACGGCGCTCCTCCTGGTGTGTACCGTCGCTGGCCAGGGTGTGGTACACCTTCAGGCTTGGCCAAGACTGTTTCCAGCACAGGGTTGTGGGCAAGCTGAGAGCTTACAGCAGGTGTGTGGTGCAGCTGCTGTGCTCATGGACCACAGGTGGCGAATGCTGGACCAGAGATTATTTCCTCTTTACGACGTAACAAAACTATTTTGATCATTGTATTTAATGGCACAGCTTTCCACGGGACTCTTATGAGCTCGCTGGTTGCAGCGCGGCGAGTCTGACGTAGGTGGCTGCTACCCTCCCTCAGTGGACAATACAGGGTACGACATGCGCTTGTGATTAATTAATGTATAAAGTAAAGTTATGATTTAGGCGAGAGGGACTGGCCACGCGCGTGCGGTAAGTGTGTGAGCTCCCGTAGTGAGGATGTACGCGAGCAGGCTCAGACCGCGAGTGACCCAGGCTGCGTGTGTTCTGGTATTGTTGCTCTGGCTGGACTTGTATCTATTGCTTCCGTGTTTCATGTCGTTACTGTTCCTTCGTGGTTTTCTGTCTGCGTCACATAGATTTGGGTTGGTTAGGTTAGGTTATATTCCTCCGGGAGAGGTAATAGTGCTGCGATCTGCGCGGGTTGTCCCTCCCCCCCCCCCCACACACACACACGCACAGTGTGTGCGTGTTTTTTCAGTGTCAGAGTAGTTAATAAATGGAACGCACTAGGAAGTGATGAGGTGGAGGCTGACTCCATTCACAGTTTCAAGTGTAGATATGATTGAGCCCAATAGGCTCAGGAACCTGTACACCTGTTGATTGACGGTTGAGAAGCGGGACCAAAGAGCCAGAGCTCAACCCCCGCAAGCAGAACTAGGCGAGTACAGACACACTCACTATGGGAACCACGTCTGGCAGTATTGTACGGCTGTCACGACCCTTGAGACTAAATGTTCTTCTCCCGACAGTGTAAAGAACAAATAAAAATCTGCCATGCCAATAGGTGTCTTGGGGTATAATTAATCACTGTATAAAAACGGGAGAACAATATATTTTGCTAAGGGTGACAACTTAACCATTAAATAAATAGTAACCAGAAATATTTATCAGCATGTAATACTATAGAATGCAAGTAATTATTTGAGACCTGAGCACTATCACCAGAATATGGAGTAAGCCATAAATACACTAAAATCGTCTATCCAGATAAATTAATATTTATATGGGCTTAAAATAAACAAAAACCAAGAACTTAGCTTAAACACAACTGCACTCGACCGCAGCCGCCACTCTACTGCCCAGGACGTGGTCCGCAGGCCCAACGTCGACTAACCGTCTACCCAAACACCAATTAACGTTCGCATGAACATTGTGAACATTCTATTTACAAAGGTCAGCCCTAAACTCCAACATTATCAACTAAGAGTTGTAATTACTGGTCTCACATTCCTTGAAATATTACGGCTACCAAATATGAGAATAAATAAATATAAAACTATAGGCAATTGATTTGCCAACAATCGCCCTGGCCATTCCCAAATATTGTCAACCGCCCACACGGCTAATTTCACGTGACGTCCACCACCAAAACAACCTTACACACACTACCCAGCTATCTATGTTATATATATATATATATAATGTATATACATCTATATACACAAATCTTGTACAACTGACAGCAATATTTACGTAGAGAAAACAATAACATAATACGAGGTTCGGGAGAATTGGCAGAATCGTAATAAGATTCGTGACAACGGCCCTATAGCCTCAGACAATATAAAAGGTGTTTAGAATAATCTTAAGTTTTTATGTCTTAAGTTCTGTGAATATTTCCTTCCATCACCCCAGTGCATCTTTTGTTATGTATTGAGTTGGTAGTAATAGGTTCCTTATTGCAATAGTGGACGTTTGGCACATGGGATTGTATCGCTATTATTTTATTATTAACATCTTTATTGACAAAATTAATTACAATTTTGCCCTAATCTGAGGATTTCGATTAAGTCTTATTAAAGTGAGGATAATGCTGGTATTCACTGTCACGCAGGACAGAGGGTCATACACAAGACAATAGGTCTAAACTGTAGGCTGAAGCACATATATATCATGGTTACAATCAATGTTTTTTATGTATGAATATGTGAAAACAACTTTCTATTGTGCACTGCCACACAAGGGCAGGGATGGGTTCATAAGTGATGCAGCTTAGAAGTATTATAAATAAAAATTGTTCTTCATTCTTTAAAATGGACAAGCAAATTTTGGATATATTGTTAGGCTGTCGTCCAGAACACCTGAGTCGCTACTTTTGTTTGTACACATCACACACTCTGTAACATCTGGTATATGACGCTGCTCTTAAAGTTCTGGGGCCAGATTCACGAAAGAACTTACGCAAGCACTTACGAACCTGTACATCTTTCCTCAATCTTTGACGGCTTTAGTTACATTTATTAAACAGTTTACAAGCATGAAAACTTCCCAATCAACTGTTGTTATTGTTATAAACAGCCTCCTGGTGCTTCGGAACTCATTAACTGTTTAATAATTGTAAACAAAGCCGCCAAAGATTGAGAAAAGATGTACAGGTTCGTAAGTGCTTTCGTGAATCTGGCCCCTGGTGATCATTTACCACACTGAAAGGATAGGAAGTAATTTGTTAATACCTTACCTTGAGGTGCTTCCGGGGCTTAGCGTCCCCGCGGCCCGGTCGTCCACCAGTCCTCCTGGTTGCTGGACTGATCAACCAGGCTGTTGGACGCGGCTGCTTGCAGCCTGACGTATGAGTCACAGCCTGGTTGATCAGTTATCCTTCATTGATTTGAATTGATAATACTTCATTGATTATTAATAGCAGGTAATAGTTAGCATTCTAACTAAGACATGCTGTCACTCAGGCAATAATAGAGGTCATATTACTAGCATAAAGAAAACAAAAAAGACCTCTACTTGATGGACAAAATCAACAACCGCATTTAAGGCCTTAACCTACTTCCTCCTGCCTCCCTCCACGCGGCCGACACTCCGCTAACGTCACGTGAAACCACGTGTACCCCAAGAACCACGTGTAGCCCCAGAACCACGTGTAGCTCCAGAACCACGTGTACCCCCAGAACCACGTATACCTCCAGAACCACGTGTACCCCCAGAACCACGTATACCTCCAGAACCACGTGTACCTCCAGAACCACGTGTACCCCCAGAACCACGTGTACCCCCAGAACCACGTGTACCCCCAGAACCACGTTTACCCCCAGAACCACGTGTACCCCCAGAACCACGTGTACCCCCAGAACCACGTGTACCCCCAGAACCACGTGTAACCCCAGAACCACGTGTACCCCCAGAACCACGTGTACCCCAAGAACCACGTGTAACCCCAGAACCACCGGTTTTACCAGTCCCTGCGACGTGGTGTGAAGATGCTGGGTGTGGGTGTTGTGGCTCGTTACTCCTTAATGGTCTCAGTGGCTCATCATGGATATCTCAAGATCAGTATCTGTCGTCTATGTTAGACACTACGGGGCCAAGAGCCTTGTTACAACTATATTCCACCTGGTAACTACGCTGACACTGAAAATGTTCTTACTAACGTCCCTGTGGTTCATTTGGGTACTCAGTCTCCACCTGTGTCCCCCTTGTTCGCGTACCATCCGTGTTAAATAATCCTACCTGTGTGTGTGTGTACTCACCTAATTCACCTAATTGTGCTTGCGGGGGTTGAGCTCTGGCTCTTTGGTCCCGCCTCTCAACCGTCAATCAACTGGTTTACAGGTTCCTGAGCCTATTGGGCTCTTATTATATCTACATTTGAAACTGTGTATGGAGTCAGCCTCCACCACATCACTTCCTAATGCATTCCATTTGTCGACCACTGTGTGTGTGTGTGTGTGTGTGTGTGTGTGTGTGTGTGTGTGTGTGTGTGTGTGTGTGTGTGTGTGTGTGTGTGTGTGTGTGTATGTTATAATAAAGTAAATTATAATGTTGAGAAGTATATCGCTTGGCATATTTTCAGGTGAAGGATAACTTGAAGGTTGTATTTGTGCGTGGTTGTCGTTCCCCTCCGCGGTCTTGTGTCCTTGTCCCCCCCCCCCCCCACTACTTTGTTACGTGTCTTTGTCGTCGAGCGAGTGACTTATTATGCACCCAATACCTATCCCGTGGGCGGTGGTGGAAAAGGTTTCACAGACACATGATGGGCTCAGGAGCTGAACCCCGACCTTTTTACCACCAGGTTTTAGTAATGTGTACAAATGTGTATTGTGTGTCTTTGTGAGGTCACAGACCCATGAGGTCACAGACCCATGAGGTCACTGAGCCATGAGGTCACAGAGCCATGAGGTCACTGAGCCATGAGGTCACAGACCCATGAGGTCACTGAGCCATGAGGTCACAGACCCATGAGGTCACAGAGCCATGAGGTCACAGACCCATGAGGTCACTGAGCCATGAGGTCACTGAGCCATGAGGTCACAGAGCCATGAGGTCACAGAGCCATGAGGTCACAGACCCATGAGGTCACAGAGCCATGAGGTCACAGACCCATGAGGTCACAGAGCCATGAGGTCACAGAGCCATGAGGTCACAGACCCCTGAGGTCACAGACCCATGAGGTCACAGAGCCATGAGGTCACAGAGCCACAAGACTTAAAGTCTTCCTCTCCTATGGGGTTATAGACACAAGGGTAATTTTCGTTTTTTCCAATATTTTAAAAAATGGTTCATTCTTAACAGTATTAATATATTAAGAAAATTAATGAGTGACGTAGTCAAGTTAGGTTAGTTAAGGTTGGTTAGATTTGATCACATTTCTTTGTTAGTGTTGAGTCAAATAACAATCATTCTAACCATACATAACGCAATGAAACTTCATTTTAAAGATAACATTTTTGACACATTTAATATAGCAGGAAAATGAGTGTAAATGTGTGTAAATCACGAATAAATTGAAAGGTGATAAATATTATTATATAATGTACGTCCTCTTCCCCCTCTGTGCTCCCCCACACCTGCACCCCACACACCTGCACCCCCCACACCTGCACCCCACACACCTGCACCCCCCACACCAGCACCCCCCACACCTGCACCCCACACACCTGCACCCCACACATCTGCACCCCCCACACACCTGCACCCCACACACCTGCACCCCACACACCTGCACCCCCACACACCTGCACCCCACACACCTGCACCCCACACACCTGCACCCCACAAACCTGCACCCCCCACTACCTTACCCTTGACTAAGGTTACCATCATCTGGGCACCCGCTCCTCTTCCCCCCCCCTCACCTCCCCTCTTCCTCTTTTTTCCACACACACACACACACACACACACACACACACACACACACACACACACACACACAATTATATATATATATATATATATATATATATATATATATATATATATATATATATATATATATATATATATATATATATATATATATATATATAATGTCCCCTCTCCTCTCTGTGGGAGAATGTTGACAAACATCAAAGACGGTCTGAGAAATAGCTTTTTAAATTTAATCATGAAAATTGCTAAGTCCTGAAGTAAGAAGACCTCCAGGAGCAGCAAAAGGCGAAGGTTAGACCACCGTAAGGTTACACCTGGCACTGTACGGTTATGTCTGGCACCGTAAGGTTAC
The DNA here is from genome assembly GCF_040958095.1 of Procambarus clarkii. Classification (NCBI taxonomy): domain Eukaryota; kingdom Metazoa; phylum Arthropoda; class Malacostraca; order Decapoda; family Cambaridae; genus Procambarus; species Procambarus clarkii. The sequence goes on along the minus strand of NC_091155.1, from coordinate 30,720,206 downwards.
GTCTGGCACCGTAAGGTTACACCTGGCACTGTACGGTTATGTCTGGCACCGTAAGGTTACACCTGGCACTGTACGGTTATGTCTGGCACCGTAAGGTTTCGCCTGGCACCGTAAGGTTACGTCTGGCACCATAAGGTTTCGCCAGGCACCGTAAGGTTACGCCTGGCACCGTAAGGTTACCCCTGGCACCGTAAGGTTTCGCCAGGCACCGTAAGGTTACCCCTGGCACCGTAAGGTTACACCTGGCACTGTACGGTTATGTCTGGCACCGTAAGGTTACGCCTGGCACTGTACGGTTACGCCAGGCACCGTAAGGTTTCGCCAGGCACCGTAAGGTTTCGCCAGGCACCGTAAGGTTACGTCTGGCACCATAAGGTTTCGCCAGGCACCGTAAGGTTACCCCTGGCACCGTAAGGTTATGTCTGGCACTGTAAGGTTACGTCTGGGAACGTAAGGTTACGCCAGGTACCGTAAGGTTACGCCTGGCACCGTAAGGTTACGCCTGGCACCGTAAGGTTACGCCAGGTACCGTAAGGTTACCCCTGGCACCGTAAGGTTACGCCAGGTACCGTAAGGTTACGCCAGGTACCGTAAGGTTACCCCTGGCACCGTAAGGTTACGCCAGGTACCGTAAGGTTACGCCTGGCACCATAAGGTTTCGCCAGGCACCGTAAGGTTACCCCTGGCACCGTAAGGTTACGCCTGGCACCGTAAGGTTACGCCAGGTACCGTAAGGTTACCCCTGGCACCGTAAGGTTACGCCAGGTACCGTAAGGTTACGCCTGGCACCGTAAGGTTACCCCTGGCACCGTAAGGTTACGCCTGGCACCGTAAGGTTACGCCTGGCACCGTAAGGTTACGCCTGGCACCGTAGGGTTACGCCTGATACCGTAAGGTTCCGTCTGGCACCGTAAGGTTACGCCTGGCACCGTAAGGTTACGCCTGGCACCGTAAGGTTACCCCTGGCACCGTAAGGTTACGCCTGGCACCGTAAGGTTACGCCAGGCACCGTAAGGTTACGCCAGGCACCGTAAGGTTACGCCTGGCACCGTAAGGTTACGCCTGGCACCGTAAGGTTCCGTCTGGCACCGTAAGGTTACGCCTGATACCGTAAGGTTCCGTCTGGCACCGTAAGGTTCCGTCTGGGAACGTAAGATTACGCCTGGCAGCGTAAGGTTGCGCCTGGTACCGTAAGGTTCCGTCTGGCACCGTAAGGTTACGTCTGCAGGTGTGCAGGTTACGGTGCCAGGCCGGTGGTGGTGGTGACGGCCAGGCATGTGGTGACGGTGGCAGTCAGGCATGTGGTGGTGGTATCATCACTGTGGGTCACCACCACCAGCCTCTCAGCAACACTGGGTACCACAGGTCGCCACCGCCAAGGTCCACAAGCTCCCAGATTACAACACTCCACGCTCCCAAAAAAATAAGTACCAAAAAATGGTGGCAGTGTACAAACAAGGGGGAAGGGTTACACAGCGGAAAAAAAGAGGTTGGTAGCCGGCTGGTGTGTGATTACCACCATGTGGTCACGGGGGGGTTGATCTCCAGCTCCTGGGACACCTCCTGTAGCAAATCTTAAGTTTGATACGTCGTTCATCCCTTCCTACTTGATTCTGTTTGCTCACTGTCTTCCCCGGGTGAAGGTGTGCTGGTGGGAGTGTTGGTTGTGTGGCTCCCTGTTGTTGTTGTTGTGCAGTGTGGCGCCACCTCGTCTCCCCTGCCACCCCTTCTTCACGCCCCTTGAATATCTTGTACGGCGCTCATGTCACACCTCACTCAACAATTGAGAGAGAGAGGGAGAGATGGAGGGGGTGAGAGTACTCATCTAGTTGTGCTTGCGGGGGTTGAGCTTTGGCTCTTTGGTCCCGTCTCTCAACTGTCAATCAACTGGTGTACAGATTCCTGAGCCTACTGGGCTCTATCATATCTGCATTTGAAACTGTATATATAGTCAGCCTTCACTACATCACTGCCTAATGCATTCCACCTGTTAACTACTGACACTGAAAAAGTTCTTTCTAACGTCCCTGTGGCTCATTTGGGTACTCAGTTTCCACCTGTGCCCCCTTGATCGCGTACCACCAGTGTTGAATAGTTTATCTTTGTCTACCCTGTCAATACCCTTGAGGATTTTGTAGGTAGTGATCATGTCTCCCCTTACTCTTCTGTCTTCCAGTATCGTAAGGTACATCTCTCGCAGCCTTTCCTCGTAACTCATGCCTCTTAGCTCCGGGACTAGTCTAGTGGCATACCGTTGAACTTTTTCCAGCTTCGTCTTGTGCTTGACAAGATACGGGCTCCATGCTGGGGCCGCATACTCCAGGATTGGTCTTACATATGTGGTATACAAGATTCTGAATGATTCCTTACACAGGTTCCTGAATGCTGTTCTGATGTTAGCCAGCCTCGCATATGCCGCAGACGTAATTCTTTTGATGTGGGCTTCAGGAGACAGGTTTGGTGTGATATCAACTCCTAGATCTTTCTCTCTGTCCGTTTCATGAAGTTCTTCATCTCCCATTCTGTATCCTGTGTCTGGCCTTCTATTTCCGCCGCCTAGTTTCATTACTTTGCATTTACTCGGGTTGAACTTGAGCAGCCATTTGTTGGACCATTCATTCAACTCGTCCAGGTCATCTTGTAGCCTCCTACTATCATCCTCTGTTTCAATCCTCCTCATAATTTTTGCGTCATCAGCAAACATTGAGAGAAACGAATCTATGCCCTCTGGGAGATCATTTACATATATCAGAAGCAGTATAGTTCCAAGGACTGACCCCTGCGGGACTCCACTTGTAACGTCTTGCCAATCTGAGACCTCACCCCTCACACTGACTCGTTGCCTTCTGTTGCTTAGGTATTCCTTTATCCAATGGAGTACCTTCCCTTTCATTCAAGCCTGAATCTCCAGCTTATTCACTAGCCTCTTGTGTGGTACTCTATCAAAGGCTTTCTGGCAATCCAAAAATGTGCAGTCTGCCCACCCCTCTCTTTCTTGCCTGATCGTAGAATTCAATTAATCCTGTGAGGCAGGACTTGCCATCCCTGAACCCATGTTGATGCTGTGTTACAAAGTTCTTTCTCTCCAGATGTTCCACTAGCTTTCTTCGCACAATCTTCTCCATCAGCTTGCATGGTATGCAGGTTAGGGACACTGGCCTGTTGTTCAGTGCCTTCTGTCTATCCCCTTTCTTATATATCGGGACTACATTAGCTACTTTCCAAATTTCTGGCAGTTCCCCTGTTGCCAGTGATTTATTATACACTATGGAGAGTGGCAAGCACAGCTCTTCTGCTTCTTCCTTAAGTATCCATGGGGAGATTCCATCTGGGCCTATAGCCTTTATCACATCCAACTCTAGTAACAACTTCCTTACTTCCTCACTGGTAATCTCAAACTCTTCCAGTGGTTCCTGGTTAACTATTCCCTCTCTTATCTCTGGAATTTCTCCTTGCTCTAAGGTGAAGACCTCCTGGAATTATTCAGTTCTCATATTCTAAGACCTCTTATTCAGTTCCTCACACACTTCATTGTCGCTTGTAGTGAATCCGTCTTCCCTTGGCCTTAATTTCATTACCTGTTCCTTTACTGTTGTTTTTCTCCTGATGTGGCTGTGCAGCAATTTAGGTTGAGTCTTTGCTTGCGATGTCATTTTCGTATTGTCTTTCTGCCTCTCTTCTCATCCTGACATATTCATTCCTGGCACTCTGGTATCTTCCTCTGCTCTCAGGTGTTCTGTTATTCCTATAGTTTCTCCACGCCCTATTACTTTGCTGCTTAGCTAGCCTACATCTCTGATTAAACCATGGGTGTCTCATCTTCATTTCGTTGTCTTCCTTTTGGGCTGGGACAAACTTGTTTGCTGCATCCTTGTATTTCTGCGTGATGTAGTCCATCATGTCTTGGGCCGTCTTTCCCCTGAGCTCTGTTTCCCATGCTATTTCTGTTGGGAATATTGTTATCTCCTCATAGTTTCCCGTACGGAATACCAACCTTTTGTTTTCAGTATCCCTCCTCGAGTTCAATAACCCTTCTTCAACCAGGTACTCAAACGCCAGTACACTGTGGTCGCTCATTCCTACTGGGGCCTCAAAACCTATTTCTCTTATGTCGGAGTCGTTCAGAGTGAAGACTAGGTCGAGTCTCGCTGGTTCATCGTTTCCTCTCATCCTTGTGGGCTCCCTGACATGTTGGCTTAGAAAGTTTCTTGTCGCCATCTCCATTAGTTTGGCTCTCCATGTTTCCTCGCCTCCATGCGGTTCCTTGTTCTCCCCAGTCTATCCTTCCGTGATTGAAGTCCCCCATGATGAGCAGATGGGATCTATTTCTACAGGCAGCAGAGGCTGCATTTTCAATTATAGTGTTAACTGCTATGTTGTTGTTGTTGTCATACTCTTGCCTGGGTCTTCTGTCATTTGGTGGAGGATTGTATATCACTGCTACTACTACTCTAGGTCCTCCCTGGTCCTGTGTGTGTGTGTGTGTGTGTGTGTGTGTGTGTGTGTGTGTGTGTGTGTGTGTGTGTGTGTGTGTGTGTGTGTGTGTGTGTTTCCCACGGTGCGTGGTGGTGGTGTGGGGGGGCGGGCTCACCCACTGCCAGGGGGCAGGGAGGCACTGCCACAGTGGTGCAACTGACCCCAGATGGTAGGAATGACGACATTCAACACTACAACAGATAAGGGGCGGGGGTGGGAGGGGTGTTGGGGGAGTTGATGGATACTGCCATTTAAGATGTGGTGCCAGTGGGGGGGGGGGAAGGATATTAAGTCGTTACGAAGGTAGTGTCACTTGAGAGATAATGCGATTAAGCGGGCTAACAGTTCCATCCCGTTGGAAGTGCCATTTGGTAGATGGTGACAAGAAAACTTTGTGCCAGAGAAAGATAGTGATAAAGATGCTTGTTGTTGAAATGCCAGATGCCTTGTGTGGCCCGCGGGGGTGCGTTAATAGTGGCTTGGAAGGGAATAGTCGTTGGTGTCGACCACCTGTGATGTGCCCGATAGTTAGAGGAAAGCTGCCAGGCTGCTCACCTCGGGTAAACGGGCCCTCGACTCGTGCCTTGACCCCATGTGCTAGCTTCAAGTGAATGAGGCACCTCAGAGACGCCCTTGCACACAATCATGTGTAGGAAAAGTAAACAAAACCCAGACTATGGGATAGTGTGTTCTTACACATTACGAATCCAACTGGATGGCTAGGCTCTCTGTGTGGGGGGTCTGTTGCCCTACACTTTCTGTTCTTGAGTGCTTTGTCTTCATCCTGGTGTTTGATTTTGGTTGTGTGTGTGTGTGTGTGTGTGTGTGTGTGTGTGTGTGTGTGTGTGTGTGTGTGTGTGTGTGTGTGTGTGTGTGTGTGTGTTGACTTGTGGCAGGAAGATTATCCACACCATGTTCGTCTGTGGTGATCATACGTTACTATTGCGTGTCCTTATCTATCTATATAAAAGAATGTCTGTCCAAGGTTGGAGGCCAGATACTTGGGGCCAGGCTCGCCCAACTTTGCAGGGGGAATGGTCTGGGGTACGAGACGTACAAAGGCTGGTATGGGGTCACCAGAATTCAAGAGGAAACAGTTTGCCATGGTCACATACAGACCCCGATCACTGATGCTGGCATTGCCTCCAGCTAAGCCTGGCTAAATATTTGAAAATTAAACATTTAAAACTATTTTTTCTTATAATAATATTCAAAATTATACACTGATCTTGGGAAAATGAACAAAAATTGTCTAATCATTATTCTCTGTCTACATAAGGAAAACTATTTCTAAGGAATATTTCACATTGTTAGGCTTCTCCCACCGGCAGACCACCCACACACCAATGGAAAGCTATTATGTTATTTTTAAAAGACAGAAAGAAAGTGAAGAGACACAGACAGACATACAGATGCAGACAAACAAACAGATACAGACAGACAGACAAAGATAGGTTTGCAGTGTGTCAATCAGAGCAAAGAGAGAGACAGGAAGACAAAAACATACAGACAGACATATAGGGAGAGAAGGAAGGAAGGAAGGAGAAGGAGAGAAAGGGATGTTTGAAGAGAATGGGGGAGAACGTGGAGACTGGGGAAGAAGAACAGGTGAGAGGGAGGGGAAATTTGGAGAGAAGGTGGAGAGGTGTGAGGGTGAGAATAAGGACTGGTGGTGGTGGGGGGGAGAGGAGAATGGTGGAGAGGGTGGAAGAGAGGGTGAGTGGGAGAGAGTCGAGAGGGACAGAGACTTAATATTTAATTTAAGGAGGCTCCGTGAAGCATTTGGTAGCGTTGGGTAATTCTATGAATTGATGTCCGATGTTGTAACTGTTTCCTGGACAACACCACAGTATTGGGGCTCCGTCTCTGAGTGACGGTTAGAGCCCATGCCAGTAGTAATTTGCGATTCTTTGGTGAATACAGAATTCCAGGAATCTGTGGAAATCTGTGTCTGTGGAAATTTCAACATCCAGTGGGGTTAAGGTGATATCTGATGCATGGCTCGATGTTGGTGTCACTTTCATAAAGAATTCGTTTGGATTATCGATCTTCAGTGTGTTCAAGAGTTCGCTGAAAACAGAATTATATTTTGTCCTCGGTTGATAACCCATTTCTTTACGCAAGGGTCCAACGCTAAATGCAGTTCTCGTTCTACATTTTGCTGAGGTGAAGTAGTAGTTTGGGTTCCTCTATGGTATTCTGCTCTTTTTTTTTTTTACTCTCCTTGATTTGATGTGACTTCGCTGGAAACACAAACCGAAACTGTCTCTATTTTTTGCTTGTTACAACTTGCAATAAGGTTGTTACATCTTGGCTTAACGTGTTTATGATGTATTAGAACGTTGTTACAACTTGTTATATTGGTTGTTGTAACTAGTTAGGAAGTGTTAAAACTTGTTCGAACGTTGTACCAACGTCGTAGTTTCGGTGTGTGTTTGGCGGGTTGCAGTTTTCGCTGGATCGCTGGTGTTACTCTACAGAGCCTTCCGCGTTGGTCTTGGGATAGAGCGAGACGCTCCAGCTGTTCTGGGATTTGTTTTCATGTTCAATTCTTCACCTTCCTTGTCAAGTGAAGAAGAGAATAATCAATATAGAGAGGATTTTTGCACGAATCATTGATCTAACTCATTCTCATATTCAGCAACATACAAGAGAGAGGGAAAGAGAGGTGAAGTAAGAGAGAGAGAGAGAGGGAGGGAGATTGAGTAAGAGGGAGACGGAAAGAGCTGAGAGTCCCGAGCGCAGCCGGGTACTCAATAGCCTCGGACAAAAGCGCACACAAAGCATTATCTCACACACACACACACACACACACACACACACACACACACACACACACACACACACACACACACACACCAGTTGATTGACGGTTGAGAAGCGGGACCAAAGAGCCAGAGCTCAACCCCCGCAAGCACAACTAGGTGAATACACACACACAGAGTAAGATATGGTTAACAAATTATAACATGCTAATAATATTCTCTTTGTTGCAAGAGGTACAGGAGAGGATGAGCGATGTTATTGTATTAGGATTTCTAAAACTTATTGCGTTTATATTTTTTTCAGGAAATATTTGTCGAAAATTTACATATACGTTACATATTGAAAATCAGTTAAGAAATTGACGAAGAAAAGTGAACAATATACCCATGAAGGAATTTGTATATTTGAGCTGAAGGAAATGACAGGTTTTGTCAAGGAACTGTGAACGTGGTGTCAGGTTCGTGGCTTGATCGTGTCACTCAGCGGAGTCTGGTTAATGCTGCAGGTGTGTGCCACAGTACACAGGTGGAGCCAGGTGTCACTGGTGTGTGCCACTAGAGCATCTAGTTACAGTGGTGTCTGTAGGAGGCTGCAGTTGGGTCCGTGGAAAGTACGTGATGTCAGTGGAAATTAGAGTAGTGTGTGTGGGGAGATATTGAGTGGTGTGTAGAGGTTCAGTGCTGTACCGGTAAGGGTGCAAGAGTGTGGGCGTGTGACAAGTTACGGCCAGTGATGTGGCTCCCAAGAGATGGATAAACTAACCGACTTGGCACAACTGTTTTGATGTGACTGTGCTTGAAGCCTCACGATTCATAAGAGCACGACGGGGCTGTGAAGGATGTACTGGGGTCTGGTGTACAAGGACCTGTCGTTGTGTTCACTGAACTATTACAGAAACACCAGATTAGTTAAGCACAGTATAATGAGTCACGTGGTGATGGTGGTGAGTAAGTAGTGATGGTGTGTCACCTCGCTGCTCTGTCGGTCTTTATTGCTCACCCCTCAGTGGCGTCCGTGCCGCGGATGCAAGCAAACACGGCTAGATACAAGCAGTTACACACGTGCGCTTGCAAGTACTGAGATACACAAGTAAGCGCAGCCACACGCCGGACCGTACCGCCACACACAGGAATATCCAGGTTCCACAGTTGCGGTCCATCTGTCAACGTATCTCCCCGCGTGACATCATCGCGCACAATAATGTGGTAGTTGTTGCTTTACAACCCTCGAGGAGAACTTGAGCGGCGACCATGTGTGCAGACGGCGGAGCTGGGCGCGCCAGAGGCGGGTGGTGGGTGTAGAGGGGCGGTGGTGGTGCTGGCCCTGGTGGTGTTGGCCCTGGTGGTGCTGGCCCCGGTGGTGCTGGCCCTGGTGGTAACCGAGGACTACCGTGGCAGGACTCCTTGTCCTCTCAACTGACCATAACTGTGGTTGTGGCGGCTCGGGTTGAGATGCGGCAGCGACTCTCCAACGGGGTGGCGCTCATCCCCCTCAACGAGCTCCAGGACTGCAGCAGGTACTCTGATACAGGTACGTACACAGGTGAGCCTCAGGGTGTACACGGGGCTGCTACTACGGGGCTCCTCATGTGTCGGACTACTCTTCTCTTCCTCCTGAGCGGCAGACCTTTGTTGCAATTTGCAGTTTCCAGTAGTAGCTAATGTTTCGCGTTTTCTGTTGTGTTCCTACACCCCAATGTGTCTTTACTCGTCCCCAGGCCCTACAGACAGTCCTCGCCCTCACAGTGTATGTACCCCGTGGGCAACACCCCTTCCCCCCCAGGCTTCACTATACAAGGTGCCTCAGGTCGACAGAGTGCCCCTTTGTTAACTTGGTTGCGGATGTTACATTAACTTGTGTTAATTTGTCTGACTCGATAAAATTCCAGTTAATTGCCCCTTTTCCCTAAATATATTTGAGGATAAAATAAATAATGGTAGTACAGGTTTGATAATGGAGGTAATAGTGGTAATATGTGATGATAATGGGTCAGGGTAATGGTTCATGTACAATGAGAAACACTGTACCCCAGGGCACAGTCCTTGCTCCACTCCTTGTTCTCGTTCTCATATCAGATATAAACAAAAATAGTACAAGTCACAGCTTCGTGTCGCCCTGTGTGGAGGATACACAAATCAGCCTGACGGTTACTCACGTGATAGTGACAGAAACAGTGATAGTGATAGATTGGTGTGCTAAAAATGAAGAACTGTAACGAAATACAGAGTGTAAGACACAGATCTCCCCATAGATAACAGGTAGAGGATCAGGGAATAGTGGTGTCTAATGACCGGACGTTTAGGGAGCATAACCAGGCAAATATACCATCAGAAAGGATAATGATAGGGAGGATTACGAGCACCTGGGGGGGGGGGGCTGACAGCTGAGTGGACAGCGCTTCGGTTTCGTAGTCCTGAGGTTCTGGGTTCGATCCCCGTTGGAGGCGGAAACAAATGGGCCGAGTTTCTTTCACCCTGATGCACCTGTTATGGTCAGAACAAGGGTGTTCTTAATACTCTTCCTGGGCTAGAAACAGTAGAGGGAGAGGGAGGGAACTATCAGGGGGGAAAGAGCCAAGCCATTACGACTATATAGCACTGGGAAGGGATCAGAATAAGGATCTGGGATGGGACGGAGGGACAGTAGAGCTGTTATTTTTTAAATCCAGATTAACCTGTATATACACTGTGTATTTTTAGGCAATGCTTTTGTTTCCTGTGTAGTGTGTTGCTGGCAGTGTGAGGACAGTACTGGTGGCACTAGTGTCACGTGCGGGTGCCAGTGGCAGTGTTGATGAGGGTAAATATGTTTCATGTGGGGTGCCTGGCACGGGGCCTTGGCACCAGTAACAGGTGTTAGAGAGGAAGACATTAAGTGAGGTAAGTAAGGCAAGGGGGGAGTGGGGGAGGGGTGCATGGTGCCAGCTTGGGTTATATTGAAGTCACTTGTGAATCAGTTCATGGCTGAACTGGAGTAGGCACAACCCTCTATTGGGGAGTGTCTGGCACCCCACTTGGGTCATGGCACTGTTAGTGTCGAGGTGTTCTGCTCTTATAATGGCACTCTGCTGGGATTGCGGCACTGCTGAAATGATAGTACTGTTCCGGGATGATGGTGGTATTATTGTGTAGTGTTCAGGGGGTGTGGGAGAGTGAGGCTGGTGTCACTGTAACAGTGAGGGTGTGGGAGGGACGGAGCACCGTACGTGGAGACGGATCAAGTGCAGGCGTCTCTCTACCCAGCGGCACTGTGCCAAGACATCAGTGCCAGTGATGTAAAGTGGGTGGGTGCTGCTAGCCTCTTTCACCTCTGTAATGTTGCACGCGCACGCACACACACACACACACACACACACACACACACACACACACACACACACACACACACACACACACACACACACACACACACACACAGGCTACGAGGGGGCCTCGTAGCCTGGTGGATAGCGCGCAGGACTCGTAATTCTGTGGCGCGGGTTCGATTCCCGCACGAGGCAGAAACAAATGGGCAAAGTTTCTTTCACCCTAATGTAACAAACTAGGCTGTTGTAAGAATTATCCAGAGTGGTTTATCGACAAAAGAGAATGGGAAGCTGAGCCGCATGGTGACCTGACCCCCAGGGGAATTCGCGGTGGAAATAACCGACGCTTTGTTCATAACTGCGTATAATGAATCATCCTATAGTATTCAGTAATTTAGAGAAAATTAGCCTTTATTCATTTTGCATTAAAATTGTATTGTATAATAGTACTGGATACAATATCAAGAGTATTCTAATTATTGAGTTTAAGTCACCATCAGTGACGTCACGAATCAGATCTAACTTTTAAGGCGGAGTGACCGGCGGTCATAGGTCATCAGGGGTTGACAGGTCTAATATTTCTCAAAGTTTTAATAACCATTTTTGTGATCGGGAACAGCTCTGCCGTTAGATGTTTGTAATTTAATTCAGTAAAATAAATCAACCAGTCTGGATCAATTCAGTACAAACAGAGGTTAATTGTTATAACTTAAACCTTGCTAGTAACTGGGTAGAACTTTGACTGACTAGGCGGAAGGATACAATGCTCTGTCTGGGGTAGACCAGACAAGAGAGAGATCAGTGTGGAAACGGGAGCAGCTGGGATAAGAGGTCAAACATCTTACCTCTCCCCAAGACCAGCCAAAACATCTAGCGGGTCGCCCAAGGTATAGTTGCTATTGTTAATTATAGAAATAGTCTTCTCATTTGCCACTCAGGCCAAGTAGGGAGTGTTAAAGTGATAGGGAGTGAACATATTTAGATTTTGTTTTAGTTTTCTTTTAATAAATTAAATTTGTTATTAATTTGCATTTTATTGTTTCCATGTGTTTTATGTGTATACTTGTCCTGGTCACGTGGTCCACACGAGGCAGAGTTGCATTGGGCGCCGATTCTAACATCGAATCGGAATTATCATTACCGTGTAATTTATTCCACACTCAAGGTCATCGTTTATAGTGGGGATCAAGCCCCCTAGGTTGATTAATTAGCGTGATCGATCCAGACCTCGATCATTGCTCTTGTATTACTGGTCTGGTGGTGGCAGCAGAGGTGACTCTAGGGTTTTGTTCAGAGCTTAGGTCACGTCATACTGGGTGTAGAATCCTAAGTCGGTCAATCGTCTTAGGACCACGTGGCGTGGAGTTGGCTTTGTTAAAAGTTTTGGAGTCCCTTGGTTTAGAAATAAAAGTAAGAATACGGGTAGAGGGAGTAGAAGGAAGAAAAGAGAGAGAAACCCTAACCCGTGTTACACTAAGTGCCCCTGTTACCTAGCAGTAAATAGGTACCTGGGAGTTAGTCAGCTGTCACGGGCTGCTTCCTGGGGTGTGTGTGTGTGTGGTGTGGGGAAAAAAAAAGTAGTTAGTAAACAGTTGATTGACAGTTAAGAGGCGGGCCGAAAGAGCAAAGCTCAACCCCCGCAAAAACACAACTAGTAAACACACACACACACACACACACATGACAAACAAATAAAGCAAATGAGCTTGGAGAATGGGTACTCTAGGAAAACCCAGACATAATAGCCCTCACAGAAACAAAGCTAACGAAAACCATAAATGCAGTGTTCCCACTGGACTATTATGTTATGAGGAAAAAGAGAGAAGGAAGAGGTGGTGGTGGTGTAGCTCTGCTGGTAAGAAAAGGCTGGGATTTTGAGGAGATGGTTATTCAGGGCTGTGAAGGTTTCAGTGACTACATAGCAGGTACCATAACAAATGTAGGGCAAAAAATTATAGTCGTAGTCATATATAATCCACCGCCAAATGACAAAAGACCCAGACAGGAATATGATAGAAACAACATGGCCACCATTAACATAATAGAGAGAGCAGCTTCTGTTGCTAGCAGGAATTGATCTGGACTACTAATCATGAGAGACTTCAACTATGGGAAGATAGATTAGGAGAACTGAGACCCGCATGGAGGACCAGAAACATGGAGAGCTAAGCTGCTGGACGTGGCAACAAGAAACTTTCTAAGCCAGCACATCCAGGAACCAACAAAAATGAGAGAAGATGAACCAGCAATGCTTGATTTGATATTTACCCTAAATGAGTGGGATATAAGGGAAGTTAAAATGGAAGCACCCTTGAGTGATCACATTGTATTGAACTTTGAGTACCTGGTAGAGCTAGGAATTATCTCCTTCAAAAAAGAACTTGGAAACAAAAGGCTGGCATACCGAAAGGGGAATTATGAAGAGATGAGAAGTTTCCTAAGGAAAATACCTTGGGACACAGACCTCAGAGATAAGTCTGTACAAGATATGATGGACTATGTCACCCAAAAGTGTCAGGAGGCAGTAAACAGGTTCATCCCGGCCCAAAGGGAAAAATCCGAGAAGCAACAGAAGAATCCATGGTATAATAGGGCATGTGTGGAAGCAAAGAAACTGAACAAAAGGGCGTGGAGGAACTTCCGGAATAACAGAACACCAGAAAGCAGAGAGATACCAGAGAACCAGGAATGAGTATGTCAGGGTGAGAAGAGAAACAGAGAAAAGTTATGAAAATGATATAGCAAACAAAGCCAAGACCGAACCAAAGCTACTCCACAATCACATCATAAGGAAAACAACAGTGAAAGAACAGGTATTGAAACTTATAACAGGCGAGGACAGGTATACAGAGAATGACAAAGAGGTGTGTGAAGAACTCAACAAGAGGTTCCAGGAGGTCTTCACAATAGAACAAGGTGTGGTCACTGTGCTAGGAGAAAGGAAAGTGAACCAGGCGGCCTTGGAAGGGTTCGAAATTACGAGAGAGGAGGTCAAGAGACACCTGCTGGATCTAGATGTTAGAAAGGCTATTGGTCCAGAGGGGATCTCGCCATGGGTACTGAAAGAGTGTGCAGAGGCACTTTGCTTGCCACTCTCCATAGTGTATAGTAGGTCACTGGAGACTGGAGACCTACCAGAAATATGGAAGACGGCGAATGTAGTCCCAATATACAAAAAGGGCTACAGGCAAGAGGCACTGAACTACAGGCCAGTGTCCTTGACTTGTATACCATGCAAGATGATGGAGAAGATCGTGAGAAAAAACCTGGTAACACATCTGGAGAGAAGGGACTTCGTGACAAATCCCCAACATGGGTTCAGGGAGGGTAAATCTTGTCTGACTGGCTTAATAGAATTCTACGACCCGGTGACAAAGATTAAATAAGAAAGAGAAGGCTGGGCAGACTGCATTTTCTTGGATTGTCGGAAAGCCTTTGACACAGTACCGCATAAGAGGCTGGTACATAAGCTGGAGAGACAGGCAGGTGTAGCTGGTAAGGTGCTCCAGTGGATAAGGGAGTATCTAAGCAATAGGAAGCAGGGTGTTACGGTGAGGGGTGAGACCTCCGATTGGCGTGAAGTCACCAGTAGAACTCTGTAACAAGATAGATAACAGCATGAACAAGCCACGTGGAGGATGAACAAACCACGGGCGCCAGTCAGGCGGCAGCAGACAATGTATAAGTTACAGAATTGAAACAGGAATTTCCTTAAGTACTTTCGTATATTAATACATCTTCAGAAGGAATGTATTCCTTCTATACAATATAATATAATATTTTATATAATAGACAAAACCCAAGATGTAAGAAGATTACAAATTCTTGAAGCAATCCACAAAAGAATAGATCAACCTACCATGAACACTCAAATCACGGAACTATTTACTCTACCCACCATGAGAGTAAAGACAAGACCAGAACATAACGATGCCAACACAGAAGACACTGCTTAACATAATAGGCCTATTACACCCGATTAATCTTTGTATGTGCTTCGTCCCCCCATTTATCCGCTTTTTATCCGGTATTTATTCCCTTGTCTTTTCCTTTACCTGTTTTCTCACCTGACCCCGTACTGGTATAAATCTAACGAGATCTGTAATTTCTTATCACTTGAGAATGAACCATGTAGGTTCGAAACGTTGTGCAATTGTATAATAAGTGTGATACATTTTATAGTAATTCACTTTTTTCTTCACCTTTGAAAAACAAACATGAGTTTTGGAGAACTCCTCTTTCAACTAAACCCTGATGGAAGATTAATAGTTAGAGGGATAGAAGCCCTAAACCAGAAGATAGTAAATACAGAATATACAGTCATATTCAATGAGACATCTTTAAAAGAAAACCTGCTGCCAATATACACCAATATATAAACTGGTCCCTCGCGGCAAAATTTAAAAAACAAAAAACAAAATTAACCTAACTTACCTAAGCTAACGTATCCTAACATAACTAGGTCAGAAATTCATGTTCTTAATATAATAATATAAATTCAGATAAACTAATTTGAAACGAAATATATGACAATAACAAAAATCACATGTTACGCCTGGCTTTCCAGGGCCCCAAATGTCTAGAGAGTACATTTCGCTAGCGTTGAGACGGTCATACGATATCCTCACATCCAATGTGAGGATATCACTATTAAGTTCCAAGCATGGAAACTTCTACATAAACCTACGGCCAACACCATTACTATTTTCAGACTTTATGATAATGACGCAGGGTGGAGGAAGGCTGTTTGATGTTGATATTTCTTGAAGTGTGACAGTGGGGCCAACACTGACCGACCTATGACATGCCTATACCTCACATGCTTCATGTGTAAAAGAGGGGGGGGGGGTGAGGCTGGACTCAAGCGTCTGGCTTTGTCAGAGATATTCTCTCTTATAGATAACGGGGGGGGGGGACAGGCATTTCTCTGGTCTCTCTCTCTCTCTCTCTCTCTCTCTCTCTCTCTCTCTCTCTCTCTCTCTCTCTCTCTCTCTCTCTCTCTCTCTCTCTCTCTCTCTCTCTCTCTCGCTCTCTCTCTCTACCTGTATGTATCAATCTCTTGTCTCTAACTCTCTATCTCGCTCTTTATGTAGCTATATCTTTTGCTATCTAACTGTCTTTAGCTCTTCCTCTTCGCCCCTCCTTCTCTTTCTCCCACCTTTCCCTCCCCCCTTTCTTCTCCCTTTCCTATCCTCCTTTTACATCCCATTTCCCCTATTTCCTCCCCACTCTCCCCATCTCTTGTGTATATTGGCACTGGGCGAGGCAGCAGAGGTAGTAGGTGGGCACTGGGTGAGGCAGCAGAGGTAGTGGTGGTGGCACTGGGTGAGGCAGCAGAGGTAGTGGTGGTGGCACTGGGCGAGGCAGTGAGTGCTGGGGAGTGTTGTACATGCTGCTATGGCGGCGTGTCCACTCACAGGATGAATGGCGCTGCCCAGTAAACTCGCCCCTCGGGGCAAAATTAAACAAAAATGGTGTTGAAGTGGAATTTGGTAAATATATTAACATCTTTATTGACAAAATCAATAAAGATGTTATTGCATCTTTCTCAATTTTGCCTAATCTGAGGATTTTGATAAAGTCTTATTAAAGTGAGGATAATGCTGGTATTCACTGTCACGCAGGACAGAGGGTCATACATAAGACAATAGGTCTTGGTAAACATAAAAACAAAATGGGGTCATGGAATGGTGAGAGGGAGTTAGAAGGGAAATGGGGGTTGTGGGTAGGTGGTAGGGCGTAGCTGGGTGATGGGGGAAGGTGGTGGAGATGATGGGGAATGGGGTGTGGGAGGTAATGTGGTGATGGTGGTGGTCGTTGTCGTCTGGGCAAAGAAAAAGTTGGCGCCAGATATGACGAAAAGAAGCCGGGGTTGTTGTGTGCCTCTCTGGGGGGAAGCGGCCATGACGAAAGAGATAGAGGGGAAAATGCGGGAGGGGATGAGGGGGAGTGAGGGGGAGAACAGGGGAAGTGTTAACTGGCGGTGGCCCAAGGTCATCACTCGTCATAACAAACCCATCATGTCGCTGGCGTCTCAGTCTCTCCCTCTAAGTACGCCCTCTACTGTGTCCCCCACCTCTTCCACTCCTCGTCCCCACCTCTTCCACTCCTCGTCCCCCACCTCTTCCACTCCTCGTCCCCACCTCTTCCACTCCTCGTCCCCCACCTCTTCCACTCCTCGTCCCCCACCTCTTCCACTCCTCGTCCCCCACATCTTCCACTCCTCGTCCCGGCCGTTGCTAAACACGTCGTTATGTCTTGCTAAAATGACTCACAAATCCTCAGCACTTGTATAATAATGGGATTGACGACAATGGGTCGTCAACAGGCCCGTTGGTGTGCATGTTGAGAAACATAGTATATATATCAATGGGATAACTCACGGTCATAGGTCACAGGTCATGACAAACTCAACAGCATTCATGAATGAATCTCCGAAGCTAATGGTTAATGTATCGTGTCGGTATACTCTGGTCTACGCTTAG
>NC_091155.1:30583175-30698175 GCF_040958095.1 Procambarus clarkii | reverse complement strand
GTGGCGTAACGCACGGCCCGGCACAGTACTGGTGCCGGCTGTGGTGGCGTGACGCAGGGCCCGGCACAGTGCTGGTGCCGGCTGTGGTGGCGTGACGCAGGGCCCGGCACAGTGCTGGTGCCGGCTGTGGTGGCGTGACGCAGAGCCTGGCACAGTGCTGGTGCCGGCTGTGGTGGCGTGACGCACGGCCCGGCACAGTGCTGGTGCCGGCTGTGGTGGCGTGACGCAGGGCCCGGCACAGTGCTGGTGCCGGCTGTGGTGGCGTGACGCTGGGCCCGGCACAGTGCTGGTGCCGGCTGTTGTGGCGTGACGCAGGGCCCGGCACAGTGCTGGTGCCGGCTGTGGTGGCGTGACGCAGGGCCCGGCACAGTGCTGGTGCCGGCTGTGGTGGCGTGACGCAGGGCCCGGCACAGTGCTGGTGCCAGCTGTGGTGGCGTGACGCAGGGCACGGCACAGTGCTGGTGCCGGCTGTGGTGGCGTGTGACGCAGGGCCCGGCACAGTGCTGGTGCCGGCTGTGGTGGCGTGACGCAGGGCCCGGCACAGTACTGGTGCCGGCTGTGGTGGCGTGACGCACGGCCCGGCACAGTGCTGGTGCCGGCTGTGGTGGCGTGTGACGCAGGGCCCGGCACAGTGCTGGTGCCAGCTGTGGTGGCGTGACGCACGGCCCGGCACAGTGCTGGTGCCGGCTGTGGTGGCGTGTGACGCAGGGCCCGGCACAGTGCTGGTGCCGGCTGTGGTGGCGTGACGCACGGCCCGGCACAGTGCTGGTGCCGGCTGTGGTGGCGTGTGACGCAGGGCCCGGCACAGTGCTGGTGCCGGCTGTGGTGGCGTGTGACGCAGGGCCCGGCACAGTGCTGGTGCCGGCTGTGGTGGCGTGTGACGCAGGGCCCGGCACAGTGCTGGTGCCGGCTGTGGTGGCGTGTGACGCAGGGCCCGGCACAGTGCTGGTGCCGGCTGTGGTGGCGTGTGACGCAGGGCCCGGCACAGTGCTGGTGCCGGCTGTGGTGGCGTGTGACGCAGGGCCCGGCACAGTGCTGGTGCCGGCTGTGGTGGCGTGTGACGCAGGGCCCGGCACAGTGCTGGTGCCAGCTGTGGTGGCGTGACGCAGGGCCCGGCACAGTGCTGGTGCCGGCTGTGGTGGCGTGACGCAGGGCCCGGCACCAATGCCTACACCACATGCACCTTTTTGCTGGTGCAACTCAAGTTTTTGCTGGAGTGTCACAGTTCAAGGTGGCGGCGGCGGCGACGCTGGTGGTGGTGTAGGGGGGGGGGGGTAGTGTGGCTCTGATAGTACTTGCCTATCGCTACTTACCTTGTTGTACCTGTTGCATTATAATTTACATGTTCTGACGTTCTGATTCTTTGTCTTCCCGTCAGTATCTTGTATGTGGGGATCATGTTCCCTCTGTTTCTCTCCTCCAGGGTTGTAAGGTCTAATTCCCCAAGCATATCCTCATAACTCAGCGTCCTTAAATCTGGCACTAATCTTACTGAAAAACTTTGTTGTATTCTTTCAAATTTAATTTTATACCAAGTTTCTAAACGACATTGTAATGGCTGCCATACTTTTCTCTCTCCGAATCCTGTTGTCTTCCCCCTTGTGGTGAGATATCTTCTGGTCTCCTTTCTCCCTTTCCCATCTCCATTACCTTACACTTTTTCCTATTGAATTCTAGCAGCCACTTGTTTACCGAGTGCAGGAGTTTGTCAAGGTCGTCTTGTAACTTGCTGCAGTCCTCCCGTCTTTACAGTCCTCGTCATCAGTGGGTCATGTGGTAACATTAACATGTTGACAAACATTAGGAACAGTAGGGGTCCCAGGACCCTCCCTTGGGAACACCATTTTTTGTAAGGGGGGGGGGGTAATAAAGAGTAAAGATAGGTGAAGGAAAGTTTAGAAGTGGGAAATACAGTGAGAGTTATGAAAGCAGGCGGACTGTCCGCCTTGCTGACACGATGTGTGGGTGTTGAGAGCTAAGCTAAGTTTGCTCTCTCTTGTCAGGGAGCTGTGAGTGTGTGAGAGGTTCTTCATATGTGTTTCACCATATATGGATGTCTATAGATGGATAGTGTGTAGCATTCATATATATACACACTTCGATGCTTCCACACATGTTATGTTCTGTTTAAGGCTATTTATTTCATTATTATTATTTATTGATATATATTATATATATAATTATATATATATATATATATATATATATATATATATATATATATATATATATATATATATATATATATATATATATATATAACATACGCATTTTTAATTTTTGTTATTGTACCATCTTGGAGTAATCTTTCTAACATTGGGTCCTCTAACATTTGGATGGTGTTCCACACCCTGATGGCTTGGTGCTGCAGTCTGATGTTTAGTGGCTGTATGTTCAGGAGTTCATGGAGCTCCTGGATTGTCTGACCATATGGTGGACGGTGTTTTGCTGCTCTCCCTAGCTCCTTATTTTGCACTGCTTGTAGTTTTTACATGTTAGTTTTCTGTAAGGTGTGTAGTGGTACCGGAGGATACTCTAGATGCGGCCGAACTAGAGCCTTATATAGGTGTATCTGTATGTTTGTACTGAGGCCTCGGAATCTCCTCAGTTTTCCTAAGGCTGCTTTGTCTTTGTTTAGTCGGTCCCTTACGTGAATTTTTATCCCTGTTCTATTGATCATGAGTCCCAGTATTCTGCCCACGTCCGAAAACCGGATCGGGCGGTTGTCAAGGATAATGGGGTCCGGGTTTCTTTTTACAATGTTCATTGTCTGGAACTGTTGTTGATTTGTACTTATTTTCCATTGCTTCTCAAAGTTGTTTATGAATTCAATTGGTGCCTTGGTCTTGTCGGCTAGTAGCGGCTTTGATGGTCCCGGCTGGCATATTATTTAGGTGACATCGTCAGCGTATGTGATGTATTCTCCATGTTGGGGTTGGGGTAGGTCAGCTGTATATATGTTGAATAGAGTGGGGGAGAGGCAGCTTCCTTGTGGTACTCCACCTTTCAGTTCTATTACGTCACCCAAGTAGCTGCCGATATTGAGCCTTGCAGTTCTGTAGTCTATAAAGCTTCAGAGCGTAGCAGTAAATCTCTGTGAGAGTCCTAGCTCAGATCATTTATATTTTAGGCCTGTGTGCCAAACTTTGTCGAAGGCTTTCGAAACGTCTCTAAGCACCATAATTACACTGATCTTTTTTCGACACTGCGTTGGCTATATGCTGGTAGATCTTTTTTTTTTTTTTTATTAACATATTAGGTACATCTGCATCAGTGCAGTTACCCTAGACTATATGAAGTGGAGTACAGTGTGTCAAAAAAGCTAACTAGGTGATGCTAAAAAATCCCCATCACACAGGATGGTTAGTCATACAGAGGCATGTGATAGGCAGTCTGCACTGGCAGACTCCGGATGCATTTTGAGGATATCATCACCACAAGATTGAATAAGGTAGCAGTGGTAATACAAGTCCCCATCTCGCAGGATGGTTAGTCATACAGAGCCATGTGTTTAATAGCCTGCACTGGCAAATTTTGGGTATACTGTGAGGATATCTTCAAGAATACGAGAGTGAATAAAGTAATTGCAAAGCTCCAGGTACCTCATGCCAACTGGTCTGAAAGGTCTAATAACTGGGCATTCAGTGATGTAGTGCGGGAGATCATGCCGTAGTTCCTGCTCACAGAGTTTGCAACTGGAGTGCTCAGGATTGGGAGACCCGTCACCTGCAGCCACCTGCCACAGGTAGGGAAGGTGCATTTTTTTTTTATTAACATATTAGGTACATCTGCATTAGTGCAGCTACCCGAGACTATATGAAGTGGAGTACAGTGTGTCAAAAAGAAGCTAACTAGGTGATGCTATCGTTCACTCCAGTATGTTGATATTTTACTGTGTAGATTTGGGACCTGGCCCTCCAGTATTTTCCACGTGTATATTATTTGGTATCTCTCTCGTCTTCTTTCTAGCGAGTACATTTGGAGAGCTTTGAGACGATCCCAATACTTTAGGGGCTTTATTTTTGCTTTATTTCAGCAAACTCTCCTGCTCTGAAGGGGAAGTGAGTACTGAGCAGTACTCAAGACAGGACAGCAGAAGTGATTTGAAGAGTACAACCATTGTGATGGGATCCCTGGATTTGAAAGTTCTCGTAATCCATCCGATCATTTTTCTGGCTGACGCAATATTTGCTTGGTTATGCTCCCTAAACGTTAAGTCGTCAGACATCATTATTCCTCAGTCCTTGACATGCTGTTTTTCTACTATGAGCAGATTTGATTGTGTTTTGTACCCTTTATCATCTTTAAGGTTCTCATTGTTACCGTTCCTGAGTACCTGGAATTTATTACTGTTAAACATCATGTTATTTTCTGATGCACAGTCGAAAACGTTATTAATATCAGCTTGTAGTTTTTCAATGTCTTCAGCAGAGGTAATTTTCATGCTGATTTTTGTCATCTGCAAAGAATGATACGAAGCTGTGACTTGTATTTTTGTCTATATCTGATAAGAGAATAAGGAAAACAAGTGGTGCAAGGACTGTACCCTGAGGTACAGAGCTTTAAACTGGGCTTGGACTCGATTATATTTGATGGCCTGTTACTCTCTGTGTTCTGTTCAACAGGAAATTGAGTATCCACCGTCCTACTTTACCAGTTATTCCCATTGACCTCATTTTGTGTGCTATCACTCCATGTTCACATTTATTGAATGCCCTTACAAAGTCTGTGTATACAACATCTGCATTTTGCTTTTCTTGTGTGATCTAATGTGTGATGTTAGTGCAGCTGGTCTATAATTTTTGCCAAAGCTTTACTATCCCCCATTCTGCAGAGGAGTTATATCTGCAGATTTAAGTGCAGCTAGTATCTCCCCTGTATCCTGGCTCTTTCTCCATATTACGCTGAGCGCTCGCGTTACTGGTACTTTACATTTCTTTATGAATATTGAATTCTACGAGTCAGGACCAGGGGCTGAGTGCATGAGCATGTTGTTAGTTTCTATTTCAAAGTCTTCTGAGTTCGTGTTAATATCCGTTATATTATCTGCAGCTTGGATGCCATTCATAAAGTTACTGTCTGGATCTTCAACTTTCATTTTGTTTATTGGTGTCTCATAGTCTCATAGTCTCATACTAGCTTCTTAGAATTTCACTAATTTCTTTGTTGTCCTGTGTACATACCTTCGGTTGAAATGAAAAGTCCAATACTGGTAGAGGGTTTTTTATTTTTATTTTTGCACATGTGAGAAATATTTTGGATTTTTCTTTATCTCTTGTATAACTTTCTGTTCCAATTCTATTTCCTCAGACTCGTATGATCGTTTCAATGTTTGCTCTATTTCTTCCATCTTCCTGTTCAGGTTTATTTTCATTTCTTGTGATAGTCGTGTCTGCTTAACCATTTCCGTTATTTGTTTTCCTTCTGTACAGTTGTCTGCGTTCTCTTTCAAGAGTGGTCCTCTTTCTGCCCCTCCTCACAGGCACGTGCTTGAAGCAGATCTTGTATGCTTCAGCTGTCAACCGAGCTATCCCGTGTGTGGGAGTTCTGTCGCTTAAGACCGTCTCCCAGTGAATATTTGCAAGATCTATATTTATTTTTTCCCAGTCGATCCTGTTATTGTTGAAACTGAATTGATTGTTCTCGCTTGTTGCCTCATCAACAAGCTTCATTAGTCATTGACTTTTTAATGGTTGCCACCAGAGGCGGCTAGTTTACTGTGCACCCCATACTCATCCTGTGACCGGTAGCGCAAAAAAGATTACAGAGGGCACAAAAGGTCTTTATCAGATGTGATAAGAGTGAACTAGGAACGAAAACACACTCGAAATAATCTTCACAAACAATGAGAAAGTAATCAGAGACATTACAATCTCAGATACTACTTACTCATACTACAAATTCAGATAAGTACAAACTAACATCAATACCTGTAGAAGGTCCAATAGAATTAACAAGCTAGAAGGGTTATTCAATTAATTTAATTTTAACAATAACAGGATTGATTGGGAAAAATAATGCTTGCAAACATCGTGTAACGCCGCGTTTTTCTATCTGTTCTGTGATGGTGAGAAGTAAAGCAAACTACAAAGAAGAAGGAGGGGAGGGGAGGGGAGGGGAGGGGAGGGAAGAGAAGAGAAGAGAGGGGACAGACATGTAGAAGGTTGAGGGGGAACTCGTCCGTCTGGCCACTGAAAACGAGGAGCGTATGGGAAGAGTGGAGGTAGGAGGAATGAAGGAAGGAGGAGTAGGAATAAGTAGGAGTTGGAGTTATGTAGGAGGAGAAGTAGTAGAGAGAGAAGCCTGGCTGTTATACTATCTATGATGTTATACTGACTGATATTCTAAGATGTTCTGATGTTAATTTTACTTTACATGTTCTAATATAAGCTGCCACCACCTGTCATTGAAACTAAATCTTAATTCCCCTTAAACAATGCGACAGGAACACTGCTTAATTTAGTTCTCTCACTTGTTCATCTAGTTATTTCTCTAGCCATAACTCTTACTTGAAGGGATATTGATTCTAAAAGAGAACTAAACCAAAGTCAAGCTTGTTATTCTACACATAGACATTTATTGAATCAAATTATTTCAAATTATTTCAATTTTCAGCAATTGATATTTAACATTTTGACATCCTATTATTTAACACAATATTGACCAAATTGAAAGGGGAAAAAAACATACATGGCTAAATGGTTCAAACTCTACTAGCTCGTGACCACTAAGACACACTTCTGGTTTAAGACAACGCATAACTGAACTCTCACCTTCTCAACTCAGACGGATGCACCCTGAGGGTGCCTGAGTGTCACTCGTCAGGGTGGGAAGCTGGCTGTCACCTTCTCTCTGTGCAAGGCAGTCGCTAACTGAATTTACCAGCCACCCCCCAATGTGGGGAAGCTGTATACTCTTCCCTCATGCCCAAATAAGGACTGAGAAGCAAAACTAACCCTTATAGGACCCAGGCTGGTCCTGTAGTGCACAAGGCCCTCCTTGATAAGTACTGCCGTGTCAGCGGATTGAAGCTAGTCAACACCTCACTTGTACCATCTCGCTCCACACACACACACACACACACACACACACACACACACACACACACACACACACACACACACACACACACACACACACACACACATCTTTCTTTCATCTAGGGGTTACCCTAGATGAAAGACTATCAGATATAGAGGTGACAGCAGAGGAGGTAATGAAACAGTTGACAACTCTAGATGCAACTAAAGCAGTTGGACCAGACAAAGTATCACCGTGGATACTAAAAGAAGCAGCGCAGGCCCTCAGCGTGCCTCTGGCAATGATCTTTAATGAGTCACTTTTGTCGGGAGAATTGCCCAGTTGCTGGAAGAAGGCAAATGTCGTGCCGATCTTCAAGAAAGGCGATAGGGAGGAGGCACTTAACTATAGACCTGTATCACTGACAAGCATCCCCTGTAAAATACTCGAAAGAATAATTAGGCTACGATTGGTTGCACACCTGGAGAACATTAGGTTTGTGAACAAACATCAACATGGGTTCTGGACAGGGAAATCGTGCCTAACAAACCTTCTGGAATTCTATGATAAAATAACGAGGATAAGACAGGGCAGAGATGGTTGGGCAGACTGCATATTTCTGGACTGCCAAAAAGCCTTTGATACAGTACCGCACATGAGACTGCTGTTCAAACTCGAGAGGCAGGCGGGGGTGGGGGGAAAGGTCCAAGCATGGGTAAGGAACTACCTAACAGGAAGGAGCCAAAGAGTTACGGTAAGGGGCGAAAAGTCGGACTGGCGAACAGTAACAAGTGGAGTACCACAAGGATCGGTGCTGGGACCAATTCTATTTCTTGTATATGTTAACGACATGTTTACAGACGTAGAGTCCTACATGTTGATGTTTGCGGATGACGCAAAGTTGATGAGAAGAGTTGTGACAGATGAGGATTACAGGATCCTCCAAGAGGACCTGAACAGGTTGCAGAGATGGTCAGAGAAATGGCTACTGGAATTCAACACGAGCAAATGTAAAGTTATGGAAATGGGACTAGGAGATAGGAGACCAAAGGGACAGTACACAATGAGGGGGAACAGCCTACCTGTGACGACGCGCAAAAGAGACCTGAGTGTGGACGTAACACCTAATCTATCTCCTGAGGCACATATAAATAGGATAACGACAGCAGCGTACTCTACACTGGCAAAAGTGAGAATATCATTCAGAAACCTAAGGAAGGAGGCATTTAGGGCGCTTTGCACTGCCTACGTGAGGCCAGTCTTAGAGTATGCCGCCTCATCATGGAGTCCCCATCTGAAGAAGCATATAATGAAACTGGAAAAGGTTCAGAGGTTTGCAACGAGACTTGTCCCAGAGCTACGAGGGATGGGATATGAGGAGCGCCTGAGGGAACTGTGCCTTACGACACTAGAAAGAAGAAGGGAGAGGGGGGGACATGATAGGAACGTACAAAATACTCAGAGGGATTGACAGAGTGGACATAGACGAAATGTTCACACGGAATAGTAACAGAACGAGGGGATATGGATGGAAGCTGGAAACTCAGATGAGTCACAGAGATGATAGGAAGTTTTCTTTTAGCGTGAGAGTAGTGGGAAAATGGAATGCACTTCAGGAACAGGTTGTGGAAGCAAATACTATTCATAATTTTAAAACCAGGTATAATAGGGAAATGGGACAGGAGTCATTGCTGTAAACAACCTATGCTCGAAAGGCGGGATCCAAGAGTCAATGCTCGATCCTGCAGACACAACTAGGTGAGTACACACACACACACCCACAATTACAACTCACAATTTTACATGAAAGAGTGCAAAATACTTGCACTGTTACAATTCAATGACAGTCTTAAGCGACAAAAGTCCCACACAGGGACTTGGGATGTAACCCAACATCCTCTTTGACCTACTACAGATATTGAAGTTAGTTTGAACTTCAATGAGATTGTCGTCTGAGTATGTAGTATCTGAGAGAGTAATGTCTGATTATGTCTTCATTGTTTGTGAGGATCAGGTCGAGGGTGTTTTCATTCCTAATTGGCTCTGTTATCTGTTGCTTGAGCGAGAATTTGTTACAGAATCTCAGTAGTTCTCTGACCTGTGGTTGGTTATTTTCAGGTTGATTTCCTGCTATCTGTTTGATCAGAGGTGATGATCTATTTGGTCAGAGGTAGCGTGGTATTTCACCGTCATTTACAACCCTTTATGATAGAGAAACGAACTAATTCAATTTTAATAATAGATGTATTAACTTGGAACTAATAAAATCGTGACCTGAGGGAAAGAAGGTGGCAGGACATGAAGCAGTACCCGGGCAGGGTAAGAACAGCTGCACCACACACCAAGAACAGCTGCATCATACACCTGCTCAACACTCATCATTAAGGGGTAACAGGAGGTGCAAATAAGAGAGCAACGCTGCCTCTGCAATCCTAGAAGACACCTCGCAGTTACTCCAGCGCCCCACACTCCTCCAAGATCCAGAAGATGAGCTCAAACGTAAAGCCTCAAAATGTTCATCTACTCGGATTGGGGAGCAAAGCTACGGCCAAGCTTTTTGCTGGTCTGGAGCTGGATCCTTAGTGGTCCAAGTGCTAGGGATGAGTCCTTGGCTCCGTCCTTATATCTCAGCTCCGTGTCTCTCCTCATATTCCTTACAAGAGCTGTATAGAGTCATATTGGCATAGCGGTTTATCCTCATTAGTTTAGAACATCATACAAACCAGTTCTTTCCCGAATCAAAAGTTATTCACTTTGTATCCATTGTTTCAGGCTCTATTTTGTATTAATATATTTGGTGCGCTGTTAATACTCTCTCTTCTTATACATTTTCTTCATTCTTCATCTGTCATGTGCCACCCTAACTCCTACCTTTCTAGGGGTAGTGGATTGTTAAATTTTAAATTTTGCCCCGAGGGGCGAGTTTATTGGGCAGCGCCACTCATCTTGTGAGTGGACACACCGCCATAGTGACAGTATTGGGCAGCGCCACTCATCTTGTGAGTGGACACACCGCCATAGTGACAGTATTGGGCAGCGCCACTCATCTTGTGAGTGGACACACCGCCATAGCAGCATGTACGACACTCCCCAATAGGAAGAAAACCCGCTGGGTTGTTCATCCTGTCACTTGTACCCAGACACAGCTGGGACTGGCTTAACTGTCTCAAGTGAACAGCTCCTCAAACAAGAAGATTAACATCTGTCAACCCTTAAAAGCTTACGTTATCTTGCGGGTGCAAAATGGGGAAATGTTTTAAGAACAGCATCAATATTTGACAAATAGTGTTTTCCTAACTCGAACAATGCGGGGTTTATTATTCTACACATATTTCTAATGTCTCTCAGGTGTTCACATTCACGTAGATAGTGGTCAAGGCGGTGTCCATCACTCTCACCACAGATTCTGCAACTTCGCTGATCAACTGTTGTTTCCATTCCATATCTCCATGGATATTTGTATTCAAGACGGATTCTCGCTATTACTGATTCTCTCTCTCGTCCTCCTCCTCTTCGGCCATAATGACTGGGATTGCCAGCTGCAACCATGTTGTACCATCGTACAGATTCACTGGTTTGTGCTTCTATCCTCCTTTCCTCAGTTACCTTGTCACGGTGATGTTGCCTGATAATACCTCTAATTTGTAGTTGAGTCTTAGGTATGAAGTATTCAATATGGTCTTTGCGAATCTCTCCTGACAAGGAGGTTGCCTAATGTCTTGGATTCAATTTGCCATGGAGTTAGAGGCGTTGTGTTGTCTTGTGTTCCCCATGTACTCCGGCACGCAAGTCTTGTAACACTCTACACATATATCAAACAGTCTAAGACTTGGATGATTTGAGTGTTGTGTATGTGTCATGTTGATTCATTAGGAGCCATAAGCATCCCCCTCGCCACACTCACAGATGAGGAGCTCATCACCGACTAAGGCAACATTATGAGACACGGTGTGGAGCCTGCAGCTGTCGAACATTACAACATCAGCATCGCAGTGAAGGAAATTTCAACATTGCTGCCCGTCTTCCTAAATTACTACTTAAGACAATTCGTAGCGGCTCTCTCGTTCTCCTCACTGACCTCACCC
The DNA here is from genome assembly GCF_040958095.1 of Procambarus clarkii. NCBI lineage: Eukaryota > Metazoa > Arthropoda > Malacostraca > Decapoda > Cambaridae > Procambarus > Procambarus clarkii. The sequence goes on along the minus strand of NC_091155.1, from coordinate 30,687,070 downwards.
ACCCACCCTTCAACCCATCCCCCTTCACCTCGCTTACTTGACCCCCACCTTCACCTCTGACCTCCGCCCCCCCCCCCCACCTACCCTTCACCTCGTTGACTGCCCCTTTCCATTTTTATTGTTCCTCAAACGTTCGTCGACTTGAATGATACGCCATCTGAAGATAAGGTCAGCTCTCATCTTAGTGTTTCCGTCGTTGGCATCACTCGCTGATCTCTACTGCTGTTACATCAACCAAAAAAACACATTTGTGAACTCTGTGATGTCAGCTGGGGCAGTAACACTGGCTTGTGTTGAGCACTTAACTAATAGTACTTACTTAACAGTGTCTACGAGGGAGTGAGGTCTTGCTCTTTATGCCCCGCCTGTCACCATTGTTGTACCTGTTGCGTTATAATTTAACTATTCTGACGTTCAAAATCTGTGTAGAATCTGCCCTTAAATTTGTGGCTGGAGGTGGCTTCCACAACTTCTTTCAGTACATTCCACTTGTTGACCGGCCGTTCAGGGTACGAGTACTTCCTTACATTCCTTCGACTCATTTTTTTCCAGCTTCTACCTGTGTTCTCGTGTCTTACCTTCTCTCAATTTGAAGAGGCTGTTCTTGTCCATCTTATCTATTCTCCTCAGTATCGTCTATGTTGTGTACATATCGTCTCTGTTCTTACTATCTTCTGGGGTTACTAGATTTAGTTACATTAACCTACCCTCGTAACTTAACCCTCTTAGCTCCGATTCCAATCATGTTGCAAACTGTTGTACCTATTCAATTTTAGCTTTATGCTTCACATGGTGCAAATTCCATGCTGCACATTCCAGTGTTGGACTAGCAGATCTTATTTAGATTGCCTTGAAGGAGTCCTGATTTAGGTTCCTAAATGACGTTCTAATGTTTGTCAGCGTCCCATATGCTGTCGATGTTATCCCGTTTGTGAATTCCTCCGGCCTGAGTCTTGGAAAAATATTCACTCCCAAATATTTGTCTCTCCGATTTGTGTTGCTGCCTTTCCCTTATGGTGTAGATGCATTCTCTCTTTTTCCTATCTTCATTACCTTACACTTGTTGGGACTAAATTCCAGCAGCCATTTCTTTGACTACTTTTGTTGTTCGTCAAGGGTCTCCTGTAACTTCCTGCGGTCCTCCTGTGTCTTTACAGTCCTCGTCAGCTTTTCGATATCTGCAAACATTGACAGACACGAGCTAACTCCCTCGAGTGTTAGGGTCAGCTGGGGGCAGTAACACTGGCTTGCCTGCCCTTGTGTTGCAAGGTGGTGGTGGTGGTGGTGGTGGTGGTGGGGTTGTAAGCAAAGACACCTGATGAATCATGATTGTACATCAAGGTCTTATAGAGCGTAGCAGTGGACCGTTGGTTGGTCCTCACGGCTGCCAGGGTCGGCTGAGGCCAGCTTTCTACCCCTGTACTGCCTCTGCCACACCCTTCCCTCTTGTTGCTGCTACACTCTCAGCACACAGCTGTTCTCCAGGGTCACGTGATGTGGGCCGCCTCACTGGCATGTTCTCCAGCCTCCCCGACCAGACCATCCCCGTCAGTAACCAGAACAAACACGGCTGTTGTATAACACATGTTGTTGTCAGCAAGAGTGTCACTGGAGTAATGGGTGATCAGCCCTTCCTCTCCAACACCACATCATATTGTGACATATAACTTCCCCTAAGGCCTAAATATGATGTACTAAAATCATAGCGGCTCGCAGACTTGACCTGATGTTCCGTTTTCTATTCGTGGGTGCTCGGTTAGGTTAGGTTCGGGCAATTTAGTGACGATGTGAGCGCTGGAGGGGACGGACGGAATTATCAACTACGAACCATTCCATCCCCCGACGAGCATAGAGACCATGTCCTGTCAAGCAGATATTGGCGGTCAAATGCCCTCACGAGAGCCCTGTTCCAGGGGTTGGCTCTCGCCTCATCCTGCAGTTAATATGAAGCACCACAAACACCTAATACAGTGACACCAATCATCCTCGTGAGCAATCTTGAGGAGCTGATTTAGGATAAGAGTTGCAAGTGGCGGAGGAATGTTGATGGTGTGTGATGGTGTTGGTGCAGGCAGAGGGAGCTGTGTGGACTACTGTGTTATTATTAGGTGGGTGGTGCGTGCTGATGAGGGGGGGGGGGTGACGCAAGGTGTGGGGGGGGGGGGGTGACGCAACCCTCAAGGTCGAGGCCCTGGTGGGGAGGGCGGGTGTTAGTGGGGGAGTGATGCAAAGTGAAGGGCAGGAGGGTTGAGGGACGATCTGGTAGAAATGTAGACGAGGAAGGGGATTTGTGGTTACAGAGGGAGGGGGGTAGAGGGGCAGGGGGACACGTGCGCTCGGGAATGTGTGCTGGGCGGGGGGAGGATGCGGGCATGTGGGGGGGGGAGGGTATGTGGGGAAAGGCGGGATGTTATGTGGATCAAACCAGAAATAACCAAACATAGCTCCTTAAATTTAATACAAAATGTGCACTCAAGCAAGAGATAACACAGCCAACCTGGAGCGAAAACATCCTCGATTTGATCCCCTGAACAATGAAGAAGAAATGAGGGACACAACTGTGTTCGACACTCACACAAGTCCAAACATACATTATACACACATAAATAATGTATGTGATAAATACATTATTGTAAATACATGTAAATACTCCAGTGATAAATAACGACAAGGGCTTTAATACTATTTCCTATGTAATATTTTCTCTACTATATTTATACCTATTAGAGAAAATGTATGTCTGTCTGTCCTAGGCTGGAGGCCAGACACTTGGGGCTAGCCATACTCAGATTTGTAGAGGAAATAGTCTTGGGTATGGGACGGACATAGGTCGCTCGGGGCAAGTCTAAGATAAACGGTTTAATAAATATTAGTAATTATTCACACCCCCATCCGATTCTAAGAGTCAGTTCTCATGAAATGTGAAATATTGGTTGAAATGCCCGAAGATTTTTTTCATTGTTTCCTTCCTTTCTAATATTATATTTTATGAAAGAGAAGAGAGGCTTAGCAGTGAGAGAGAGGGTTGTGGGGGGGGGGTGAGGGGAGAGTAAGGGAGAGAGGTGACAGTGGGAGTAGAGATTGAAAAAGATGAGAGAGGGAGGCGGGGAGATTGGGAGACAGAGAGACCTGGGCGCAGCCGGATACCCACTTAAGTTATTACTTATAAAACACAGACTAGGCGACCAGACATCCCTACAACACTGTCCTCGGTACTGATGGGGTCCCCGGAGATGTATAGCAGACTTAAGATGCTGGGAACCTTGTGAATCAACCTGCCGTGTCGCAAGTACCAGTGCCAGAAGTAGCCGTGTCGCAAGCAGCCGTGGCAGAAGTAGCCGTGGCAGAAGTAGCAGTGGCAGACATAGCAGTGGCAGACGTAGCCGTGGCAGAAGTAGCAGTGGCAGACGTAGCAGTGGCAGACGTAGCAGTGGCAGACGTAGCAGTGGCAGACGTAGCAGTGACAGAAGTAGCCGTGGCAGAAGTAGCAGTGGCAGACATAGCAGTGGCAGACGTAGCCGTGGCAGAAGTAGCAGTGGCAGACGTAGCAGTGGCAGACGTAGCAGTGGCAGACGTAGCAGTGGCAGACGTAGCAGTGACAGAAGTAGCCGTGGCAGAAGTAGCCGTGGCAGACGTAGCAGTGGCAGAAGTAGCAGCAGCCGCCGCCGCAGCAAGGTGTAGTGGAAGAGAGCGAGGAGTGTGGTGTGAGAAGGGACGTCTGGCCTTCGATGGCCTTGCTCGAATTCCTCATAAATAGTGTTGGTAATTTCGATAGTATTTGTGTAGTTGTCACCGTAGTGGTTGTTCCTTGTTGCTGTAGCACTGTTGCTGTTGCACTGTTGTTGTTGTTACTGGTAATGCTACCGGTGTTCCTGGTGGTGGTGGGGAGGGTGGTGGTGGGGGGGGGGGGGGGGGGGGGGGGGGGGGGGGGGGGGGCCCTCGAGGACTAGCGGTGTGCCAGAATAATTAGAGAGTATTGGGTCCACGTGCTCGCCGGCCCCCTCCTACACCACAGGTATAGTCTCCACCCCCACACACTTCCTCCCTCCCCCCCTCCCCCCCCCCCCCCCCCCCCCCCACACACACACACACACACACACACACACACACACTCACACTCACACTCACACTCACACTCACACTCACACTCACACTCACACTCACACTCTCTCTCTCTCTCTCTCTCTCTCTCTCTCTCTCTCTCTCTCTCTCTCTCTCTCTCTCTCTCTCTCTCTCTCTCTCTCTCTCTCTCTCTCTCTCTCTCTCTCTCTCCCCCCCCCCCCTTTCTAGCGAGGAGAGAGATGAAGGGAGACAATGAGAGAAGATAAAACAAGAACACCTGGTCCAACTGCAAAAATGGTCTAACAAGTGACCGTTAGAGTTCAACTTAAGCAAATGCACAGCAGTGAAGACAGAAGAGGAAAGCCCTATTGTAACAACTGAGGACAAGGCCCTGGTGTTAGACCTGGCACCTTCCCTGTCTCCTCAACTACCCGTCAACCCAGCACGGTCCTGGTGAACACGGTGCCTTGGCACCTTCCCTGTCTCCTCAACTACCCGTCAACCCAGCACGGTCCTGGTGAACACGGTGCCTTGGCACCTTCCCTGTCTCCTCAACTACCCGTCAACCCAGCACGGTCCTGGTGAACACGGTGCCTTGGCACCTTCCCTGTCTCCTCAACTACCCGTCAACCCAGCACGGTCCTGGTGAACACGGTGCCTTGTCACGCTCAGGTGAACACGGTGCCTTGTCACGCTCAGGTGAACACGGTGCTTTGTCACGCTCTGGTGAACACGGTGCTTTGTCACGCTCAGGTGAACACGGTGCTTTGTCACGCTCAGGTGAACACGGTGCTTTGTCACGCTCTGGTGAACACGGTGCTTTGTCACGCTCAGGTGAACACGGTGCCTTGTCACGCTCAGGTGAACACGGTGCTTTGTCACGCTCTGGTGAACACGGTGCTTTGTCACGCTCAGGTGAACACGGTGCTTTGTCACGCTCAGGTAAACACGGTGCTTTGTCACGCTCAGGTAAACACGGTGCTTTGTCACGCTCTGTTGAACACGGTGCTTTGTCACGCTCTGGTGAACACGGCGACTTGTCACGCTCAGGTGAACACTGTGCTTTGTCACGCTCTGGTGAACACGGCGACTTGTCACGCTCAGGTGAACACGGTGCTTTGTCACGCTCTGGTGAACACGGTGCTTTGTCACGCTCTGGTGAACACGGTGCTTTGTCACGCTCAGGTGAACACGGTGCTTTGTCACGCTCAGGTGAACACGGTGCTTTGTCACGCTCTGGTGAACACGGCGACTTGTCACGCTCAGGTGAACACGGTGCTTTGTCACGCTCTGGTGAACACGGTGCTTTGTCACGCTCTGGTGAACACGGTGCTTTGTCACGCTCAGGTGAACACGGTGCTTTGTCACGCTCAGGTGAACACGGTGCTTTGTCACGCTCTGGTGAACACGGCGACTTGTCACGCTCAGGTGAACACGGTGCTTTGTCACGCTCAGGTGAACACGGCGACTTGTCACGCTCAGGTGAACACGGCAACTTGTCACGCTCAGGTGAACACGGCGACTTGTCACGCTCAGGTGAACACGGCGACTTGTCACGCTCAGGTGAACACGGCGACTTGTCACGCTCAGGTGAACACGGTAACTTGTCAAGCTCAGGTGAACACCGACACATATCACTCTTGAGTGTCAGGTGAAGAATCTTACCAGACCCTCGCTTTGTTCAGTGTTATTGTGGCCTCCAGCGTGACCGTCACCTTGGAGGGAGGTGCATGGGGTGGGGGTGTTGAGGGGTTAGGTCGGTGCTACCTGCAACTTACCTGGACATGGTTTCCTGAGTTTTTCTGCTCTCCGAGTCCTGCAAGGCACTTCTGCAAGAACCTATCTAATTGATTTTTGAAGAAGTCCAGCTTTATTCTGGTCATATTTCTAATGCTTGCTGGAAGTGTGTTGAACAGCTATGGACCTCTGATGTTCAGACATCAGAACTGTTCCCTGATTGTGGCTATGGCACCTCTTCTCCTCTCAGGTTCTATTCTGTATCTCCTGTGTAGCTACTGTGCAAATTTGGAACCTGGTTTTCCAGTATCTTCCATGTATATATTATTTCATATCTCTCTCGTCTCCTTTCCAGAGAGTACATTTTGAGAAGACGGTCCCAATAATTTAGGTGCTTTATCAGTATGATAAAGCACCTAAATTATTGGGTGCTCTGTATTCTCTCTACTTCAGAAACCTCTCCTGCTCTGAAAGGGGAAGCGAGTAATGAGCAGTGCTCAAGACGGGACAGCACCAGTGATTTAAATAGTATTAGCATTGCTGCGGGATTCTAGTATTTGAAGGTGTAGGGTTTGGGTGTATAGGGTTTGGGTGGCGGTTGTGAGGCGGGACTTAGATATGTCCGCCCCATAAGTGAGTTAACTACGTGTCATAGCTCAGGTACATTTTTCTCCAAGAGTAAAAAGACCGAAAAATAATCATGAAAATTACTTGTGTAGAAGTCATTGAAAAACTACAGCCAGATATTAATTAAGTTTTAAATTGGGTAGCATAAAATAACATGACGTTTAACAGTGACAAATATCAGGTACTGAGATATGAAAACTGAAGGTTTTAAACGAAATACAGGCTACTAGACACAATCAGGCCTACTCATACTAGGAACGCAGCATGTAATGGACCGTGTAATAGTGACGTCTGACTACCTAACATTAAGGAATCATAACCAAGCAAATGTGGTCGATATGGCAGGAAATGCACAAGAGAGCCAGAGGGGAGTAGACCTGCCATAGGCACAATCTGAGAACCCTGTCAAGCTTGGCCCCCAGGCCCAGTTTGGGAAGTAACCCCAGAACCCTCGCCAGGCACTATCCAGGTACCGTTATCCACTCTCTTGTAATCACTCTGTAATCAGACCTCCTCCCTGAGGGACGGGCGAGGGACTGGTGGGATACTTAATCCCTGTTGTCGGGGACAGAGCGCCTCCCTAGAGTTATCAGGGTGCCCCTAGGGCCTGGGTCAGGGGCGGGGCAGCCCTCTCCACCCGTGCCAGAGGGACCGGGCCTACGCTTGCCAAACCCAAGACTTACCTTAACAAATAAATAAATATCCTTCGCTGAGTTGTATATTTCAACTTAATCAAATAGTTTTATTAAGTAGAACACTGACAAGTGTTTTAGTGATAATAACAATATGAAACTGACGGTGTTTTCCAGACGTGCGTCTCTGTTCTGACGCGCAAGTTGTTGTTGCGTCACTCGCCTGGTGGAGGTTAGTGGTTGTCTTGGGTGGGGGTTAGTGGTTGTCTTGGGTGGAGGTTAGTGGTTGTCTTGGGTGGGGGTTAGTGGTTGTCTTGGGTGGGGGTTAGTGGTTGTCTTGGGTGGGGGTTAGTGGTTGTCTTGGGTGGGGGTTAGTGGTTGTCTTGGGTGGAGGTTAGTGGTTGTCTTGGGTGGGGGTTAGTGGTTGTCTTGGGTGGAGGTTAGTGGTTGTCCTGGGTTGGGGTTAGTGGTTGTCTTGGGTGGGGGTTAGTGGTTGTCTTGGGTGGGGGTTAGTGGTTGTCTTGGGTGGAGGTTAGTGGTTGTCTTGGGTGGGGGTTAGTGGTTGTCTTGGGTGGAGGTTAGTGGTTGTCTTGGGTGGAGGTTAGTGGTTGTCTTGGGTGGAGGTTAGTGGTTGTCTTGGGTGGGGGTTAGTGGTTGTCTTGGGTGGGGGTTAGTGGTTGTCTTGGGTGGAGGTTAGTGGTTGTCTTGGGTGGGGGTTAGTGGTTGTCTTGGGTGGGGGTTAGTGGTTGTCTTGGGTGGGGGTTAGTGGTTGTCTTGGGTGGAGGTTAGTGGTTGTCTTGGGTGGGGGTTAGTGGTTGTCTTGGGTGGAGGTTAGTGGTTGTCTTGGGTGGAGGTTAGTGGTTGTCTTGGGTGGGGGTTAGTGGTTGTCTTGGGTGGGGGTTAGTGGTTGTCTTGGGTGGGGTTAGTGGTTGTCTTGGGTGGAGGTTAGTGGTTGTCTTGGGTGGGGGTTAGTGGTTGTCTTGGGTGGGGGTTAGTGGTTGTCTTGGGTGGGGGTTAGTGGTTGTCTTGGGTGGAGGTTAGTGGTTGTCTTGGGTGGGGGTTAGTGGTTGTCTTGGGTGGAGGTTAGTGGTTGTCTTGGGTGGAGGTTAGTGGTTGTCTTGGGTGGAGGTTAGTGGTTGTCTTGGGTGGGGGTTAGTGGTTGTCTTGGGTGGGGGTTAGTGGTTGTCTTGGGTGGAGGTTAGTGGTTGTCCTGGGTGGGGGTTAGTGGTTGTCTTGGGTGGGGGTTAGTGGTTGTCTTGGGTGGGGGTTAGTGGTTGTCTTGGGTGGAGGTTAGTGGTTGTCTTGGGTGGGGGTTAGTGGTTGTCTTGGGTGGAGGTTAGTGGTTGTCTTGGGTGGAGGTTAGTGGTTGTCTTGGGTGGAGGTTAGTGGTTGTCTTGGGTGGGGGTTAGTGGTTGTCTTGGGTGGGGGTTAGTGGTTGTCTTGGGTGGAGGTTAGTGGTTGTCTTGGGTGGGGGTTAGTGGTTGTCTTGGGTGGGGGTTAGTGGTTGTCTTGGGTGGGGGTTAGTGGTTGTCTTGGTGGAGGTTAGTGGTTGTCTTGGGTGGGGGTTAGTGGTTGTCTTGGGTGGAGGTTAGTGGTTGTCTTGGGTGAGGTTAGTGGTTGTCTTGGGTGGGGGTTAGTGGTTGTCTTGGGTGGGGTTAGTGGTTGTCTTGGGTGGGGGTTAGTGGTTGTCTTGGGTGGAGGTTAGTGGTTGTCTTGGGTGGGGGTTAGTGGTTGTCTTGGGTGGAGGTTAGTGGTTGTCTTGGGTGGAGGGTTAGTGGTTGTCTTGGGTGGAGGTTAGTGGTTGTCTTGGGTGGGGGTTAGTGGTTGTCTTGGGTGGGGGTTAGTGGTTGTCTTGGGTGGAGGTTAGTGGTTGTCTTGGGTGGAGGTTAGTGGTTGTCTTGGGTGGAGGTTAGTGGTTGTCTTGGGTGGGGGTTAGTGGTTGTCTTGGGTGGAGGTTAGTGGTTGTCTTGGGTGGGGGTTAGTGGTTGTCTTGGGTGGGGTTAGTGGTTGTCTTGGGTGGAGGGTTAGTGGTTGTCTTGGGTGGAGGTTAGTGGTTGTCTTGGGTGGAGGTTAGTGGTTGTCTTGGGTGGAGGTTAGTGGTTGTCTTGGGTGGAGGTTAGTGGTTGTCTTGGGTGGAGGTTAGTGGTTGTCTTGGGTGGGGGTTAGTGGTTGTCTTGGGTGGAGGTTAGTGGTTGTCTTGGGTGGAGGTTAGTGGTTGTCTTGGGTGGGGTTAGTGGTTGTCTTGGGTGGAGGTTAGTGGTTGTCTTGGGTGGGGTTAGTGGTTGTCTTGGGTGGAGGTTAGTGGTTGTCTTGGGTGGGGGTTAGTGGTTGTCTTGGGTGGAGGTTAGTGGTTGTCTTGGGTGGGGGTTAGTGGTTGTCTTGGGTGGAGGTTAGAGGTTGTCTTGGGTGGAGGTTAGTGGTTGTCTTGGGTGGAGGTTAGTGGTTGTCTTGGGTGGGGGTTAGTGGTTGTCTTGGGTGGAGGTTAGTGGTTGTCTTGGGTGGAGGTTAGTGGTTGTCTTGGGTGGAGGTTAGTGGTTGTCTTGGGTGGAGGTTAGTGGTTGTCTTGGGTGGAGGTTAGTGGTTGTCTTGGGTGGGGGTTAGTGGTTGTCCTGGGTGGGGGTTAGTGGTTGTCTTGGGTGGAGGTTAGTGGTTGTCTTGGGTGGAGGTTAGTGGTTGTCTTGGGTGGAGGTTAGTGGTTGTCTTGGGTGGAGGTTAGTGGTTGTCTTGGGTGGAGGTTAGTGGTTGTCTTGGGTGGAGGTTAGTGGTTGTCTTGGGTGGAGGTTAGTGGTTGTCTTGGGTGGGGGTTAGTGGTTGTCTTGGGTGGAGGTTAGTGGTTGTCTTGGGTGGAGGTTAGTGGTTGTCTTGGGTGGGGTTAGTGGTTGTCTTGGGTGGAGGTTAGTGGTTGTCTTGGGTGGAGGTTAGTGGTTGTCTTGGGTGGAGGTTAGTGGTTGTCTTGGGTGGAGGTTAGTGGTTGTCTTGGGTGGGGGTTAGTGGTTGTCTTGGGTGGGGGTTAGTGGTTGTCTTGGGTGGAGGTTAGTGGTTGTCTTGGGTGGGGGTTAGTGGTTGTCTTGGGTGGAGGTTAGTGGTTGTCTTGGGTGGGGGTTAGTGGTTGTCTTGGGTGGAGGTTAGTGGTTGTCTTGGGTGGAGGTTAGTGGTTGTCTTGGGTGGAGGTTAGTGGTTGTCTTGGGTGGAGGTTAGTGGTTGTCTTGGGTGGAGGTTAGTGGTTGTCTTGGGTGGGGGTTAGTGGTTGTCTTGGGTGGAGGTTAGTGGTTGTCTTGGGTGGAGGTTAGTGGTTGTCTTGGGTGGGGGTTAGTGGTGTCTTGGGTGGGGTTAGTGGTTGTCTTGGGTGGGGGTTAGTGGTTGTCTTGGTGGAGGTTAGTGGTTGTCTTGGGTGGAGGTTAGTGGTTGTCTTGGGTGGAGGTTAGTGGTTGTCTTGGGTGGAGGTTAGTGGTTGTCTTGGGTGGAGGTTAGTGGTTGTCTTGGGTGGAGGTTAGTGGTTGTCTTGGGTGGAGGTTAGTGGTTGTCTTGGGTGGGGTTAGTGGTTGTCTTGGGTGGAGGTTAGTGGTTGTCTTGGGTGGAGGTTAGTGGTTGTCTTGGGTGGAGGTTAGTGGTTGTCTTGGGTGGAGGTTAGTGGTTGTCTTGGGTGGAGGTTAGTGGTTGTCTTGGGTGGAGGTTAGTGGTTGTCTTGGGTGGAGGTTAGTGGTTGTCTTGGTGGAGGTTAGTGGTTGTCTTGGGTGGGGTTAGTGGTTGTCTTGGGTGGAGGTTAGTGGTTGTCTTGGGTGGAGGTTAGTGGTTGTCTTGGGTGGGGGTTAGTGGTTGTCTTGGGTGGGGGTTAGTGGTTGTCTTGGGTGGAGGTTAGTGGTTGTCTTGGGTGGGGGTTAGTGGTTGTCTTGGGTGGGGGTTAGTGGTTGTCTTGGGTGGAGGTTAGTGGTTGTCTTGGGTGGAGGTTAGTGGTTGTCTTGGGTGGAGGTTAGTGGTTGTCTTGGGTGGAGGTTAGTGGTTGTCTTGGGTGGAGGTTAGTGGTTGTCTTGGGTGGAGGTTAGTGGTTGTCTTGGGTGGAGGTTAGTGGTTGTCTTGGGTGGAGGTTAGTGGTTGTCTTGGGTGGAGGTTAGTGGTTGTCTTGGGTGGGGGTTAGTGGTTGTCTTGGGTGGGGGTTAGTGGTTGTCTTGGGTGGGGGTTAGTGGTTGTCTTGGGTGGGGGTTAGTGGTTGTCTTGGGTGGAGGTTAGTGGTTGTCTTTGGTGGAGGTTAGTGGTTGTCTTGGGTGGAGGTTAGTGGTTGTCTTGGGTGGGGGTTAGTGGTTGTCTTGGGTGGGGGTTAGTGGTTGTCTTGGGTGGGGGTTAGTGGTTGTTTTGGGTGGGGGTTAGTGGTTGTCTTGGGTGGGGGTTAGTGGTTGTCTTGGGTGGAGGTTAGTGGTTGTCTTGGGTGGAGGTTAGTGGTTGTCTTGGGTGGAGGTTAGTGGTTGTCTTGGGTGGGGGTTAGTGGTTGTCTTGGGTGGAGGTTAATTGCGAGTATATGAATGGAAAGGCGTAGGTAGTGGACTGCAGAAGGGGGTATCCGCTCCCCCCCCCCTCCTTCCTGTCGCGTTTGGTGCGGGAGGGGGGTGGGGGGGAAAGGGGGGGGGCGGCGGATGTGACCCCCTCCCTTGGCCACAAACATTCCCACAAGGTTTTTACGTCTTGCGTCGAGGTCACATACACATGTGGTGACGTCACTCCGCACACAGTGGTGACGTCACTCCCCACACATTGTGGTGTTTTTTTTTTTTTTCTTCTTTTTTCAGGGATATTCCTGCGCGGGCCCTAAGCCTCTGGCTGGCATTGTGGTGACGTCACTCCGCACACATTGTGGTGACGTCACTCCCCACACACACAATGTGGTGACATCACTCCCCCCCCCCCCACATGATATGACGTCATCTTATGAACCTACACCCTTCCCACGCCACTTTGTGAACCACTAATCTCCCAGCGCTGTGTAGTGATTATGCATATCTGAATAATAATAACAATAACAGCAACTATTACCACCACAACTTCAAGCAGTCTCACATTACCTTCCCTTACCTGTCGATGATTCCGAGGATCAACGTCCCCGCGGCCCTGTTCCTGACCAGGCCTCCTGGCTGGTGGTCTGGTCAGGAATGTAAGAGTTCTTACAGTCTTGTACAGCCTCTAGCACGCAAGGCGTTTATGGCAGGTCATTAACTCTCACAAGTCTAGCCTGGCCTCGGGCCGGGCTTGGGGAGTAGAACAACTCCCAGAACCCCATCAACCAGGTATCAGAACCCCATCAACCAGGTATCAACCAGGTATCAGAACCCCATCAACCAGGTATCAGAACCCCATCAACCAGGTATCAGAACCCCATCAACCAGGTATCAACCAGGTATCAGAACCCCATCAACCAGGTATCAGAACCCCATCAACCAGGTATCAGAACCCCATCAACCAGGTATCAGAACCCCATCAACCAGGTATCAGAACCCCATCAACCAGGTATCAGAACCCCATCAACCAGGTATCAGAACCCCATCAACCAGGTATCAACCAATCCTAATTTTTCCCCTCGGAATACGACCCGCCAAAATGTTTAACAACCAGGTACCCATTCACTGCTGGGCGAACTGAGGCGCACAGTTAAGGAGGCGTTCAGGTACAGTTTGGCGCCCAGTCAATCCTCCCCGGTCAGGATAGGAACTCAGGCCAAAGTGCTTTGGCCTGGGTACTTTACCACTGCGCCACGGGACTGCTGCTGCAATAGAACCAGTGAGAACAAGAGGTGCCATAGTCACGCTCAGACAGTCTCAACATCTGAGAGTGAGATTATTTCTGCATTGTTGGTGAAGATCACAGCTAGAGTAGCTTCGTTCCTAGTTGGCTGTGTTACCTGCTGGAGGTTATCTTGAAGTTATCTTGAGATGATTTCGGTCCTCGACCAGGCCTCCTTTTTGTTACACACCCCTAGGAAGCAGCCCGTGGCAGCTGTCTAACTCCCAGGTACCTATTTACTGCTAGGTAATAGGGGCATCAGGATGAAAGTAACATTTTTCCCATTTGTCTCCGCCTCCACCGGGGATCGAACCCGGAACCTCAATTTCGAATCCAAAGCGGTGTCCACTCAGCTGTCAGGCGCCTGGAGAGCGAAAATTTGTCGCAGAATCTCAGTAGTTCCCTGACCTGTGGTTGGTTATTTCCAGGTGGTGTTGGTGGTGTTGGTGGTGGTGGTGGTGGTGGTGGTGGTGGTGGTGGTGGCTGAGGTGTTGGTGGTGGTGGCTGAGGTGTTGGTGGTGGTGGTGGCTGAGGTGTTGCTGGTGGTGGTGGTGGTGGTGGCTGAGGTGTTGCTGGTGGTGGTGGTGGTGGTGGCTGAGGTGTTGCTGGTGGTGGTGGTGGTGGTGGTGGTGGTGGTGGCTGAGTGGTTGTTGGTGGGGGTGGTGGTGCTGTTGTTGTTGGTGTGATAGTGGTGTTGGTGGTGTTAGTGTAACCAACACAAGAGACTGTGCGAGTGTTTTAAACTAGTGTTATCATTAAGCTTGTGCGAATCTGATTTGTTAAGATAATTCTAAATGATGTTGATGGTTGTGGTGGAGGGTACTCGCCACACTGTAAGACACGTGTGTTAAGTCCTCATTTATGTGTTCATGTCCTCACAACTGAAGCAGTTAATATTTACATTGTTTTAAATTTACTGATTACCAGTCAGTGAGGTCAGTAAGGTGGCATTTGCCGTTTCTTTTCCGGTATGTAATGTTTATTAGGATTCATTGTAATGATCACCGCTAAGGTCGGAGTTTGAATTAATTCGTGTATAATATGTTTGAATTTCGTAAACTTCGTTAATTATAAATGAACAACTATTTATGAATAAAATTATTGATGTTGGCTTGTTCCTGCGAATCATTTCCGGTTTTTTGTCACGTGACTCGCGCGGTAACCCTAATTTCCCTCTCATCACCTTTCTCACTTGATATATTCAGCGGCGTCAGAGCTTGCGTGTAGGCGGGAGAGGTGGTGGGCTCTCAGGGCTACCCTAGCGTTCAGGAGGGCAGGAGGGGCTCCCAGGTCTAGCCTAGCGATCAGGAGGGCAGGAGGGGCTCCCAGGGCTAGCCTAGCGTTCAGGAGGGCAGGAGGGGCTCCCAGGTCTAGCCTAGCGTTCAGGAGGGCAGGAGGGGCTCTCAGGGCTACCCTAGCGTTCAGGAGGGCAGGAGGGGCTCTCAGGGCTAGCCTAGCGTTCAGGAGGGCAGGAGGGGCTCTCAGGGCTACCCTAGCGTTCAGGAGGGCAGGAGGGGCTCTCAGGGCTACCCTAGCGTTCAGGAGGGCAGGAGGGGCTCTCAGGGCTACCCTAGCGTTCAGGAGGGCAGGAGGGGCTCTCAGGGCTACCCTAGCGTTCAGGAGGGCAGGAGGGGCTCTCAGGGCTACCCTAGCGTTCAGGAGGGCAGGAGGGGCTCTCAGGGCTAGCCTAGCGTTCAGGAGGGCAGGAGGGGCTCTCAGGTCTAGCCTAGCGTTCAGGAGGGCAGGAGGGGCTCTCAGGGCTAGCCTAGCGTTCAGGAGGGCAGGAGGGGCTCCCAGGTCTAGCCTAGCGTTCAGGAGGGCAGGAGGGGCTCCCAGGTCTAGCATAGCGTTCAGGAGGGCAGGAGGGGCTCTCAGGGCTAGCCTAGCGTTCAGGAGGGCAGGAGGGGCTCTCAGGGCTACCCTAGCGTTCAGGAGGGCAGGAGGGGCTCCCAGGGCTACCCTAGCGTTCAGGAGGGCAGGAGGGGGCTCGTGGTGAGGGGATGATGACGGGTGGAGAGGGCGGGAAGCAGCCTGACTCACAGCATAAGACAGCCTGTAAGATCAGCGGGAGTTACTGGAATTACACGACCCGTTGTGTCCTGGGCCGTGACTCACAGTGGCCAGGCAGACCTGTACTGGGTGTCCCCCTCCCGTGTGGCCCCTCCCCTGTGGTGCCTCCCGTGTGGTGCCTCCCGTGTGGTGCCTCCCGTGTGGTGCCTCCCGTGTGGCCCCTCCCGTGTGGTGCCTCCCGTGTGGTGCCTCCCGTGTGGCCCCTCCCGTGTGGTGCCTCCCGTGTGGCCCCTCCCGTGTGGCCCCTCCCGTGTGGTGCCTCCCGAGTGGTGCCTCCCGTGTGGTGCCTCCCCTGTGGTGCCTCCCGTGTGGTGCCTCCCGTGTGGCCCCTCCCGTGTGGTGCCTCCCGTGTGGTGCCTCCCGTGTGGTGCCTC
Source organism: Procambarus clarkii (assembly GCF_040958095.1). Classification (NCBI taxonomy): domain Eukaryota; kingdom Metazoa; phylum Arthropoda; class Malacostraca; order Decapoda; family Cambaridae; genus Procambarus; species Procambarus clarkii. Next base: position 30,671,799 of record NC_091155.1, on the reverse strand, counting down.
CCGTGTGGTGCCTCCCGTGTGGCCCCTCCCGTGTGGTGCCTCCCGTGTGGCCCCTCCCGTGTGGTGCCTCCCGTGTGGTGCCTCCCGTGTGGCCCCTCCCGTGTGGTGCCTCCCGTGTGGCCCCTCCCGTGTGGCCCCTCCCGTGTGGTGCCTCCCGAGTGGTGCCTCCCGTGTGGTGCCTCCCCTGTGGTGCCTCCCGTGTGGTGCCTCCCGTGTGGCCCCTCCCGTGTGGTGCCTCCCGTGTGGTGCCTCCCGAGTGGTGCCTCCCGTGTGGTGCCTCCCGTGTGGCCCCTCCCGTGTGGTGCCTCCCCTGTGGTGCCTCCCCTGTGGTGCCTCCCATGTGGAGCCTCCCGTGTGGAGCCTCCCGTGTGGTGCCTCCCGTGTGGGGCCTCCCGTGTGGGGCCTCCCGTGTGCTGCCTCCCGTGTGGTGCCTCCCGTGTGGTGCCTCCCGTGTGGAGCCTCCCGTGTGGAGCCTCCCGTGTGGTGCCTCCCGTGTGGTGCCTCCCGTGTGGTGCCTCCCCTGTGGTGCCTCCCGTGTGGAGCCTCCCGTGTGGTGCCTCCCGTGTAGAGTCTCCCGTGTGGTGCCTCCCGTGTGGAGCCTCCCATGTGCGGCCTCCCGTGTGGAGCCTCCCGTGTGGTGCCTCCCGTGTGGGGCCTCCCGTGTGGAGCCTCCCGTGTGGTGCCTCCCGTGTGGAGCCTCCCATGTGCGGCCTCCCGTGTGGAGCCTCCCGTGTGGTGCCTCCCGTGTGGGGCCTCCCGTGTGGAGCCTCCCGTGTGGAGCCTCCCGTGTGGAGCCTCCCGTGTGGGGCCTCCCGTGTGGTGCCTCCCGTGTGGTGCCTCCCGTGTGGGGCCTCCCGTGTGGTGCCTCCCGTGTGGTGCCTCCCGTGTGGTGCCTCCCGTGTGGCCCCTCCCGTGTGGTGCCTCCCGTGTGGCCCCTCCCGTGTGGGGCCTCCCGTGTGGTGCCTCCCGTGTGGGGCCTCCCGTGTGGAGCCTCCCGTGTGGTGCCTCCCGTGTGGCCCCTTCCGTGTGGTGCCTCCCGTGTGGCCCCTCCCGTGTGGAGCCTCCCGTGTGGTGCCTCCCGTGTGGTGCCTCCCGTGTGGGGCCTCCCGTGTGGAGCCTCCCGTGTGGTGCCTCCCGTGTGGCCCCTCCCGTGTGGGGCCTCCCGTGTGGAGCCTCCCGTGTGGTGCCTCCCGTGTGGCCCCCTCCCGTGTGGGGCCTCCCGTGTGGCCCCTCCCGTGTGGAGCCTCCCGTGTGGGGCCTCCCGTGTGGCCCCTCCCGTGTGGGGCCTCCCGTGTGGAGCCTCCCGTGTGGGGCCTCCCGTGTGGCCCCTCCCGTGTGGTGCCTCCCGTGTGGCCCCTCCCGTGTGGGGCCTCCCGTGTGGAGCCTCCCGTGTGGGGCCTCCCGTGTGGCCCCTCCCGTGTGGGGCCTCCCGTGTGGAGCCTCCCGTGTGGGGCCTCCCGTGTGGTGCCTCCCGTGTGGGGCCTCCCGTGTGGCCCCTCCCGTGTGGAGCCTCCCGTGTGGGGCCTCCCGTGTGGCCCCTCCCGTGTGGGGCCTCCCGTGTGGCCCCTCCCGTGTGGAGCCTCCCGTGTGGGGCCTCCCGTGTGGCCCCTCCCGTGTGGGGCCTCCCGTGTGGCCCCTCCCGTGTGGGGCCTCCCGTGTGGCCCCTCCCGTGTGGAGCCTCCCGTGTGGGGCCTCCCGTGTGGCCCCTCCCGTGTGGAGCCTCCCGTGTGGGGCCTCCCGTGTGGCCCCTCCCGTGTGGCCCCTCCCGTGTGGCCCCTCCCGTGTGGTGCCCACAATACAATTAAAACAACATGATGATAAAGGCGACTGCAGAAGACTTATAGTGACCCATACGAAGACGCTCATATTTACACCCCACTAAATCATTCATATATATGTCTAACCTTCGCTTGAAACAATCCAGCAATCCCACGTCTATTGTATTAACTGGTAATTTGTCCCATGTATCAACAAGCCTGTTTCCAAAACCAGTATTTATCCAGGTCTCCTGTATCTAAACTTATCCACTGTTTCGTGATCCATTTCATATATATATATAATATGACAGTGTCAGACTTCACTCCTTCTGAAGATGTATTAATATACGAAAGTACTTAAGGAAATTCCTGTTTCATTTTTCCTCCGTGGTCTGACATTGTCACATTTTTAATCACGTGTTTATTTTCGTGATATACACACACACACACATTATATATATATATATATATATATATATATATATATATATATATATATATATATATATATATATATATATATATATATTATATATATATATATATATATAATATATATATATATATATATATATTATATATTATGTAATATATATAATCATACCCCTTCATCCCTTTGTATAACTTAAGTCATGTCATCCCTTATTCTTCGACTTTCTAAAGCATTTAAAGAAATCTTTCTTAATTTTTCTTCATACGGAGTGTTTCTAATTCCTGGGAATAAGTTTTGTCGTCGTTCTCCGTACACGTTCATGTGGATGTGTGCTAATACCCTCGTACCCACACCATTATTTAACTGCCTAGTTTAAGTGCGGCCCGACACGAGCAACAGGCGGGTGTGATGAGGAGGGAGTGGGCGGTAACAGGAGTGGAGGGAGTGGGCAGTAACAGGAGGAGAGGAGGCGTAAGACTAGTCATAGGCAATAACAGGAAGAACAGTGGCTGGAGTGGGGAGGGGGAGGGCTCTAATCTGGAGATGAATGGAACAGGAAGTGGGAAGGGAGGAGCCCCACATTTATCGGAGAGTAAGAACGTCGGAGAGAAGGAACGTTGGTGTTGTTGGAAAGATGAATAGGAGGGAGGAGGAGGAGGAGGCAGGGGAATAGAGAGAAAAGGAATACTTGAGACAATTAGTAAGATAGAGAGAGAGAGAGAGAGAGAGAGAGAGAGAGAGAGAGAGAGAGAGAGAGAGAGAGAGAGAGAGACACACACACACACACCATGATTGGGGAACCACTAACAATAAACTCACATGGAGTGTGGTACCTGCTTGATACCTGGTTGATGGGGTTCTGGGAGTTGTTCTACTCTCCCAAGCACGGCTCGAGGCCAGGCTTGACTTGTGAGAGCTTGGTCCACCAGGCTGTATTGAGATATACAGATGAACAAATATTTAGTATTGAGACAAATATTTCGTGAAACTTGTGGTAGAGGTGAGAGATAGAAGTATGATGGTCTGAAATAAGTATACACTTCTCAAATGTGCTTGCAGTTGAGATGGGTGTACTCAACTGCAAAGCACATTTAAGTACGCACACAAGTGCACGTGCGCGCTCACACAAGCGCACGTACGCAAGCGCACGTACGCAAGCGCACGTACGCAAGCGCACGCACACAAGTGCACGCACACACTAGGATGCACACACCGCCAGTAAAGGCAGCTACGGATGTACGCTTGGACGGATACACGCGCAAGAAACGTGACGATATTTTTAACATTTTCTTCTCAATTTAACATATGCGTCATGTTAGTTCCGGCAGCCGTTAATTACCTTTTTATCTTTTCCTTTACAGGTAAGGCGGAGCGGCGGCGGTCTTGTTACAGAGCCCCGGGCACCAGGTACAGTTGATGTATTGTTGTAATTGTTGCTGTAATGTTCCGGATGGTGGGAGTGTTCCGTTTTAGTGCTCCTTGTCTTCTTCTTCCCCTCTCCTCCTCCTCCTCTGTCTCCTCCTTCATCTTCTCCTTCACCTCCTACTGTTGCAGGTGAAGGAGGATCAGATAAATGTGGTGAGTGAAGACTATTTGCTCAGAGGACAGGATTTTGGCTCCAGAGTTCTGTCCCCTCCGGTTTGATTGCTATTAGAAAGTGAAGCCGAGATGGTAAAGCTAACTCCAAGTTTAGATGAATATTGTAAATAAACAGCTCCACTCGTCTCGTTCTTACGAAGCTAAAGACATGTTTTTATTGTTAATTTAATGAGATTAGTAATTAGTGCCAGGCGTTAGAGAGGGGTTCCCTGGAGGCCACGTGATTGGTGGCCACGTGATGGGTGACCAAGTGATGGGTGGTCACGTGCTCGGTGGCCACGTGCTCGGTGGTCACGTGCTTGGTGGTCACGTGCTGGGTGGTCACGTGCTGGGTGGTCACGTGCTTGGTGGTCACGTGATTGGTGGCCACGTGATGGGTGACCAAGTGATGGGTGGTCACGTGCTGCGTGGTCACGTGCTCGGTGGTCACGTGCTTGGTGGTCACGTGCTGGGTGGTCACGTGCTTGGTGGCCACGTGCTCGGTGGTCACGTGCTGGGTGGTCACGTGCTGGGTGGTCACGTGTTTGGTGGTCACGTGCTTGGTGGTCACGTGATTGGTGGTCACGTGATTGGTGGCCACGTGATGGGTGACCAAGTGATGGGTGGTCACGTGCTGGGTGGTCACGTGCTGGGTGGTCACGTGCTTGGTGGTCACGTGCTTGGTGGCCACGTGCTCGGTGGTCACGTGCTGGGTGGTCACGTGCTGGGTGGTCACGTGTTTGGTGGTCACGTGCTTGGTGGTCACGTGATTGGTGGTCACGTGATTGGTGGCCACGTGATGGGTGACCAAGTGATGGGTGGTCACATGCTGGGTGGTCACGTGCTCGGTGGTCACGTGCTTGCTGGTCACGTGCTCGGTGGCCACAACCTGGCTAATGAGACACGTCCTCCAGAAACCTGTCTGGTTTCCACCTGAAGATTTCCACTCAGGTTCCGGAAATATTTGATGTGTTTCCTGGTAGAAGGTCGAGGACCTCCGACGATGAACACACAGTCTTCTCTAATTATAATAGTTCACGCCTTCTTCCTCTTGTTCGATAATCTCAATTCGAAAACAGTCTTTAATTCTCAATCGCCATTCCATATGGCGATGAATATGGAATGATCCAATCCACCACTCTTGTTATTCTGCACCAGTAGTTGTGTAGCTGTGTTGTTCACTACTTGTAATGGTCTCTTCGTGACCTTTACGCATTTTGTGTTCTTAATGTGGTCTAGTGTTAACAGTATGGTCTTGGGAATCACTTACCCCACTTGCTTGCTGACCTCCAAGCTCTATTGTGTGTGTTGAATTATTAGGATTCCTTTCTCCGGCCCTTCTTCCATCTCCCCTTCCTCTCCTTCTCTTCCATTTGCCCTCTCCTTCTCTCTCCCTTTACCTCCACATCCTTTCGATTTGTCGTTACCCCCCCCCCCCCCTTCACCTCGTAGTTTGTTGTGGACACTTGCCTGCTTATCACGCTTGATATCTTTGTCTGTACCATTAGTAGTGTGATGCTTCTTGTTAAAAACTTTATCCTTACGCAACTAACTGCTTAAAGTTTTCTTGTGTGTGTGTTAGTTTAAAAAAATTATTTATATACATATATATACACATATATATATATATATATATATATATAATATGCTAACAAGCATGAAAGGTCCCCAAGCCAATATGCAACTGAATATATACATTTATACATATTTACATATATACATAGCTCATGCATTTATTATCAACGTCATCATCACGTGCTGGGATACTTTCATCGATGAACATGACCAGATTATTTAAAGTGAAGGTGATCATGTAGGTTGTGGTGGGCTGGGCAGCGTATAGGCTAATGAGGCCAGCTCCGTGCCTTAATCCAGTCGTGCTGAGCTGGAACCCGCTCCAGATGGACACTGACTTAGTCATGTTGTTGTTCTGGAACTTGACTCAGGTTGACATTTAACAAGTCCTGTTTATGTTCTGGAACTGTTGTACATGTTAATGTTGTCATGTTTTGTTCTGGAACTAGTTCCAGGTCAGCTGGTCCAGGGTGTATACTGCTGGAATCAGCTTGAGGCTTATGTAATTGTGCTCTTCTTGTGTTTTGGACTGTTTCATACCCATAATGCCATTGGTTGCTAATTTGACGTTACCTTACCTTGCGATGGTTTCAGGGCTCAACGTCCCCGCGGCCCGGTCCTCGACCAGGCCTGCTGGTTGCTGGACTGGTCAACCAGGCTGTTAGACGCGGCTGCGGGCAGCCTGACGTATGAGTCACAGTCTGGTTGCTTAGGTGTCCTTTGGAGGTGTTTATCCAGTTCTCTCTTGAACACTGTGAGGGCTCGGCCAGTTATGCCCCTTATGTGTAGTGGAAGCGTGCTGAACAGTCTCGGGCCTCTGATGTTGATAGAGTTCTCTCTCAGAGCACCTATTGCATCTCTGCTCTTCAACGGGGGTATTCTGCACATCCTGCCACGCCGTCTGGTCTCATGTGGTGTTATTTCTGTGTGCGGGTTTGGAACCAGCCGCTCTACTATTTTCCACTTGTAAATTATTATATCAGTATCGCTCCCTTTGGACACCGATCACGTCCATTATTTTTCTCTTGAGTCCTACCTGTGGATAAGACTCGCGTCCACTTCAAAAATATTTGTATAAAATTCATTTTTTATCCGATCGACCTCGGGATAGTTTCAAAATAAACGCCTTTAGAATGCACATAATTTGATACCAAAATGAAAGATGTAACACGAAACTTGATGTCAGAACACTTGAAAGATTATAAACACGTTTTTGGGTCTAAATTTTAAAATGTGTTAAAATTCTATTTATTGTGTTATTATTATGGGACTAGTTTTAAAATGTGCGCCTTTATATTGCGAACAATTTGATACCAAAACGAGCGATGTAACACGAAAATTGATGTTATCAAACTGAACGTGTATACACATTAGGTTGTGGCGCGCAAATTGGCGCTCGTTCACGGGTAACTTTAGGCTTTGCTGCGGGAAGTCTCGCCAGGCTTTTGGACATTGTATGCATATACATCTGCAGGGAATTTAATTGCGAAAACAATGATACCTAAACGAACGACGTAATACGAGAATTAAGGTGAGAAAACTGAAACGAGTATACACATTTAGGCGTCGCCGCACGCTCGCCCCCAGTATTAGCCCCATGACGTCAAAGTCTGCGGCGCTCACGTGGCGCGCGCGATAGTGATATATCTCACCCGCCTGCACTCAAGAGAATACAGATTTAGGCATTTTAGTCCCAATAGTTTAGATGTTTTACTGAGTGGATTCTAGCAGTAAAGGCTCTCTGCACGCTCTCCAGGTCAGCAATTTCTCCAGCCTTGCAAGGGCTGCCATTGTGCAGCATTGTGCACTCTAGAGAGCACTAGCGTCTTGAAGAGTATCATCATCGGTATAGCATCTCCAGTTTGAAAAGTTCTCGTTTTCCAACCTGTCATTTTTCTTGCAGTTGTGACGTAACCATCCATGTTTCCATTTTGTTTTTTTTTCAACGGTATTTTTGCTCCGTCTGTCATTTTCATTTCTTCTAGAGCTTCCCCTATTCGCCTGTCCTACCTTACGCCCATTCTTCCATCCGCGTATTCTACCATCCACCCATCCTACTGGACGGATGGTAGGATACGCCAGTATCCAATGTATCCACAGCCCTTATAGGTAATGGTTCTATAGGTTCTCATATTCACTGCGATTTATATAGCGAGATATTGCTTTTGATTAAATAAAATACGTAAAGTGTCCGCGCGTTTATCACTGATGACGTTATGGGAGTCTTTGGGTCCTGCCGCCAAGCTCTCTGGTGGGTTCTACGAAGTGAGGGACTACGTTGGTGTCCTTGGGTCACTACCTCTCCCCTGGAGGTCACTACCCCTGCCCTGGAGGTCACTACCTCTCCCCTGGAGGTCACTACCTCTCCCCTGGAGGTCACTACCTCTACCTCTGCCCTGGAGGCGTGCTCTTCCCGCTGGCAAGTCCAGTCGAGAGAGTATAAGCCTCACCCCGAAGACCTGGAGAAGAGGGAATGTTTGCGCCACCAATGAACGCTTCTTTTGCCACAAGCAAGCCGCCTCCTTGCTTTTTAGCCCTCGTCCTTCGTGTCTTCCTGTTTGTTGTCTTGGTCTTCTTCCCTACTTCGTCAGCTGCCCCGTCGTCTCTCCTGTCAACCGTGTCCCCGTCGTCTCTCCTGTCAACCGTGTCCCCGTCGTCTCTCCTGTCAACCGTGTCCCCGTCGTCTCTCCTGTCAACCGTGCCCCGTCGTCTCTCCTGTCAACCGTGTCCCCTGTCGTCTCTCCTGTCAACCGTGCCCCGTCGTCTCTCCTGTCAACCGTGCCCCGTCGTCTCTCCTGTCAACCGTACTCCGTCTCTCCTGTCTGATGTGCGCTATCGCTTGAATTCTTGCCCTTATCTGTGGTCTCTCCACGTCATCTTTGTAATTGGAACTTAAGACTCATTACCATCTTAACGGTGGACATGAGGTTAGGTAGGAGGGTGGGGGGGGGTGGAGTCTGACAGATGCGTGGCTGACGTGTCCAGCATACATGTATGCATGCACATGTGTATCCATGTATAGAGTTACATGGAGTTACTGGGCCACAGTGCGTGGCAAAGGTCAGCGTTGATGACACTCCCTGAGGAGCGGGTTGGTCTGGCTCCCTGAGGAGCGGGTTGGTCTGGCTCCCTGAGGAGCGGGTTGGTCTGGCTCCCTGAGTGGCTGGGACGGGTGTATTGTGTCCTCTCACGCCGCCCGTGGTGGGCGGGGAGGGCGTTGGTGGGGGTGTTGTTGTTATGGTGGAGGGGGGGTGAGTGGATCTGTTTGTGGTCTATATACACATGTACATACCCAGTTACAGGTAAGTCCATTGCGGGCTTACCATAGCCTGTGCTACTTGCCCCGCTCCTGTGCCAGGTTAGGTAAGTCCACTACGGGCTCACCATAGCCCGTGCTACTTGGAAATTTTTGTTCCCAGTAGCGAATCTTAAACAACAACAACCACCCAGTTACGGCTCGCTCCTGGGCCAGGCAAGTCCACTACGGGGCTCACCATAGCCCGTGCTACATGGACATTTCGTTCTGAGTAGCTAAATCTAAAACAACAATCTAATGCTACTCACTTAATCGTGCTTCCGGGGTTCAGCTTCGGCTCTTTGGTCCCACCTCTCAACTGTCTATCAACTATGTGTGTGTGTAATTACCCCAGTGCAGTTACAGGATGAGAGCTACACTCGTGGTGTCCCGTCTTCCCAGCACTCTTTGTCATATAACGCTTTGAAACTACTGACGGTCTTGGCCTCCACCACCTTCTCACTTAACTTACCTGGAGAAGGTTCTGGGAGTTGTTCTTCTCCCTGAGCCAGGTCTGAGGCCAGGCCAAGGTAACTTGTGATAACTTGATCCAACAGGCTGTTGCTTGGAGCAGCCCGCAGTCCCACATATCCACTACACACTTATTCCAACCGTCAACTACTCCGTTTTCAAAAGAAAAGTTTCCAGTATTTTAATTTTTTGGGACACCTTTGTTACCTTAGCTTGAATGTGTGGCCATTTTTCTTGAAATTGCTGGTTTCATGAATTCCTCTTTGTGTATTTGGTCAATTCCTGTAATTATTTTGTAGTGGTGATCATGTCACCTTTTTTTCCATCTTCAAGTTTTGGCATGTTTAACGCCTCTAGCCGCTCCTCGTAACTCTTGTGTTTCAGGTCTGGAAGCCATTTAGTACCAAATGTTTGCACCATTTCCAGTTTATGTTGTTCTTGAGACACTGGCACCTGACACCTGCTGCATATTCCTGTCCCTAGCTAGGCCTAGTTGAGCTGCACTTGTCCATCATCTGACGTGGCCACCACTTGTCTTAATCACCGCTGAGTCACAACTATATTGATAATGAAGAGATTACTATTGTTTAGATTACCAGGCACCTTTGGCACTCCCCAGCTGGCCCCCTGGTAGCTGGCACCAGTTGGCACCTTCCCAGCTGGCACCCTGGCAGCTGGCACCAGGGGCGAGGGTGGTGTTGGCACCTCCCCAGCGTGCCCCCTGGCAGCTGGCACCAGTTGGCACCTCCCCAACTGGCCCCCTGGTAGCTGGCACCAGTTGGCACCTTCCCAGCTGGCCCCCTGGCAGCTGGCACCAGTTGGCACCTCCCCAGCGGGCCCCCTGGCAGCTGGCACCAGTTGGCACCTCCCCAGCGGGCCCCCTGGCAGCTGGCACCAGTTGGCACCTCCCCAGCGGGCCCCCTGGCAGCTGGCACCTCCCCAGCGGGCCCCCTGGCAGCTGGCACCAGTTGGCACCTCCCCAGCGGGCCCCCTGGCAGCTGGCACCAGGGCTGAGGGTGGTGTTGGCACCTCTTCTGGGTACCTGAGAGTGGCACCAGAAGGCACCTAACTTGTCACTTCAGGTAACAGACCTCGGCCAGTAACGGACCCTCGGCCAGTAACGGACCCTCGGTTAGTAACGGACCCTTGGCCAGTAACGGACCCTCGGCCAGTAACGGACCCTCGGCCAGTAACGGACCCTCGGTCAGTAACGGACCCTCGGTCAGTAACAGACCCTCGGCCAGTAACGGACCCTCGGCCAGTAACGGACCCTCGGCCAGTAACGGACCCTCGGCCAGTAACGGACCCTCGGCCAGTAACGGACCCTCGGCCAGTAACGGACACTCAGCCAGTAACGGAACCCAAAACAATGTTTTCAGGACTAACATGAGGTCGCAATAAAAGCTAAAAGATGACAAAACCTTTTAGACTGAGAAAATACAGGTAATGATCATGAACACAACGTAATACAATGTTAATGAAGGAGAATAATTTCAAGTGAAAGTACAATAGTAATTGTTGAAAGTTGTTGTGGAGAGAGAGAGGGGCCCCGACGCTGCTAACACACGCAGTAAACACCTGCCTCTACAACAACAACTGTCATTGCACAAGGCAGAAGAGATGGTTGCAAGTGGTGATGAAATGTGCGTGTGTACTCCCCTAGTTGTGCTGGCAGGGGGAGGGTTGAGCTCGGGCTCTTTGGTCCCGCCTCTCATCTGTCATTCAACCGGTGGACAGGTTCCTGAGCCTATTGGAGTCTTATCATATCGACGTTTGAAAGTGTGTATGGAGTCTGCCTGTACCACATCACTGCTTAGTGTATTCCATTTCTTAACTACTCTGACACTGAAGATGTCTCTGGCATTTTCTTTATCTTAGAAAGAGACTTTAGGAAATGTCTCTTTGTGACGTCTTTGTGGCCTGTGTTCTGTCCCTCTAGGAGGCCTGGTCGAGGACCGGGCCGCGGGGACGTCAAGCCCCCGAAATCATCACACAGTGGCTCTTTTGAGGACTAAAGTTTCCATCTGCGTATGCCATTCCCTTTCCTGCCAGTAAGTATATGAAATATAACTGTTTGAGCTCCGGCTCTTTGGTCCCGCCAAAGGAACTTGACAAGTCTCTGCTGGCGTTACTGGAGCACCATAGTAGTGATGGGTCTGTAGGCTGGCGCGCTACGAAGGCAATCCACCTGACGAACTCGGCAATCACCAGGGAGGCCACGCCCAGACGGAGCTCCGGGAGTATACAACTCTTAAACCCTTATTGCAGGCAAACTTTCCTATCACAGGTAAACTTTCACTTTCGGTGTATTCCACTGTTGCAACATCTGTTGGACGCCAGTTGGGCGCCATGGACATACACATAGGGTGACCTAATACCCTCTTAAGCTAAACAACTTAATAGGTATCAACAACGTTGTCAGCAGATTTGAATGCAATCTACTCTGCGCCTGCAGCCCTGCCCTCAGACCTTCAGAGACAGCCCCGGGCAACGGACCTTACACACACTAGCTAGCTCCTGGCCCGGTGTACAAGATATATATATTTTTATAATAAACTAAGGAAAAGCAGTGGACGTTTGGTACTCCAATTCCTGCCCGCTACCGAGTAACCTTCGATCATCCCCAGTCAACAACAACCTAACCATTCTACAACAACTTCGACCGATGTTACACATCCGCAGCTCCAAGTATGTTGTTGATGTGATCATGTTTATGTGGTGTACCGGTGATGTGTTTGTGTAGTCACCGAGTCCAGTCTTTCCCCGTCTAACTGCACCGAAGCAGGAAGTTCTCTGGGTGGTGGCAGTGAGAGGTTGCCGGGGGCAAGGACGCCGGCGCCCCACCTGCTGGGGGTCACGGGGAGGGAGGGAAGGTACATCCTGTACCGAGAATGACCGCCAGGATGTTAATACAAAAATAGAAGAAAAGAATAGTGGGGCCTGAGGAGGGGGGGGGGGTGACCATCCCCCCCCAGCACCCGCACCTCCCTCCCCCAGGTACCGTCACGCATTCCTGAGCCAAGGTGATCCTTCTTGCGTGCTGGCGGGTCAGGTGGTTTGGTGGAGGTGGGGAAGCGTGCTCTGCTTTCCCACGTAATTGCCAGCGGTGGCGGCTCGTGCTTGTTACCACTCTGGCGGCCGCTTCCCTACATGACGAGAAATGGTCATTACTGGAGCCGGAAGCCCTCACGAGGGCTGGTATTCGGCCAGGCGATTACACAGGTATTTCCCGAGCCTTAAGTTCTCAGGGTACAAGTCGACCCTGGGCTCGAAGCAAGGGTTTCCTCTGAAGGAATCTTGTACTCGGCTTGTCAGCCTCAGCCACTACGAACAGCAGCTATTTTATTGATTTAATTTACGGCTGAAGAAAATAAATTGCCGTTTGAAAATTTATCTGTCATGTAGATTTTTATTTGACTCTTGATATCTAGTCTAATCATTATTTTGCACTGACCCGCCGACTACTTCAACACTTGGCACTCTACTGCCTCTCTCTCTGTCATCCAGCACTCCTGATATGTCACTAACAAGTGTCTACTCTTTCATTAAAAACATTATTTTCTTTCGACCTCGGCTATTTCTATAGGCCTAGACCATGGCATAGATTATCACTGTCCTAAATCATTCTACTCACCTAATTGTGCTTCGGCTCTTAGTGTGACCATCGTGGTGGGGTCTCATTGTCTGCAGCAGTAAGCAGAGGTGCACTAGGTTCTCTGCCTTCCCTTGTGCTTACCTTATATTGGCTCCGGGGATCAACGTCCCCGCGCCCCGGTCTCTGACCAGGCCTCCTGGTTAGTGGTTTGGTCAACCAGGCTGTTAGACGCAGCTGCTCGCAGTCTGACGTATGAATCACAGCCCTGGGGCATTGAGCCGTGGATCCACTTCAAGTTGAGGTGCAAGTGTCAGAAATGGTTGGGCGCGTTTCCCATCACCTAACGCACCTGTTCACCTAGCAGTAAATAGGTACCCAGGAGTTAGTCAGCTTGTTGTGGAGTTGCTTGCTGGGGAATTTAGATTCAAATAAGTTTATTGAGGTATAAATACAAAGGGACGAGGCAGCTCAAGCTATTCTCACCCTGTTCAGAACAACGTGTTCATATATAGATATATACACACAGCACAACCAATCAACATATTATTGAACATTCTGAGTCATAAACATATACATTTCTTCCTTTACACGCATGCTGGGGAGGGTCAGGAGTTACACCCTGGGGGGGGGGGGGGAGGTCTCGATATAAGCCTAACATGAATATATGTCAGCCCATCCTGGTGTTGTGGTAGTACTAACAGTAACGATGCGGACCATAGTATATATACAGACGTACAACGAAATTAGAAAGTAGAAATCGGAACTTTTGAGTTGGACAAACTGGAAAACTATTTTTTACTCATGTTGCTTTGACAAACTAAACTAACCTAACCTCCCTAGGCCTAATACATGATATCCGAGGCCTAATATATTACACATGTGGGCTATACTAAGCCTAAGAATATTTAAGTTTGTTTTCTAGCTTCATTTATTAAAAAAAATCCTTACTAGTCAGTATACTACTTTATAAAAACTAATTACGTACGAATTCGTGATCATTGACGATCGTCACAATAGGTACTATCTAAACAGGTGGATGGGTTGATATATGTACAGTGGCTGCCTGTCCCCAGAAACAATGAATTATTATTATTATTATTATTATTATTATTATTATTATTATTATTATTATTATATGATTAGAGAATGAGGTTGAGTCATTAGTGAAGGTGGTGGTTGTGTTGTTACCTTGAAGTGGTTTCCGGGTCTCCCCCCCCTCCCCCTCCCCCCCCTCCCCGGGCGGTGGGGAGGGGGGGCAGCCAGGGGGGGGGGAGTGGTTGGAGGACAACCTATACTCACTATACAGTGACAAGTTCGCTATACAAATATGTACATATTTGCGCACATTTTCAAGCTGGGATTTAGTATATATAGTTCAGTACTGCGCAAAGTCCAGGAGAGTTGAAATTTCAACAAAACCCTTAATTTGTAAAGCAAAATTTAGACAATTTTGTAGATTGTGAAATAAATGTACTCACTGAAATGTTGAGTACAGTCTCGCACCTTGTTATGTAATATAGTGTTGGAGGGCAGTGCAACATTGTCAAGTCCTTACTACGTATTTAACAAGAAACGTTCTCCCTCTACTTTTTCTTTCAGTGCTTTTAATTCTGTAAGTGTTATTTAAGCAGATTCACCACTGAACTAGTTGGCTACAAGATAGGCTTACTTGACTCTGTGCTGGAACACGCACTCCAACGCCTCTTAGATGCCACGAAATCACCACCCACTTGGTGATGAGCCGTCAACTGCACCTTACTCCTGGAAGTACAGCTCACTAACCTGACCTAGCCTGGCCTAGCCTGGCCTAGCCTAACCTAGTCTGACTCCACCTAGCCTAGCCGAGATGCAATAGGTACTCTGAGAGAGAACTCTTATCAACATCAGAGGCCCGAGACTGTTCAACACGCTTCCACTACACATAAGGGACATAACTAGCCGACCCCTCACAGTGTTCAAGACAAAACTGGATAACCACCTCCAAAGAATACGTGATCAACCAGGCTGTGATTCATACGCCAAGCTGCGAGCAGTCGCGTTCAACAGCCTGGTTGACTAGTCCAGCAACCAGGAGACCTGTTGAGGACCGGACCGCGGGGACGTTGAGCCCAGAAATAATCACAAGGTACCCTAACCTCGCCTAGCCTAAGTAGCACCTAAAGGTACCCTAGCCAGCCTAACCTAACCCAGCCTTGACTATCCTAACCTAACCAGCACACACAGGTACAGTAATATATACATGGACAATATTGGAAGGTCAGGTCCCAACTATGCACATTAAAATAATAGACGAAGCAAAATATACGGCAGGAAATGCAGAATACACACAGTATGAGGCCCACTTTTCTTCAACCGAATATAATAAGAATTATTGCCAAAAGTAAAGGGGACATTTTGAAAACAATTTCCTGTAGGAAATGTCGGACCAGTCGTGTTGTAATGCATATGTGGGCATGAGGGCCGCCGTTAACAACAGCTTTACAGATCAAGTTATTGTCAGACAAGTTGGTTGATAACTTGTGTGGAAGAGGTTTGGGGAAATGTATTACAGGTAAACAGGCTGGCTTGGTCTGGACCGGACTGCTGGATACCTGCTTGATGGGGTTCTGGGAATTCTTCTATTCCCTCCTTCTACTGACTTGTGAGAGTTTGGTCCACCAGGCTGTTGCTTGAAGCGGCTCGCAGGTCCACATATCCACCACAGCCCGGTGGGTCCGGCACTTTAACAAAACAATCTAGTTTTCTCTTGAAGATATACTCGCCTAGTACTCAACTAGTTGTGCTTGCGGGGGTTGAGCTCTGGCTCTTTGGTCCCGCCTCTCAACTGTCAATCAACTGGTGTACAGGTTCCTGAGCCTACTGCGCTCTCTCATATCGACATTTGAAACTGTGTATGGAGTCTGCTTTCACCACATCACTGCCTAATGCATTCCATTTGTTAACTACTTTGACACTGAAACAATTCTTTCTAATGTCTCTGTGGCTCATCTGGTTACCAAGTTTCCACCTGTGTCCCCTTGTTCGTGTTCCATCCGTGCTAAAGAGTTTGTCTTTGTTTACCCTGTCAATTCCCCTAAGAATTTTGTAGGTAGTTATCATGTCTCCCCTTACTCTTCTGTCTTACAGGGTCGTGAGGCTTAGCTTCCTTAGCCTTTCCTTGTAGCTCATACCTCCCAGTTCCGGGACTAGTCTGGTGGCGTACCTCTGAATCTTCTCTAACTTTGTCTTGCGATTAGGTATGGACTCCAGGCTGGAGCTGCATACTATAGGATTGGTCTTACATAAGTGGTATACAAGGTCCTGGACGATTCCTTACGCAAGTTTCTAGAGGTAGTTCTAATGTTGGTCAGTCTAGCATATGCCGCCGCTGATATCATTTTGATGTGGGCCTCTGGGGACAGGTTCGGTGTGATATCAACCCCCTGAGATCTTTCTCTATATTTGACTCTTGCAGGATATCACCTCCCAGATGGTACATTGTGTTCAGCCTTCTGCTCCCTTCGCCTAATTTCATTAATTTACACTTTCCTGAGTTGAACTTTAGTAGCCATTTTCTAGACCATGCCACCAGTATGTCGAGGTCGTCTTGTAGTCGTTGTTTATCTTCTTATGTCTTGGTTCTTATAATTTTTGCATCATCAGCAAACATTGAGAGGAATGAGTCTATACCCTCTGGAATGTTATTCCAGGAAGGTTGTCCACGGTTGTTCCAGCAGTATTTCATATACTAGCTGGAAGGATGTTGAACAACCGTGGACCTCTGATGTTTATACAGTGTTCTCTGATTGTGCCTATGGCACCCTTGCTCTTCACTGGTTCTATTCTGCATTTTCTTCCACATCGTTCACTCCAGTATGGTGATATTTTACTGTGTAGCTTTGGGACCTGGCCCTCCAGTATTTTCCATGTGTATATTATTTGGTATCTCTCTCGTCGTCTTTCTAGCGAGTACATTTGGAGAGCTTTGAGACGATCCCAATAATTTAGGACTATGATCCCAATAAGACTGGACTTCATTAACCCCGAAAAACAATATTGGCAGCTTTGATAACCGATTTCTTTTTGTGTACACTTTATGAACCCATTTGATTTCCTTCTTTCCCAGCTTATATCCACTTGTAGTGTTCTTAATATATTTAATTACAATTAAATGAATAAAGAAATAGTCCCTCCCAAGTCCAGGCTCCACTAGTATAGTTTTCTATTTAGGTGTTCTTCAACCAAGTTTTCTGTTAGCGTTCTGGGGTAACTCTAGTAGACTTGTCACACTAACGTCTTCGTCGGTCGAGGTCGAGCTTCTTACACATTACGTGACAGCTTACGTTTATACGTAATTATTATTCGTATTAATGTTCAGTTCGTTCTATCAATTTGCAACTTCGTAAAAAAATGCAAGTTTTGCTTAACCTGAAACATAGGAACACATGCAGCCCACCTAACTAAATGAGATCTATGCATATAGAATGTTAATATTACGACGTTTATTAAAACGTCGCACTTTAAAGCATCGGCTGTTTTAATAAATGTAAACAAAACCGTCATGACAATTGAAAGACGCACAAGTTTTGTAAGTGAATACGGAAATGATTAATGAATCCTTTGCCAGATGATTTATTTATCTTGGACTTCTTTATCACTATGAACACCTGAAGCCACAAATGGTACTAATAGTTTGAAGGCGATCTCCTTATCGTCTAGCACACATGTTCGAAAGGCAATGTTATTACATTAAACACGGAAGCAAGAGGGGGAGGGGGTAGAAATAGCCTAAGCTACTCTATCCCTTTGAGATGTATTTCTTTCTTATCTCAATAAACATACTTGAACTTGAACACCCATTTACAATTGTTCCTTTATCTGCTAACACTTACAGTGCATAGAGGAAGAACGCTTTCTAATATACCGGATAACTGCCAAGTAACGGCAAGGGAGCCGGCCGGCCGAGCGGACAGCACGCGGGGCTCGTGATCCTGGGTTCGATCCCAGGCGCCGGCGAGAAACAATGGGCAGAGCTTCTTTCACCCTATGCCCCTGTTACCTAGCAGTAAAATAGGTACCTGGGTGTTGGTCAGCTGTCACGGGCTGCTTCCTGGGGGGTGGAGGCCTGGCCAGTATATCTGGAGAGGGTCTCGGGAGGTCTTCTACTCACCGAGCCCGGCCAGAGGCCAGACTCGACTTGTGATAACTTGGTCCAACAGGCTTCTGGGTAAAGCTCCTCCTCCACCTGCAGTTAACTGGTGTACTTGATGACGTCCTATTGGTGGTGATGACGTCCTATTCATGGTGATGACGTCCTAGTGGAGGTGGTGACGGAGGTGGCCCTGTGCCAGCTCCGTCATCAGGCTGCTAGCCAACTGAAACTTGAATTTAGAAGACGATGTCGTTCTGCATCACCTTCACCTGGTCATAATCACCTGTATCATGTTCATAGTCGCTGGGGTGCTTTATGCCGACGTGTATATATTATATAATGTGTGTGCGTACTCACCTAGTTGTATTTGCGGGGATTGAGCTTCGGCTCTTTGGTTCCGCCTCTCAACTGGTGTACAGATTCCTGAGCCTACTGGACTCTATCCTATCTACATCTGAAACTGTGTATGGAGTCTGCCTCCACCACATCATTGCCTAATACATTCCACCTTTTAACTACTCTGACACTGAAAAAGTTCTTTCTAACGTCTCTGTGGCTCATTTGGGTACTCAGTTTCCACCTGTGTCCCCTTGCTCGCGTACCACCCGTGTTAAATAGTTTATCCTTATCTACCCTATCAATTCCTCTGATAATTTTGTAGGTGGTGTGTGTGTGTGTGTACTCGCCTATTTGTACTCACCTATTTGTTCTTGCAGGATCGAGCATTGACTCTTGGATCCCGCCTTTCCAGCCATCGGTTGTTTACAGCAATGACTCCTGTCCTATTTCCCTATCATACCTAATTTTAAAATTATGAAGAGAGTTTGCTTCCACAACCTGTTCCCCAAGTGCATTCCATTTTTTCCACTACTCTCACGCTAAAAGAAAACTTCCTAACATCTCTGTGACTCATCTGAGTTTCCAGTTTCCACCCATGTCCCCTCGTTCTGTTATTATTACGTGTGAACATTTCATCTGTTTCCACTTTGTCAATTCCCCTGAGTATTTTATGTCCCAATCATATCTCCTCTCTCCCTTCTTCTTTCTAGTGTCGTAAGGTTCAGTTCCTTCAGACGCTCTTCATATCCCATCCCTCGTAACTCTGGGACAAACTCCGTGTTTGTGTGTGTGTTTATTATGTGTGCGCGTGCGTGTATTCTACTTTCTAAAGTGCTGCATGTATAATTTTATATTAGTCATTATTATTCTGATGATGATGCACAATGAATAACTGAAAAAGGATGTATCTATAAGATAATATTGAGGCAATGAAATGGTATCGAACTCCCATTCCTGGACTCCCCAGACGCATGCACTACCGACTGCCCTAGTATTATTGTTGCTGTTATTATTTAATCATTATTATTACTATTATTACTGTAATTGCTTTCAGTTTATAATTATTCTGACATTTGTTTTCTTGACTTGCAGGTAAGGTTGTGGGGATGTGGTGTGATAATGGCTGTTGTCTGTGGCTGTCTGTCGCCGTTCTCCTCAAGGTGTTGTCTGTGGCTGTCTGTCGCCGTTCTCGTGAAGGTGCTCCTCCAAGGGAGTGGAGGCCCCGCGCCCACAGGTAGGAGACCAGCCGTGATGACTCCACTCCTGTTGTGTGTCGTCACGTTAAACATGATACACTTGACCAAGTGTTGTGCCAGGTAAGCTTTGGAGTCACCAAGCAGGGCCAGGCTTAGTAGAGCACTGCAAGGCCCTGCTAGGCTTGGCCAGGCGCACATCTCCTCTGCCAGGTGAGGACGACGGGCTCACCATAGCCCGTGCTGATTGCAACGTTTTGTTCCCAGTAACTGAATCTTAACAACACTAACAACTTAGCCAAGCCATGTTGGCTAGGCCAGGTAGACTAGGCTTGACCAGACCATGTTGGCTAGGCTTGGATTTGATACTTGTGTAAACTTGTTGAATAGTGACAATGTTATATTCCTGCTTGTGTGTGTTGGCCAGCTGGGGAGGGGGGGAGAGGGGGCGAGAGCGCGCGGCAGTGTGAGGTCGCCTACTTGTGCTTGCGGGAGCCCAACTTCAGCTCTTCAGTTCCACCTCTCGACCTTTAGGCTACTGATATACAGGTGTCTGGCCCTTTGGTTCAGCCATGTCCACATTTAAAGCTGTGTTTGGAGTCTGAACACAATTCTAGTTTGCTGGTCCCTGTTCACTCTGTTTAGTCATCAGAGGATATTGTATGTGGTGATCATTCCTACATGTGAACAACTGCATGTGCGGATGAGTGCGAACGTTTATATGTGTGTGTGTGTGTGTGTGTGTGTGTGTGTGTGTGTGTGTGTGTGTGTGTGTGTGTGTGTGTGTGTGCACGCGCACGTGTGTGGGGGGGGGGGGGGAGGTAGGTTGATAGAAGGGCTAAGAATGGGGGGGTGGGGACAGTTGGCCAGGTCCCAGTGTGGTGGTTGTGGTGTTGGTGGCACACAGAAGTTAGGCAGCTTCCTCACCTGCCCAGTGCCCGCCTTGTCTCCCTGTGTTCACTCCGCGCACCTCACTCTTCACTTCTTCCTTGTGTGCGTCACTCACAGTCACTCCGTGGCTCCCGGTTTTGTGTGCGTCACTCCGCGGTTCCGTGCCGTGTGTGCGTCGTTCAGTGGTTCCGGGCCCTCTGTGCGTCACTCCGCGGTTCCGTGCCGTGTGTGCGTCGTTCAGTGGTTCCGGGCCCTCTGTGCGTCACTCCGCGGTTCCGTGCCGTGTGTGCGTCGTTCAGTGGTTCCGGGCCCTCTGTGCGTCACTCCGTGGCTCCGTGCCGTGTGTGCGTCGTTCAGTGGTTCCGGGCCCTCTGTGCGTCACTCCGTGGCTCCGTGCCGTGTGTGCGTCGTTCAGTGGTTCCGGGCCCTCTGTGCGTCACTCCGTGGCTCCGTGCCGTGTGTGCGTCGTTCAGTGGTTCCGGGCCCTCTGTGCGTCACTCCGTGGCTCCGTGCCGTGTGTGCGTCGTTCAGTGGTTCCGGGCCCTCTGTGCGTCACTCCGTGGCTCCGTGCCGTGTGTGCGTCGTTCAGTGGTTCCGGGCCCTCTGTGCGTCACTCCGTGGCTCCGTGCCGTGTGTGCGTCGTTCAGTGGTTCCGGGCCCTCTGTGCGTCACTCCGTGGCTCCGGGCCCTCTGTGCGTCACTCCGTGGCTCCGGGCCCTCTGTGCGTCACTCCGTGGCTCCGGGCCCTCTGTGCGTCACTCCGTGGCTCAGGGCCCTCTGTGCGTCACTCCGTGGCTCCGGGCCCTCTGTGCGTCACTCCGTGGCTCCGGGCCCTCTGTGCGTCACTCCGTGGCTCCGGGCCCTCTGTGCGTCACTCCGTGGCTCCGGGCCCTCTGTGCGTCACTCCGTGGCTCAGGGCCCTCTGTGCGTCACTCCGTGGCTCCGGGCCCTCTGTGCGTCACTCCGTGGCTCCGGGCCCTCTGTGCGTCACTCCGTGGCTCAGGGCCCTCTGTGCGTCACTCCGTGGCTCCGGGCCCTCTGTGCGTCACTCCGTGGCTCAGGGCCCTCTGTGCGTCACTCCGTGGCTCCGGGCCCTCTGTGCGTCACTCCGTGGCTCAGGGCCCTCTGTGCGTCACTCCGTGGCTCCGGGCCCTCTGTGCGTCACTCCGTGGCTCCGGGCCCTCTGTGCGTCACTCCGTGGCTCCGGGCCCTCTGTGCGTCACTCCGTGGCTCCGGGCCCTCTGTGCGTCACTCCGTGGCTCCGGGCCCTCTGTGCGTCACTCCGTGGCTCCGGGCCCTCTGTGCGTCACTCCGTGGCTCCGGGCCCTCTGTGCGTCACTCCGTGGCTCCGGGCCCTCTGTGCGTCACTCCGTGGCTCCGGGCCCTCTGTGCGTCACTCCGTGGCTCAGGGCCCTCTGTGCGTCACTCCGTGGCTCCGGGCCCTCTGTGCGTCACTCCGTGGCTCAGGGCCCTCTGTGCGTCACTCCGTGGCTCAGGGCCCTCTGTGCGTCACTCCGTGGCTCCGGGCCCTCTGTGCGTCACTCCGTGGCTCCGGGCCCTCTGTGCGTCACTCCGTGGCTCAGGGCCCTCTGTGCGTCACTCCGTGGCTCCGGGCCCTCTGTGCGTCACTCCGTGGCTCCGGGCCCTCTGTGCGTCACTCCGTGGCTCCGGGCCCTCTGTGCGTCACTCCGTGGCTCCGGGCCCTCTGTGCGTCACTCCGTGGCTCAGGGCCCTCTGTGCGTCACTCCGTGGCTCCGGGCCCTCTGTGCGTCACTCCGTGGCTCAGGGCCCTCTGTGCGTCACTCCGTGGCTCAGGGCCCTCTGTGCGTCACTCCGTGGCTCCGGGCCCTCTGTGCGTCACTCCGTGGCTCCGGGCCCTCTGTGCGTCACTCCGTGGCTCCGGGCCCTCTGTGCGTCACTCCGTGGCTCCGGGCCCTCTGTGCGTCACTCCGTGGCTCAGGGCCCTCTGTGCGTCACTCCGTGGCTCAGGGCCCTCTGTGCGTCACTCCGTGGCTCAGGGCCCTCTGTGCGTCACTCCGTGGCTCAGGGCCCTCTGTGCGTCACTCCGTGGCTCAGGGCCCTCTGTGCGTCACTCCGTGGCTCAGGGCCCTCTGTGCGTCACTCCGTGGCTCCGGGCCCTCTGTGCGTCACTCCGTGGCTCAGGGCCCTCTGTGCGTCACTCCGTGGCTCAGGGCCCTCTGTGCGTCACTCCGTGGCTCAGGGCCCTCTGTGCGTCACTCCGTGGCTCAGGGCCCTCTGTGCGTCACTCCGTGGCTCAGGGCCCTCTGTGCGTCACTCCGTGGCTCAGGGCCCTCTGTGCGTCACTCCGTGGCTCAGGGCCCTCTGTGCGTCACTCCGTGGCTCAGGGCCCTCTGTGCGTCACTCCGTGGCTCAGGGCCCTCTGTGCGTCACTCCGTGGCTCAGGGCCCTCTGTGCGTCACTCCGTGGCTCAGGGCCCTCTGTGCGTCACTCCGTGGCTCAGGGCCCTCTGTGCGTCACTCCGTGGCTCAGGGCCCTCTGTGCGTCACTCCGTGGCTCCGGGCCCTCTGTGCGTCACTCCGTGGCTCAGGGCCCTCTGTGCGTCACTCCGTGGCTCAGGGCCCTCTGTGCGTCACTCCGTGGCTCAGGGCCCTCTGTGCGTCACTCCGTGGCTCAGGGCCCTCTGTGCGTCACTCCGTGGCTCAGGGCCCTCTGTGCGTCACTCCGTGGCTCCGGGCCCCTGTTACACTAGATTTAACTATCCCTTTGACTGATCTATCCGAGTAACACCTGTTGGTAGCACTTGGTAACACTAGTATTTTGAAACACTCGAAATATTCAGTGTAATATGAACTGAAATGTTGTGCAACACATGTTTATGCCCTGAACCAATGGAACTTTTCCGAGGAAATGCTTAACACAGAGAAACTTAGTGTTTACTGCTGCCACCATCCTGTCATCCTGAATATTAAATCATATTCAGTAATGACACTTAGTGGGCCAGAGGCTTAGGCCCGCGCACGAATATCCATTCAAAAAAAAAAAAGTAGAAACAGGAACCATTACTGAATTGACAGAGTAATCTGTTGAATGTAATTACTTAATGACCGTAGGTTAACAACATGATGCTGGAGACCTTTTAGATAGTGCACATGTCCCCGAGGACATCCTTGGAGAAGACACGAAGGGGGGGGGGGGGGTTACCTTGAGATGATTTCGGGGCTTAGTGTCCCCGCGGCCCGGTCGTCGACCAGGCCTCGTAGTTGTTGG
Source organism: Procambarus clarkii (assembly GCF_040958095.1). Taxonomy (NCBI): domain Eukaryota; kingdom Metazoa; phylum Arthropoda; class Malacostraca; order Decapoda; family Cambaridae; genus Procambarus; species Procambarus clarkii. Next base: position 30,648,292 of record NC_091155.1, on the reverse strand, counting down.
ACTGGTCAACCAGGCTGTTGGACGCAGCTGCTCGCAGCCTGACGTATGAGTCACAGCCTGGTTGATCAGATATCATTTGGAGATGCTTAACAAGTTCTCTCTTGAACACTTTGAAGGGGGTCGGGGGGGGGGGGCCAAGTGACATTTAGATGACAAATTTAACAAGAGTTTATTAGGACAAAATTATGATGTTCACGAAACTCTAAGTCTCTACCCTAACACTGGCAATTATTAAGAAATCTTTACATGGATTAATGTTAAAGATCACACACATTACCTTCTGGATCTTGCTCGTCGACACCCCGGGTGGATTCCCTGCCTCTCCCTCTGGTCGCGTGATGATCTCTGCTCCACTCTGATGCCTCGCACCCGGCACTAACTCTCAACTGTCCAACAGGGCATATACATGCCATACATGCCCGGGGAAGACGGGGGTTAGCTGTTGCTAATCCACCTAGCAGTGGAGCTTGTAGGAGGTCTGTCCCCCACGTGAGGAAACACTTCAGGAATTGTTCTCATTAAGGTTGACTAAGACTATCGTGGTTAATATAGTCTATTTGAAATAAGCTGACTAGGGTATTGCCAGGATATATTTCAATTAACTCTACAAGACGCTCCAGAGGTCACCTGGGCTGACCCCTGGATGGCAACTCTCGAGGGGGGGAGGGGGGTCATGGATGTTACAACCTCCGTGCCCCCGTGTGCGTGGCTCCGTGCCCCCGTGTGCGTGGCTCCGTGCCCCCGTGTGCGTGGCTCCGTGACACTTGTGGAGGGGCGGCATACCAGTGGGTCCCCAGTAGTGCCCGGGACTCCTTACCTCTGTGTTCAAGGCAGATGTGAATATATATTTTTTAATCCTGGTAAACTTTGACCTAAATTTTACGTTGTAACAATTTTAATTTTCAGGCAAATGTTTGGCTGTATTTATAACTTGTGGTTGTGTTACCTGTGATGTATGTTACCTGTGGTGTATGTTACCAGACCACGCCCACCCTCGCCACCCAGCACCAGACCACGCCCACCCTCGCCACCCAGCACCAGACCACGCCCACCCTCGCCACCCAGCACCAGACCACGCCCACCCTCGCCACCCAGGACCAGACCACGCCCACCCTCGCCACCCAGCACCAGACCACGCCCACCCTCGCCACCCAGCACCAGACCACGCCCACCCTCGCCACCCAGCACCAGACCACGCCCACCCTCGCCACCCAGCACCAGACCACGCCCACCCTCGCCACCCAGGACCAGACCACGCCCACCCTCGCCACCCAGCACCAGACCACGCCCACCCTCGCCACCCAGCACCAGACCACGCCCACCCTCGCCACCCAGCACCAGACCACGCCCACCCTCGCCACCCAGGACCAGACCACGCCCACCCTCGCCACCCAGGACCAGACCACGCCCACCCTCGCCACCCAGGACCAGACCACGCCCACCCTCGCCACCCAGCACCAGACCACGCCCACCCTCGCCACCCAGCACCAGACCACGCCCACCCTCGCCACCCAGCACCAGACCACGCCCACCCTCGCCACCCAGGACCAGACCACGCCCACCCTCGCCACCCAGCACCAGACCACGCCCACCCTCGCCACCCAGGACCAGACCACGCCCACCCTCGCCACCCAGGACCAGACCACGCCCACCCTCGCCACCCAGGACCAGACCACGCCCACCCTCGCCACCCAGCACCAGACCACGCCCACCCTCGCCACCCAGCACCAGACCACGCCCACTAAAGCTACTGTAGCGGGCCTACAGTGGGTGGGAAAAGTAGTCAGTGAAGGCGTAGTGGTCTGAATTCTCCTCAACTATTTGTACCTAAGGTGCCGACTTTCAGCTCTTGGACGCCGCCTTTCCTGCTGCCTTTTATGAGGAGCAATGATTATAGACCTTCATGTCTCTTATCAACTATACTTTGGAGTTTGTTATTGTTCCCCCTCTATGGTGTGACTATTTACTATTTGTACCTGCAGAATCGAGATATTAGCTCTTGGACCTCGCCTTTCTAATTTGTTTTTCCTCTATTATGCCTACTACATATATTTATCTCTAACACACCCACGCACACATCCCTATTAAGCAGCCCGTAGCAGCTAACTCCCAGGTACCTATTTACTGCTAGGTGAACAGGGGCACCAGGGTGAAAGAAACTCTGCCCATTTACTAGTATAGTTGTACTAGTTAGAATAGTTACCTGCTTGAATAGTTGTACTATTCAAATCACTTGTGTTGTCCCGTCTTGAGTACTGCTCAGTACTCACTTCCCCCTTCAGATCAGTAAGAGAGAGTGCTGAAATAGAGGCAGTACAGTGAATAGAATAGAGCCAGTGTGTATTCACCTAGTTGTGCTTGCGGGGGTTGAGCTCTGCTCTTTTGGCCCCCTCTCAACTGTCAATCAACTGTTTCTACTACTATTTTTTTCCACACCTCACACACCAGGAAGCAGCAAGTGGCAGCTGACTAACTCCCAGGTATCTATTTACTGCTAGGTAACAGGGAGCATAGGGTGAAAGAAACTCTGCCCATCGTTTCTCCCCGGCGCCCGGGATCGAACCCGGGACCACGTGTCCAGCGTGCTGTCCGCTTGGCCACCGGCTCTGTGTGTGTGTGTGTGTGTGTGTGTGTGTGTGTGTGTGTGTGTGTGTGTGTGTGTGTATGTGTGTGTGTGTGTGTGTGTGTGTACGCGCGCGCGCGCGCACACCGTGTTGTCTCTCTGGTGGTAAAACTTGTGCAGGAAATGCCAGTTGGCGCCAGGAGTCACTGTTCAGTTTCTCACGCGCCAAAATATTGTTTCATGGTGGGCGGGGCAGGTCCCAGGGGCCACCTCGGGCACCCTCCGGGGTGGCCTCATCACCTTCTACCGTCACCAGGAATATGTAAATATTATGTCTTTGTTTAATTAACAGGCGATTGTGGCCTTAGAATATCACACGAGTTTATATTTATCAACCGGGCTGTGGTGGGTATGTGGTCCTGCGGGCCGCTCCAAGCAACAGCCTGGTGGACCAAACTCTCACAAGTCGTGCCTGGCCTGGGGCCGGGCTTGGGGAGTTGAACAACTCCCAGAACCCCATCAACCAGGTATATACACACATAAATATATGCAAAAATATATAATAACAAAATATATAACAAATTTAGTCTACAATAAAGATAAATAACAGCTGAATTACAACCCCCCCCCCCCCGACTTACACCTCTTGGGTGATACACAGTAGCAAGAATAATACATGTAAGATTACGTTAACACTAAGAGAATAAAACATGTGACTGAATAATTACACGATAACAACACGACCACCTGGACACGAAGCTTCTGGCAGCAACTAGTGTCGTGTGAGGCTGTAATGTCCTTGTACTAGAGCACCCCGTGACACACTCAAGGTGTCGGGTTGTTGTGGTTTTAGATCCAGCTACTGGGAGCACAAAGTTGTAAGTAGCACGGGCTATGGTGAGCCCGTGGTAGACTTACCTGGCACAGGAGCGGGGGGGGGGGGGGGGTGCTGTAACTCTAGGGTAGAGTTGTCGGGGTTGAGCAGGTGTACTTGTACTCCTGTGGGTGACGTCACATCCTTTGTCAACAGCGACTGGAACAGGTCACCGGCAGTTTAGTAAGTGGTGATAACAATCATTAGGCCGCTGGTAACTACCCATTGGCAACCATACCTGCGTCGGGCTGTACCTTGAGGTACTCTCAGGTACTCTCAGGTACCCTGAGGTACCCTGGGCTACACAAGCGTCTAGACTTGTCGTGAATTTCATGGACGTATTAATGATGAGTGTAAGTGTGGTGTGGAGTGTAGTAGTGTCGTTAGTAGGCTGGCAGCCACCAAGGTGAGAGTGAAGAGGCAGTTTTCCCGGCTATACACGGGGAATTATGTGACAACATACATATGTGAGTTTTCAGTCGCATATAGTCCTGGGGACCATTCAGGCTTGTTCGCATGATATACAGTATATATAATATATGAATATATCACTAAGAACTCTTGACCCCCCCCCACCAGGATCAGAATCACCCCTTGTATACATACATATCCATGGGATTGGGTGTGTGTGTAGTAGTGGTGGTGTGGAAATGGGTCAATGGCGGACGAATTTTGGAGGGCAAAGATTACCCATCGAATTAGGGAATATGGCGGGTGGGAGGGAATGCCAGTGGTGCCACAGCGACCTGAGAGTGTTGTGTGAGGAGGGTGTAGATACATGCACGCTCCAGGTGTACTAACAGGTACGCTCCAGGTATCTCAGGTACGCTAACTGCTGGGTTGTCGTGTGTGGAGGTACAGTGCTGCGGCTCCAGCACGGGCCTGGGACGCGCTCTCAACGGATTGTAACTTACCCACCGCATTTACTAAGTAACTGTGATAATAACAACAATAATAAAAAAATTATTTATATACCATGGATATATTAGAGACATGATAGTGACGTAGCCATAGACACACTGCATGTTATATGAAGCCACTTATAAACACAACCGTTCAGGCACAACAATTAGATATTCCAGCACGCTGGGAAACGCCCATGGTGTTTATTATTTAGCATTGTATTAGACAACCGGCGGCCCGAAAGTTGGCATCCAACAACTTAAGCAATTACTCACACACGAAGTAACACGTACACACACTGGTGGCCCTGGTGTGTGTGTGGACAGCGCTTTGGACTCGTAATCCTATGACCCAGGAATCGAGGGCGGAAATAAATAGGCAGTTTCTTTCACCCTGATACTCCCGTTACCTAGCAGTCTCCATGTGTCTCCACCGGGTGCGGGGGATCGAACCCCGGTCCCTAGGTCCACGAGCCTAGAGCGCTGTTCATTCGGCCACCCAGCCCGTGTACTCACCTATTTGTACTCGCCTATTTGTGTGTGCAGGATCGAGCAGCGACTCTTGGTTCCCGCCTTTTGAGCAATCTGTTTTTTACAGCAATGACTATGGTCCTATTTCCCTATCATACCTACTTTTAAAATTATGAGTAGTATTTGCTTCCACAACCTGTTCCTTAAGTGCATTCCATTTTTCCCACTACTCTCACGCTGAAAGAATACTTCCTAACATCCCTGTAACTCATCTGAGTTTCCAGCTTCCACCCATGTCCCCTCGTTCTGTTACTATTACGTGTGAACATTTCGTCTGTCCACTCTGCCACCCCCCCCCCCACGAGTATTTTATATCTTCCTATCATTTCCCCCCTCTCCCTTCTTTTTAGTGTCTTCATACCCCATCCATCGTAACTCTGGGACGAATCTCGTTGCTAACTTCTGAACCGTTTCCTTATGTGCTTCTTCAGATGGGGACTCCATAATGAGGCGGCATACTCTAAGACTGACCTCACGTAGGCAGTGTAAAGCGCCCTAAATGCCTCCTTACTTAGGTTTCTGAATGATGTTCTAACTTTTGCCAGTGTAGAGTACGCTGCTGTCGTTATCCTATTTATATGTGCCTCCGGAGATGGATTAGGTGATACGGCCACGCCCAGGTCTCTTTCTCGGGTCACCACAAATAGGCTGTTCCCCTTCATTGTGTACTTTCCCTTTGGTCTCTTATCACGTAGTCCAATTTCCATAACTTGGGGGTGTGCGTGTTGTTGGGATCGAACTGTCGATTAAGTAAACCCAACACATTTAAATAAATAAGTTTGGTTTTCTAATTTAGATTTAACTTTTATTTACTTCCATGTATCGTAATGTGATTTCCTCTGAGCAAAGTCAGGTGTCGTACTTCTCAGCCAGACCCATTGTCAGGTGTGACACACGTTACTTGGCCGAGTCCTGATTAAGGTCAGGAAATAATAAGTTAGGTAAACAAATATATCACGGCTATATTTCAACTATATTACCAAACACCTATGTACATCATATGTACAGTAATATATACATGGCAAGGTCCAATGTTAATGAGATGGCCGTCACTCGCCAATCAGAACGGTTCACTTCAGAACCTTTACTTCTCTTAACTGGTTCTACTACTCCAGAACTCCACAAGTTGATTGTTCTTGAAACTCTCAGCAACACAACTTCCACTACGGTTTGGTATACTGTACTCTTAAGCGTCAGTAGACTCTTTCCAACTCCTGGGGCACCTTAATATTTTTACTATGTCGATGGAGACGGTAGGTGTCTGGGACTCCACACGGCGTTGACCCCAACTAGATCCCACTGGTCGTATTGATGAAGAGAGTGGAGCACACCGTCACACAGTAGATGTAGGGCTGGCCACACACACGACTACGCCATGTCAACTGCATGGGAGTGAGCTGAGTACTGCCTTTGCTCACGTTCCGTTAGGTACTCATTGTCTCGTTCGGTGGTTCTGATTGACCATCAGCATTCCCGCCACCGGACGAGTCACGCCGTGCTGGTCATTAACAACCTTCATGGTTGTTAGGCCGCTAGGCCGACTAGCGGCCGAGCCTAGCCGGTCGGCCGAGCGGACAGCACGCTGGACTCGTGATCCTGTGGTCCGGGTTCGATCCCGGGCGCCGGCGAGAAACAATGGGCAACGTTTCTTTCACCCTATGCCCCTGTTACCTAGCAGTAAAATAAGTACCTGGGTGTTAGTTAGCTGTCACGGGCTGCTTCCTGGGGGTAGAGGCCTGGTCGAGGACAGGGCTGCGGGGACACTAAAGCCCCGAAATCATCTCAAGAAATCAAATCATCTCAAGATATGGTCGTTACCCTCGTTCTCCCTCCAACATTTTAAGTGGAAAACATAACTCTTGAATATTACACTATCTCGATGCGACACTATAATACGACGAACATCTTTACGTAACTGTGTGTGTGTGTGTGTGTGTGTGTGTGTGTGTGTGTGTGTATGTGTGTGTGTGTGTGTGTGTGTGTGTGTGTGTGTGTTTGTGTGTGTGTGTTTGTGTGTGTGTGTGTGTGTGTGTGTGTGTGTGTGTGTGTGTGTGTGTGTGTGTGTGTGTGTGTGTGTGTGTGTGTGTGTGTGTGTGTGTGTGTGTGTGAAAATTGATTGAGAGTTGAGAGGCGGGCCGAAAGAGCCAGAGCCCGCAAGCATAACTAGGTGAACACACACACACACACACAGATGCATATAGCTTGTGCATGAATATTTGGTGGTGGTGAAGCTGGCCTCCGGCCGTGAGAAGACACCAGAGCCGTAGTTCACAGCCACATCTGGGTAACACCGTCATCCACACCGCCTGTGTTGACCTCGGGACAAAAACATGACACAATCTGCACCCCCCCTCCCAACCCTCCCCTTCCACACCCGGACCACTCAACATACACACTAATCCTGCCTAGAAATGCTCAGAGATGAGAGTAGTACTCACCTATTTGTGCTTGCGGGGGTTGAGCTCTGGCTCTTTGGTCCCGCCTCTCAACTGTTAATCAACTGGTGTACAGATTCCTGAGCCTACAGGGCCCTATCATATCTACATTTAAAGCTGTGTATAGAATCCGCCTCCACCACATCTCTGCCTAATGCATTCCACCTGTTAACTACTCTGACACTGAAAAAGTTCCTTCTAACGTCCCTGTGGCTCATGTGGGTACTCAGTTTCCATCTGTGTCCCCTTGTTCGCATACCGCCAGTGTTGAATAGTTTATCCTTGTTTACCCGGTTGATTCCCCTGAGGATTTTGTAGGTTGTGATCATGTCTCCCCTTACTCTTCTGTCTTCCAGTGTCGTAAGTTGCATTTCCCGTAGCCTTTTCTCGTAACTCATGCCTCTTAGTTCTGGGACTAGTCTTGTGGCATATCTCTGAACTTTTTCCAGCTTCGTCTTGTGCTTGACAAGGTGCGGGCTCCATGCTGGGGCCACATACTCCAGGATTGGTTTTACATATGTGGTGTACAAGATTCTGAATGATGCCTTACACAGGTTCCTGAAGGCTGTTCTGATGTTAGCCAGCCTCGCATATGCCGCAGACGTAATTCTTTTTATGTGGGCTTCAGGAGACAAGTTTGGTGTGATATCAATTCCTAGATATTTCTCTCTCTCCTTTTCATTAAGTACTTCGTCTCCTATTCTGTATCTTGTGTCTGGCCTTCTGTTTCCACCGCCTAGTTTCATTACCTTGCATTTACGTGGGTTGAACTTTAGCAGCCATTTGTTGGACCATTCATTCAGTCTGTCTAGGTCGTCCTGTAGCCTCCTAATATCATCCTCTGTTTCAAGGGCTGTTTGTTATTTAAGTGAATAACAAGCACTACTCAAGACAGGACAGAACAATTTGAAGAGTAGGATTATAGTGGTGGAAACCCTGGATTTTGAGAGGTATTATTTATATAATTTATATAAGCACCTGTATTTGGACTAATGCATGTGTTGACACAGAGCTATGGACAAATACAGGTGTTTTGAGACAGAGCTATGGACAAATACAGGTGTTGATACAGAGCTATGGACAAATACAGGTGTTGACACAGAGCTATGGACGAATACAGGTGTTTTGAGACAGAGCTATGGACAAATACAGGTGTTGATACAGAGCTATGGACAAATACAGGTGTTGACACAGAGCTATGGACAAATACAGGTGTTTTGAGACAGAGCTATGGACAAATACAGGTGTTGACACAGAGCTATGGACAAATACAGGTGTTGACACAGAGCTATGGATAAATACAGGTGTTTTGAGACAGAGCTATGGACAAATACAGTTGTTGACACAGAGCTATGGATAAATACAGGTGTGTTGACAATAATACACCGAACAAAAAAAAATAGTCGGGCAAGGACAAAGCGGCAGGCCACATGTTGTAACATGTGGAGGGCGCGGCAAAAGTCGCCGCCGCCGCTGGAGGTGTGCTGCGGTGCCCACCTGTACGCAGGGGGGGGGGCGGGCGGCGGCGTGCCAGCTAGAGCCTGGGCCACATTTGCTGGACAAGGAAGCCAGGTGCCAACACCACTCTGATCCTCCACGATGTATTAATGTCTAAGCTTTGGTGTGTCTTGCCAGCGGGCGGGCGGCTTGAATACCATCGTCCAGATGTTACCATCCCGCCTGGCTCGCCTCTAGCGCACTCGGGAGCCTCTGTTGACACCCGGGTGGGTCAGCAACAGTGAATTTATGCGCGAGTTTTAGGGTGAGATGAGGGTCGTGTTGTGGGAGATGGGGGTGTTCTGAGAGCTAGTTTAGGCTAGGTGGTGTTCTGGGAGCTGGGTCATAGTGTGTGTGGTAGCGAGCGAGGTGGTTGGAGAGCAGTTCGGGAGGTTGTAGTGGTAGCCACTGTGGAGAGACTTGTGGTGGTGGCGACCACAGCGCCACCTGTGCGGTACGTGTGAGTGTAGCAGCGGGCAGAGTGGTATTTGCTAGTGGTGTGGCCCTGAGGACAAGTAGCTGGGTGTGGCTCTGTGCCCTGCGCCACACTCTGGCTCAAGAACCGTGAGTGATGTCAACCTACCAGGCTTCTTGACCGTGTTTTGTCTACACCTGAAGCGTTACGCATGGGCCTTTGTTCTTGTGTGCGTGTTCATGCATGCATGCGTGAACACACGTGTACGTGCGTTCTTGTGTGCGTGCGTGCTTGGAGAGTGGTTCTCACGGTGGTGAGACGCAAGTGGGCGCCCTCATGTGCAACACTGGGAGGGGTGGGTGGGTGTGGGGCACAAGTGGTGAGACCTGGGTGACGGGTGGTGGTGGTGGCCTGTCGTCCTGGGTGACGGGTGGTGGTGCAGTGTCGTCCTGGGTGACGGGCGGTGGTGTGTCGTCCTGGGTGACGGGTGGTGGTGGCCTGTCGTCCTGGGTGACGCAGGGGCTGCAGCAGCAACTGACTGACTACTCCCGGTGAGGAACTTGCCTTTAAATCAATCACACTTAACAAAATGAAGTTGATCATTTGCTCTTCTTCGTAACTTGTCAGGTTTGCTAGATTAAGGATTAACTGCAGTATAATAGCAGTGATGTAGGTGGCGGCCTGCCACCCCGGGAGCCGCAGGGGGGCGACCTGCCACCCCGAGAGTCGCAGGGGGGCGGCCTGCCACCCCGAGAGTCGCAGGGGGGCGGCCTGCCACCCCGAGAGTCGCAGGGGGGCGACCTGCCACCCCGAGAGTCGCAGGGGGGCGGCCTGCCACCCCGAGAGTCGCAGGGGGGCGGCCTGCCACCCCGAGAGTCGCAGGGGGGCGACCTGCCACCCCGAGAGTCGCAGGGGGGCGACCTGCCACCCCGAGACACGTAATGTTGTCAACGCCTCTCCACAAATAATTATAGTTGGAGTTGTGTATCAAGGAGTGTTGGTGAGCGGTGGGGAGTGGTCACCAGGCGGACCCCAGCAGCACATTGCACCAGTTGCCCCCTGGGTAGCGCCTGTGGCTCGCCAGTGTAGTGGCCAGTCTCCCCTGGGCCAGTTGCTTACCACACACTAGGGGCTAATCCCGCTCTTTCTCCCGTGGGCGAGTGCTGTGCGTGGCTGTACGCACATAAACACATACGCTCATACATATACATGCATGTGTACGTTCCGGGGTGTGGATGGCTCAGGTTAGGTGTAACTAGTGAATGTGTTGGGGAGGGTGGGGGGGGGGGGGGTAGTGAGGGAGGTTAGTGCACATGGAGACTGTCTGCCACAGCTGGTGGACCCGGAGCTTCGACTCAGTGATTGTTTACACGCACCCATGCTCGAGCGCGTATGTGAATCATTCCCGTGGTAGGATTATATGTTGTTGATGCAGAAAAATTACAAACCCCCTTCCCCCCCCCCCCCCCCCCCCCCCCCCCCCCCCCCCCCCCACTCCCCCAGTAAATCACAGGATACCCAGACAAGGACAGGAGTTGTCAAACATATTGTTTGAATATGATCCAGTGAATATTTGCAACATTCCTTAGATTGAAAGCGAAACAGCAAATAATGGGAGACTTCAATCTAGCACAAATTAACTGGGAAACAATGGATCCGAAATAGGAAAAAAAATAATGGAAAGTAAAACTGGTAAAAGTAGCAGACAGGAACTTCCTAATGGAACATATCAGGAATTAAACACGAATGAGGGTGGCTGGGAGACCATAATATAATGATGGTCTTTACACATATGTGGACATTGAAAGCATTCATCATGAATGCCAAGGAGTGCCCACACTGCAGTTTTTTTTATTATATAGCTGTAATAAAAGCTTTGGAAATAGTCCTTGGTGACTTTATTCATGCGAATAAAGACAACAACTGTGAGAAGCAGGAGACGACGATGGCCTTCACGAAGAACAAGTGCACGAAGCTGAGTGTAGACAATAAATCTGAGAGATGTTTTATGGGATAGCACTTGAGGGCGGAGGGCTGCAGAAGGGTCATGTCCCCTCCTAAGTGATGGGGGTAAGATGCCACGGTACACCACAGACCTCTACACATAACACCATATATTGCTCCTTAAATGGCTGCAGAGTCTATGAAGTGTGCCGTGGAAGTGATATTTTCCAGTACCCATCCGGGAGCTGACGACCAGGAGACGAGACTTTCGGTTATATAGGAATATACTTTGTTCCTCCCGCTGGTTAATGGTTGGAGTTGATGTGTGGTGTTGGCGCTGCTGGCGGCGTCCCCGTCACGCTGGGTTGTGTTGCTCTGATCCTCTTACTCTCCCGCACAAGTGTCCACCAGTGTGCAGGATTACTCTGGAATTTTAGTGGGGAGAGAGAGAGAGAGAGAGAGAGAGAGAGAGAGAGAGAGAGAGAGAGAGAGAGAGAGAGAGAGAGAGAGGGAGGGAGGGAGGGAGGGAGGGAGGGAGGGGGGGGAGGGGAGGGAGGGAGGGAGGGGGGGGAGGGGAGGGAGGGAGGGGAGGGAGGGAGGGGGGGGGAGGGGAGGGAGGCAGAAGGGACAGGGTCAAATTTAGATAAAATAATAATAATAATAATAACAATTCTGCAAGTTAAGAGGGAGGAACAAGAGGAGTCCCTGGAGCCAATATGCTGGTTCACAAAGCTTGTGACGTGACCTCTTCCCGTCCCACTTCCACACTACCCTTCTTGTATTCCCTTACCCATCCCATGTCCCCTCCGTTATGGCTCCACTCTCATTGCTCCCTCCACACCATGTCCCTTCACGTTCCAGTGCCCTCCTCCACCTCCCACTCCTCCAATGTTCCCTCCCAACTCCAAGACCCCCCCCCATCCCTCCAGCACCCCCCTTCACGCTGTTGTTCCTCATCTCCTATTACGTTGTTGAATGGAATGCCTGGCTGCAGGCTGTTGTGTCTGGGAGGAAGGCGTGACTCAGGCAGCTGGTGTGTTGTTCCTCGGGAGGGCCTCAGGGTCGCTTACTTGCTCTTCTTCCCAAGTCCTTCCCGGACGCTGCTCCGAAGCGTCCGCAGTGTCGCTCGTTCCCATGTTGCTGTGGTCCTTGAGGGAAGCACCAAAGTCCAGGCTTGCCCACGACTGGTGCCTCAGCATCTTATAAGCAGCTCCTGCCCCCTTGCCCGTTATTGTCATCAGAAGTGCACCCTACGGGTTAGTTTTCATGGCGTGATCTCTATTAGGTGGCAACAAGCCAGCTGTGGCTCTGAGGATGGCATCCGATCGTTAACTTCCACCCCCTTCCCCTTCCCCCCCCCCCCATCAACAAGAAGCGAGTGTGTGCATACGAGACTGGTGGCGGGAAGGAGGGGGGGGGGGGGGGAGTGTTGGTGCTGGCCAACAATGGGCGGGAGCAGTTGTGGCCCATCATGCAGCTCTGGCCATCACAGACTCCACACCACTCGGTCAAGGACGAGCTGAGGTCAACACAACTCAAAATTACAATCCATGTGACTGCGAACCAGTGTTGTAGTTGTGTGGTGGTGTGTGTGAGTGGGTCGGAAGGTGGGTGTGGTACACACTCAGTCGTCATGACCTAAACTGACTGTATCTTGGTAAGATACGGTCATTTTAGGCGAGTGTTCAGCCCGTCCTCTCGAGTTGCCACAACGGACAGAAAATGATGTACTAAAACGCTCGATCCTAACCTAACCTAACCTGCTGAACACACATAGAAAACGTGAATGTTTGTGAGCCGCTATGATTTATTAGTACCCCTTTATTTGTCCTTTAGGGATGTTGACGTTAAAAATGCGGTGAAGGATGTGAGAGGAGAGGTGGGCCTGGTGCTGGGCCCACCTGATGCCATGAGCGGGCCGCAGGTGGGTCGTTGCCCTCACAGTTCACAAACCGAGCTTCAGCGCCAGGGCCCCACCTTTCCAACTATCAGTTGTTTAGCACAATGGCTCCATTCCTTCGTTTCTTATAATGTTTGTAAATATATGTAGCCTATACCGTTGATCTTAATTCATTCCTCGTTACTTACCTCATACCGAGGAAGTTTCCTTGACATCTCTGTGCACAGACCGTCCCCTCCAGTTGTCACGACGTCACATATATGATGTACTAATTAGTCCGAAGTTAACCTAACTGAAGACCAACGAATATAATACGTAACAACCCGTCCATATTTTGACGTTGGGGATTTTTTCGTCAAAGTATTATTTCTAGAGCACCTAGTTGTACTCACCTAGTTGTGCCTGCGGGAGATGAGCTTCAGCTCTTTTGTCCCGCCTCTCACCTGTCAATCAACTGGTGTGTGTACTCACCTAGTTGTGCTTGCGGGGGTTGAGCTTTGGCTCTTTCATCCCGCCTCTCATCTGCCAATCAACTGGTGTACAGATTCCTGAGCCTACTGGGCTTTATCATATCTACTTTTGAAACTGTGTATGGAGTCAGCCTCCACCACATCACTACCTAATGCATTCTAACTACTCTGTTAGAATGCGCTTTGTTAATTACTTTGACACTGAAAAAGTTCTTTCTAACGTCCCTGTGGCTCATTTTGGCATTAAGCTTCCAACCTGTGTCCCCTTGTTCGCTACCACCCGTGTAAACAGTTTATCTACCCTGTGTGTGTGTGTGTGTGTGTGTGTGTGTGTGTGTGTGTGTGTGTGTGTGGCGACGGCAGCTCCGGAGGAAGGTGAGGGTGTCAGTGTCAACCAGATGGTGAGGACAGTGCCAGAGTGCCGGCTGCTCCAGCACCACCACATGTCTCACCCTCGCTCAGGCACTTGGCACCTGAGGCAGCACCCAGTGTTCACGGTCACGCCCACCTTCCAGCAGCTTACACCAGTTCCAGGAACTTTCAGTGTTTAGTGTTGACGCTGACTCTGCGTTCCGGGAACCTCTAGGGGTTCCACGAACTTCCAGTGTTTAGTGTTGACAATGAATATGGTGTTCCAGAGGTTTCCAGGGGCTCCATAACTTTCCGGATTTTAGTGCTGACGGGGACTGTGGCGTTCCAGGAGCTTCCAGTGATTAGTGTGGCAGAGCTGCGGCTCATCAAGGACACCGCCTGACAATGGCGGAACAATCTGTTTTTTTCATGAATGATGACTAGTTGTGTCAGTGAGTGCGGCGGCAGCGGTGGGCGGCACATGGATGTTATCAGGAGTCGTGGGCGGCGGTGTATGGTGGGCGGCGAGTGAGAGGTGGAAGGTACTCCGGAGTGCAGTGACACAGAGATGCCTCAGTACGACGACGCCATGCTGGACCACGTGGGCGTGGGTGTCAAAAACGTGTTTTGGCCAGACCAGGTGGCGAGGGCGGCCAGGCACCCGCGGGCCAGGAGCTACAACCCACGCAGCCTGCTGGCCGCTCTCAAGAGGCACCGGGCCATGTACACCGTGTCGCCACCCTCTGCCACCACCCTCACACCTCCCATCGCCACCCTCGCGCCGACCACCTGCAGATCGCGTCAGCCGCAACGACACGTCCTGGCCCGCAGCCGCAGCTGCACAGAGGCCCACCTCACCTCGTGCCCTTCCTGGTCCAAGACGCCCTCGCCCACCTGGTCCAGGACGCCCTCGCCCACCTGGTCCACCCGCAGCTTCGCCGCCCTGGCCAGACACACGCCCACGCCCTCCTGCGTCAGTCTCCTCTCGTCCGGATCCTTCAACCCCTCTCCCTGCATTTCGCCTCGCCCTGCCGTCTCGCCACCCACCACGCCCGTGATCTCGCCCAAAAACTGCTGGAGAGGCAGCAGCGCTCCCGGCAGCCCTCAGTGGCCAGAAGCCTCATCCACCAGGCACAGGGCTGCGGGCTGGTCCACAGCACCTGGCAGCCCAACAGAGGCGCCCCGAGGATGGCCGCCCACAGCGCCCCGCCGGCCGACCAGAGTGGGGGCGGGGGGTGGCGACCAGTGGGTGTTGTGCACCCTGGGCCGCCCACCGCCCGCCAGGAACCGCCGGGTCCAGAGGATGAACCAGCTGTCCATGGAGAGCAACGCTGCCCAGTACCATCTGTGGCTCCAAGGTCAGTATGTGGCCCCGGTGCCAGCTGCCAGGCACCACACCCAACACCCCCATACCACACCCAGAATTTTTCCCCATTTAATTTAAATCTAAACTTAATTTAACTCAAATATTTCTAGTTCTCTCATTTGGTTCATATTTTATAACCTTACTCGTATTCCCCTTTTTATACCTTTTTGCTAATTTGTGCATTTCCATAATGTCACGTCTTACTCTGTATTTCTAGAAATTGTAAATTGTTCCTTATTTTGTCTTCGTCAGGGAGTTTACCTGGCCTTGAACCTACCTTGAGGTGGTTCCTAATGCCTGGCGTTAACTTAGACATCCTTTTCTGAGTAATTTGGTCTCGTTCTTACTATCGTCATCTCGGAACACTTTGAGAAAATGGAACTCTTCTAATCAAGAAAGGTGAAACATTCGGACTAAAAATTGTATTTACTGCTCGTCCAGAACAGTAAAACAGTTAGGCAGCTTAAATAACTCACAATGTATTCTTTGGAACAGAGATTAGATAAGTGTCGATTTTATTAATGTACAATACTCTTAAGCTCGGCCCTAAACCACACGAAAACAACTAATTGGATTGAGAGTTACGATAGAAATTGCAGAATAAACCCAGTTAAGAGTTGCAATAATAAGAAGTAGAGAATATGACTCCCAGCAAATATAAGAAATATTGCTGGAACATCGGTTGTGAGGGATCAAGAGGCTACTAGACGGGAGCCGGTCGGGCGAGCGGACAGCACGCTGGACTTGTGATCCTGTAGTCCTGGGTTCGATCCCAGGCGCCGGCGAGAAACAATGGGCAGAGTTTCTTTCACCCTATGCCCCTGTTACCTAGCAGTAAAATAGGTACCTGGGTGTTAGTCAGCTGTCACGGGCTGCTTCCTGGGGATGGAGGCCTGGTCGAGGACCGGGCCGCGGGGACACTAAAAGCCCCGAAATCATCTCAAGATAACCTCAAGATAACTAGACGAGTTCCTGCAGGAAATATTTCATTAGTCAGCTGGAATTGTTCTGTTCTACAGGCTTCAAGTATTCCTTTGGTTACAAACGCAAATTTGACTTTGGTGATGATAATCCATACTTATAATGATGATAATAAGAATACCCCCACTATCAGGCAGCCATCTGGGAAGTCTCCTTTGAGACCCGGCCGCCTGAGTAGAAAATCTCGAAACTGGTCACAGGTAAATCAGACGCCAATTTATTTACTCCTGATACAACATCATCCATTAACCATTTATTGTCTCTTATAAATGACCCAACATTGGCGGAAGGTCCTACGGGCGCAGAGAGCGCAGGATATGTGAACCAAAAAGGTTAAACATCTGCCGGAGTTTATACACGTCAGGTGTAGTCCTTCAGTGTTTTCAGAGTAACATGCCAGTGTTATATTTGTGGTCAGTTTTCATCCACATGTCGATAAAGAAACGTTTTCTATGTAAGGATAAATAATGATTTTCTTTATTTGAAAATTAACCAGACAACAAACTAGAATAAAATGTTGAAGAGGCACGACCTTTATACAGAAGTATCCCTTATTTTATTTTTCACATTTTCTCTGAATGTATATGCCTTCGCGTTTTCTATTTTAGTCCTTCTAGCACCAACAATTACATTTTCAACGAGTGACGAATCTATGATTGTAATACACACCAAGGTATACTTGTACGGGATGAGTTGTGGCTCTTGGGTCCCGCCTCCTAACCCTTAAGCGACTAGTGTATAAGCTTCAGAGAAAATTGGGCTGTCATTTAACCACATCACAATTAAGTTTTGTACACTTCCTGGAGGACTAGTTTAGTGTTTATGGATTTGACCGTACGGCTCAAACCCAGACCTCAACCAAGAACACCGAACAACGACGACATCTCTACCGAGTTTGAGCCACCGTCTTACCCAGTGTTTGAGTGGCTTCCAATTCCCAATATTTCCCTATTTCTTCCCATGTGTATGATCACTTCACCTCACCCCACACAACTTCACCTCTTCTATATGTGTATTTATGAGATGATTGAGATTGAGGAAGATGACGGGAGACATCTCCCGTCACGCAGGGTGCGGTCCACCTCCACAGATCTAGAGTATCAGCTCTTGATACTGGTAATGGCTCAAAAGGGCCACCACTTACGGGCTATTCATGCCCGTGCTACCTCTTGGGTGGCTTAATCTTCATCAGTCATCAATTTTGTATATTCATTCCTAATCTGAAGATGTTCCAGAATGGAATGAAATGTTATAAATACTTTAATAATCACCGGAGTTTCTTTACCATGGGAAATTACTGACTCCCAACGACCTGACAGCACCAGTATAAAAAGCTTTGATTTGTTCATATCTGAAACATATAGCTATGGGCAGCACAAAACGTCCACCAGACTGTGCGACACAGTGGTTGCCAGGATCAGGTTGGGTTACCGTTACCTGTGGCAGGTGGCTACCGTTACTTGTGGCAGGTGGCTACCGTTACCTGTTGCAGGTGGCTACCGTTACCTGTGTCAGGTGGCTACCGTTACCTGTGGCAGATGGCTACCGTTACCTGTGGCAGATGGCTACAGGTGACGGGTCTCCTAATCCTGAGCACTCCAGGTGCAAACTCTGTGAGCAGGAACAGGGGCATGATCTTGCACACTACATCACCGAATGCCCAGTTATTAGACCTTGAGGTTATCTTGAGTTATCTTGAGATGATTTCGGGGCTTTTTAGTGTCCCCGCGGTCCGGTCCTCGACCAGGCCTCCACCCCCAGGAAGCAGCCCGTGACAGCTGACTAACACCCAAGTACCTATTTTACTGCTAGGTAACAGGGGCATAGGGTGAAAGAAACTCTGCCCATTGTTTCTCGCCGGCGCCTGGGATTGAACCCAGGACCACAGGATCACAAGTCCAGCGTGCTGTCCGCTCGGCCGACCGGCTCCCTTTTGTTGGCATGAGTTGGCATTTTGTTGGCACCTGTTGGCATGAGTTACCTGGAGCTTTGCAATTACTTTATTCACTCACACGTGTTCTTGAAGATATCCTCATAATGCACCAAGAGTTTGCCAGTGCAGGCTACTGAACATATGGACCTGTATGACTAACCATCCTGCGAGATGGGGATTTTTAGCATCACGTAACTAGTTTTTTTTTATTGACACCGTACTCCTGTTCATATAGTTTAGGGTAGCGGCACAAATGCAAATGTACGTAAATGTGTTAATATAATAAATAGTATGAATTTCGGAGAACTTGATTGCTCTTCTTAATCCATGAAGATTACTATCTTCCCTTCAACTGAAGGGAACATACTTCTTATTATGAGTAAGCAAATAATTAGAAATATAGAAAGCTTATACAATAAGATCAACAACGCCAGCAGTGCGGTCATATTTTAACAAGTATATATATATATATATATATATATATATATATATATATATATATATATATATATATATATATATATATATATATATATATATATATATATATATATATATATATATATATATAATATAACTAGCTTTTCTTACCTAAATCAATTTTAGGGGTTAAGCTTGTAAGCTGACAGAGTACCTGTGCAACCTTTGCCTCTACCGCCCACGTGATGGGTATGGGATGCATAGTGCATGAACTCCACTGTGTGAGCGCGCCGGCCTGTCTGCTGGTCCAGTACACAACTCAGGGGGTGTAGGTGGGTGTTGAAATCAAGTGACAAGCTCAAGTGGTCATGGGCGCTCAGGTTGAAAGGTTGCTTGCTGCGTGAGGCATCGGTGGAGGCGGCGGCTTGGAGGAGCAGCGCTCCTGTGCCCGCCCTGTATAGAGTAAGGAAGGTGGGTAGGGTTTGGTGCAGCTGTGTGTGCTGTTGTCTCGCACGGTCACTGCCGTAAACGCACACACACACATACACACACACACACACACACACACACACACACACACACACACACACACACACACACACACACACACACACACACACACACACACACACACACACACACACACACACACGCGCACACACACACACACACACACACACACACACACACACACACACACACACACACACACACGCACACACACACACACACACACACGCACGCACACACACACACACACACACACACACACACACACACACACACGCACGCACACACCCACACACCCACACACACACACACACACACACACACACACACACACACACACACACACACACACACACACACACACACATACAGACACATACATACACATACATACACATACACACGTACGCACGCGCGACAACTGGACAAGAAACAGTGGTGGAGGTGAGAGGGAGAAAAGCGATGCAATATTCAAGTGTCTAGTGAGTTTTCCTTGAGTTTCTCTGGAAGTTCTCCCGTTCTGATTTCAGTATTCTCTTGCGCGGCCTTGTGCCCCTTCTGGTATCTTCCCAACTCTCACCTCCCTCTGGTATCAACCCTCATTAGGTGTCCCCGGGTGGAGGACATCATGGGTCTTGGTGTCCTTGGGTGGAGGACATCGTGGGTCTTGGTGTCCCCAGGTGGAGGACATCGTGGGTCTTGGTGTCTCCGGGTGGAGGACATCGTGGGTCTTGGTGTCCCCGGGTGGAGGACATCGTGGGTCTTGGTGTCCCCGGGTGGAGGACATCGTGGGTCTTGGTGTCCCTGCGAGCTTTCCCTAACATCTTGGGAAAACATCTGAATATTTAATTACAACATTTGTAACCCATAAAAAATGTATATATAGCCCATTGACTAATAATTTAAGTATATTATTTTTCATAGTTTCTGTTCGATATCTTTAAACGGTCTCATTCTCACTTGAATCTTTCATTGACTATGGGAGGTGTAGCCCTCTGTAGCCCCTCTAGTTTTGTGTTTGGTACAGCTGTGGGTGGTGGTACAGCTATCAGGTGGTGCTGTGGGCGGTGGTACAGCTATCAGATGGTGGTGGTGGTGTGGGCGGTGGTACAGCTATCAGGTGGTGCTGTGGGCGGTGGTACAGCTATCAGATGGCGGTGGTGGTGTGGGCGGTGGTACAGCTATCAGGTGGTGCTGTGGGTGGTGGTACAGCTATCAGGTGGTGCTGTGGGCGGTGGTACAGCTATCAGATGGTGGTGGTGGTGTGGGCGGTGGTACAGCTATCAGGTGGTGCTGTGGGCGGTGGTACAGCTATCAGATGGTGGTGGTGGTGTGGGCGGTGGTACAGCTATCAGGTGGTGCTGTGGGCGGTGGTACAGCTATCAGGTGGTGGTGTGGGCGGTGGTACAGCTATCAGGTGGTGGTGTGGGCGGTGGTACAGCTATCAGGTGGTGCTGTGGGCGGTGGTACAGCTATCAGGTGGTGGTGGTGGTGTGGGCGGTGGTACAGCTATCAGGTGGTGCTGTGGGCGGTGGTACAGCTATCAGGTGGTGGTGGTGGTGTGGGCGGTGGTACAGCTATCAGGTGGTGGCCCACTCTTCACCCATCCTCTTAATGAATCCCATCGTCCCCATCCATTCGTTCCCCCTCTTTCTCCCTCTTCCCAGAATATTTATTATTAAGAAGCACTGAAACAACTGTATCAGGTATCTCTGTATCAGGTCAGCAAGGCGGACAGCCCGCCTCCTTTCATACCTCTCACTGTATTTCCCACTTCTATACTTCCCTTCACCTATGCCTCTCCTTCCTCTTTACTTAAAAAAAAAGTCTCTAAAAATACCAATACAAACTCTTGGGGAATCACACCAAATATTTCACACTTGACTCCACGAAAATCGCATGGGGGGGGGGGGTGTCTATAAATTAGAACATTTTTCCTAACAATCAACTTAGGGCAACCCCGATCATTCGTTGTCCGTTCAGTACTCTAGCCCATTTCCCCTGCAAAGGTGGGTGAGGCTAGCCCCAAGCATCTATCTGCCAACTTTGGACAGACAGACAGACAAATAGGCAGCCATTCTTATAGTATCGACACTGCTCTTTCAAAATGTTCTAATTTTTGTACGAGTTTTTCATCGGCTTACATTGTATTAGCATTGTTGTGGTGTCTCTGGATTTGAACCTTCTCATAATCCATCCTATTATTTTCCTGGCTGCAGCTATATTTGCTTGTTGATGTTCATTAACTTTCAGATTGCCAGAAATTATAATTCCCAGGTCCTTTACCTGTTCCTTTCATTCTATGAGTAGATCTGATTGCGTCCCGTACCCTGTGTTTCGTTTAAGTTCCTTGTTTCCCTACACTGTTGTGGTTGTTTTCTAAATGTCTGGCAGATCCCCTCTTGCCCGTAAATTGTATATCTTTATGAGGGGCCATTTTGTATGTGTGGTGAGATCTTGCTTGGTCACATTGACTGTTGGTTACAGTCAATTACAGCAAGTATTTCACTTGTGTTTAGTAATTTCAGTCTCCTCTGGCACCACATGCTTTGATGCCCTTTCCCTTCCCCTCTCGGTTCATGAAGCTCTGCTTGTTCTATTGTAAACTGTAAAGACCTCTTGGAACCGTGTGTTGAGGTGACCCCTATCGTTCCTAGTGACTGTGCCTTCACTTGTCACCAATTTCAGCACATGTGCTGGTGTGGGTCTCCACAAACATAGTTGTAAACACCTTTCTCTTCGTCTTGGTGCCTTATGTCTTGTGTTTTATCCATGCCTTGAGGGTTGTGAGCTTTGCTTCCTTACGTCGCTGGTAAATCAGCGAGTTATTTCTGTCCTTTTCTTTCTCTTCTCTTTTCTGTGTAAAGTCCAACTGTTGTGGGGTTGCATCCTGGGCGAGGCCAGCAGTTGACCTAGAGGGTTCTCGATAAGCCTGACATGTTTGCTGTCCCTACAACCCGTCCTCCTAAGAGTACGTCGCGTTTTACGTATACTCTACCTATAGGCATAAATAAACTCGCGTACTAGAAAATAGTAGCGGCTCGCGAAACTGACATATCCCGTTTTCTGTACGTGGTTCCTCCGCGACAATGGGAAGCCATTCTTTGTGTGAATATGTTGCTTAGGTGTATCCTATGGTATAGGATCCTATGGTATAGGACACACCTATGGTATAGGACACACCTATGGTATAGGACACACCTAAGTGGGGCTTTTCATAAGAATATATCCTCTGATGTGTTTTTGTGTTGTTACCTACAGACGTAGCGAATTGAGTATGATGATGAATGGCTGGTGGGCCTGGCGCAGCGGTGGGCGAGGTGGGCTAGCCTGGCCACAAGTGGTGTTGAGTGTCCGTGCTGCATGTGGTGGCGGGAGGCTGACCCGGGCTGGAGGCGGTGTGGCGGGAGGCTGACCCGGGCTGGAGGCGGTGTGGCGGGAGGCTGACCCGGGCTGGAGGCGGTGTGGCGGGAGGCTGACCCGGGCTGCAGGAGGTGTGGCGGGAGGCTGACCCGGGCTGGAGGCGGTGTGGCGGGAGGCTGACCCGGGCTGCAGGAGGTGTGGCGGGAGGCTGACCCGGGCTGCAGGAGGTGTGGCGGGAGGCTGACCCGGGCTGGAGGAGGTGTGGCGGGAGGCTGACCCGGGCTGCAGGAGGTGTGGCGGGAGGCTGACCCGGGCTGGAGGAGGTGTGGCGGGAGGCTGACCCGGGCTGGAGGCGGTGTGGCGGGAGGCTGACCCGGGCTGGAGGAGGTGTGGCGGGAGGCTGACCCGGGCTGGAGGCGGTGTGGCGGGAGGCTGACCCGGGCTGCAGAAGGTGTGGCGGGAGGCTGACCCGGGCTGCAGGAGGTGTGGCGGGAGGCTGACCCGGGCTGCAGGAGGTGTGGCGGGAGGCTGACCCGGGCTGGTGGCGGTGTGGCGGGAGGCTGACCCGGGCTGCAGGAGGTGTGGCGGGAGGCTGACCCGGGCTGGTGGCGGTGTGGCGGGAGGCTGACCCGGGCTGCAGGAGGTGTGGCGGGAGGCTGACCCGGGCTGGAGGAGGTGTGGCGGGAGGCTGACCCGGGCTGGAGGCGGTGTGGCGGGAGGCTGACCCGGGCTGGAGGAGGTGTGGCGGGAGGCTGACCCGGGCTAGAGGAGGTGTGGCGGGAGGCTGACCCGGGCTGGAGGCGGTGTGGCGGGAGGCTGACCCGGGCTGGTGGCGGTGTGGCGGGAGGCTGACCCGGGCTGCAGGAGGTGTGGCGGGAGGCTAACCCGGGCTGCAGGAGGTGTGGCGGGAGGCTGACCCGGGCTGCAGGAGGTGTGGCGGGAGGCTGACCCGGGCTGCAGGAGGTGTGGCGGGAGGCTGACCCGGGCTGGAGGCTGACTGGCCAGAGGCTGACCCGGGCTGGAGGCTGACTGGCCAGAGGCTGCAGGCCAGAGTTCCTGCATCACCTCATTCTCTCCACCACTGACTTCTAAGCTAATATATCGTCGCTTATCGCCACGTATCTCCCATCTTCCTCCGCCCATGGACCTGGGCAGAGTGCAGCAGCGGGCGGGGACGGGGAGGGAGGAGGTTGATAGAGCACAATAGGCCATATATTGCAAAATGCACTCCTCCTTCCCCCAGCAAGCGTCTCCTGATAGGGGGCAACTGGTAAAGGTTCTCCTGATACGGCCATGACGTGGGAGACCCCTGGCGTAGTACTCCCCTGGGAGACCCCTGGTGTAGTGCTCCCCTGGGAGACCCCTGGTGTAGTGCTCACCTGGGAGACCCCTGGTGTAGTGCTCCCCTGGGAGACCCCTGGTGTAGTGCTCACCTGGGAGACCCCTGGCGTAGTATTCACCTGGGAGACCCCTGGTGTAGTACTCACCTGGGAGACCCTGGCGTAGTGGTCACCTGGGAGACCCCTGGCGTAGTGCTCACCTGGGAGACCCCTGGTGTAGTGCTCACCTGGGAGACCCCTGGCGTAGTACTCACCTGGGAGACCCCTGGCGTAGTACTCACCTGGGAGACCCCTGGCGTAGTACTCACCTGGGAGACCCCTGGCGTAGTACTCACCTGGGAGACCCCTGGCGTAGTACTCACCTGGGAGACCCCTGGCGTAGTACTCACCTGGGAGACCCCTGGCGTAGTACTCACCTGGGAGACCCCTGGCGTAGTACTCACTTGGGAGACCCCTGGCGTAGTACTCACCTGGGAGACCCCTGGCGTAGTACTCACCTGGGAGACCCCTGGCGTAGTGCTCACCTGGGAGACCCCTGGCGTAGTGCTCACCTGGGAGACCCCTGGCGTAGTACTCACTTGGGAGACCCCTGACGTAGTGCTCACCTGGGAGACCCCTGGCGTAGTACTCACCTGGGAGACTCCTGACGTAGTGCTCACCTGGGAGACCCCTGGCGTAGTGCTCACCTGGGAGACCCCTGGCGTAGTGCTCACCTGGGAGACCCCTGGCGTAGTGCTCACCTGGGAGACCCCTGGCGTAGTGCTCACCTGGGAGACCCCTGGCGTAGTGCTCACCTGGGAGACCCCTGGCGTAGTGCTCACCTGGGAGACCCCTGGCGTAGTGCTCACCTGGGAGACCCCTGGCGTAGTGCTCACCTGGGAGACCCCTGGCGTAGTGCTCACCTGGGAGACCCCTGGCGTAGTGCTCACCTGGGAGACCCCTGGCGTAGTGCTCACCTGGGAGACCCCTGGCGTAGTGCTCACCTGGGAGACCCCTGGCGTAGTACTCACCTGGGAGACCCCTGGCGTAGTGCTCACCTGGGAGACCCCTGGCGTAGTACTCACCTGGGAGACCCCTGGCGTAGTGCTCACCTGGGAGACCCCTGGCGTAGTGCTCACCTGGGAGACCCCTGGCGTAGTGCTCACCTGGGAGACCCCTGGCGTAGTGCTCACCTGGGAGACCCCTGGTGTAGTACTCACCTGGGAGACCCCTGGCGTAGTGCTCACCTGGGAGACCCCTGGTGTAGTACTCACCTGGGAGACCCCTGGCGTAGTGCTCACCTGGGAGACCCCTGGCGTAGTGCTCACCTGGGAGACCCCTGGCGTAGTGCTCACCTGGGAGACCCCTGGCGTAGTGCTCCCCTGGGAGACCCCTGGCGTAGTGCTCACCTGGGAGACCCCTGGCGTAGTGCTCACCTGGGAGACCCCTGGCGTAGTGCTCACCTGGGAGACCCCTGGCGTAGTGCGCACCTGGGAGACCCCTGGTGTAGTGCTCACCTGGGAGACCCCTGGCGTAGTGCTCACCTGGGAGACCCCTGGCGTAGTGCTCACCTGGGAGACCCCTGGCGTAGTGCTCACCTGGGAGACCCCTGGTGTAGTGCTCACCTGGGAGACCCCTGGCGTAGTGCTCACCTGGGAGACCCCTGGCGTAGTGCTCACCTGGGAGACCCCTGGCGTAGTGCTCACCTGGGAGACCCCTGGTGTAGTGCTCACCTGGGAGACCCCTGGTGTAGTGCTCCCCTGGGAGACCCCTGGCGTAGTGCTCCCCTGGGAGACCCCTGGCGTAGTGCTCACCTGGGAGACCCCTGGCGTAGTGCTCCCCTGGGAGACCCCTGGCGTAGTGCTCACCTGGGAGACCCCTGGCGTAGTGCTCACCTGGGAGACCCCTGGCGTAGTGCTCCCCTGGGAGACCCCTGGTGTAGTGCTCCCCTGGGAGACCCCTGGCGTAGTGCTCACCTGGGAGACCCCTGGCGTAGTGCTCCCCTGGGAGACCCCTGGTGTAGTGCTCCCCTGGGAGACCCCTGGTGTAGTGCTCCCCTGGGAGACCCCTGGCGTAGCTGGGTAACAACATACGGGATCGTGGGTTGTAAAGTACAGCTGGAAAGTTGGGCTTAGGCTTATTAAGCGTCTTGTATGTCGTCTTAAATCGCAGTGTCACGAAAGTTCTTAAAAACTCTTTGAGATCCTGCACCAGATCCGGGAACGTGTTCTTACCAAGTTATTATGGAGTTGGTTGTGGTTCACCTGCTTCTTGCTAGAGGTCACTACTATTTTTCGTTTGACCAATGAGAGTGAAGGTAATATTGTTCAGTGAGAAACTCCACTAGGGCTTCAGAACAGGGCGCTCCTGCCTCTCACAATTACTAGATCACTATGACATGGCCTTAGTTGTCCCTATACATAAGGGGCATAACTGGTCGACCCCCCACAGTGTTGAAGAGTGAACTTGATAAACACGTCCAATGGATAACCTGATCAACCAGGCTGTGACTTATACGTCAGGCTGCTAGCAACCG
Source organism: Procambarus clarkii (assembly GCF_040958095.1). Lineage (NCBI taxonomy): Eukaryota > Metazoa > Arthropoda > Malacostraca > Decapoda > Cambaridae > Procambarus > Procambarus clarkii. Next base: position 30,621,982 of record NC_091155.1, on the reverse strand, counting down.
CATCCAACAGGCCTGGTCGGGATCCGGGCCGCGGGGATATTGAGCCCCGAAATCATCGCAAGGAAACCGTAAGGTTAAGTATAAAATGAGCGCGGACCTACGACCCCAGCATTGCTAGTCGCATACTCTACCACTACACCACAGATGACTTGTAAAAGTCACAACCGGATTTCCTCTGGAATGACAGGAAGTGTGGCGGCTCCTACTGCAGCCAGTGCCAGTGTTGAGGTGTGAGCCACAAGCACCCGGGTGTGGCGGCTCCTACTGCTGCCAGTACCAGTGTTGAGGTGTGAGCCACAAGCACCCGGGTGTGGCGGCTCCTACTGCAGCCAGTGCCAGTGTTGAGGTGTGAGCCACAAGCACCCGGGTGTGGCGGCTCCTACTGCAGCCAGTGCCAGTGTTGAGGTGTGAGCCACAAGCACCCGGGTGTGGCGGCTCCTACTGCAGCCAGTGCCAGTGTTGAGGTGTGAGCCACAAGCACCCGGGTGGAGGGGCAGAGTGATCTTGAGGTTATGTTGAGATGATTTCGGGGCTTTAGTGTCCCCGCGGCCCGGTTCTCGACCAGGCCTCCACCCCCAGGAAGCAGCCCGTGACAGCTGACTAACACCCAGGTACCTATTTTACTGCTAGGTAACAGGGGCATAGGGTGAAAGAAACTCAAAAGGCGTAAGGTGACCCCACACCTTACGCCCCAACTTCAGAAACACACAAAAATCACGTTAACGTGATATATTGAAATAAAAATGACGAGATACATATTCTCACTGATATATATCACGTTAATTAATGTGATTTATGTGTGAATATCAGCTTATCGTTTTGTCAATCACGTTGGTAGCTCAGCTGGCGTAAATTCAATTTCATTCATTACATTCAATTTTAATAATAAAGGGATAGAGTGGGAGAAAATAAACAGGGAATTTACAAACATTCAATGGGTAACTCTTCTAAGTAATACAAGTCCTATACAAGGGAAGGGAAGGGACCTATCAGGGGAAAGCGCCAAGCCATTACGACTATATAGCCCTTGGAAAGGGTCAGGATAAGGACTGGGATGGAACGGAGGAGGGGAAGGAATGGTGCCCACAAGGAATAGAAAAACTGACTTCGGAAGCATATGAAGTCTGTCTGGAACATGTTCCTTTGAAGAAAGCCAGAAACAGATCCAACGTTGAAAGAGAACACAGACGACACCACAAAAGAAGAAAACAAATAACGGAAATGCTTAAGCAGACACGACTTTCCCGTCAAAGAAGGAATAATTTAAACAGGGAGATTTCATAAATCGAGCAGAGACTAAAACAGAAAGCAATTCAAGAAATAAAGAAAATCCCGAAATATTTCTTCACATTTGCGAAATCAAAAGCAAAAACCACAGCCAGTATTGGACCTATTCGTTCAAGTGAAGGTTCGTACACGGAGGATGACAAAGAAATTAGTGAAATCCTAAAAAAACTGCATGAGGACATGTTGAGCATTCCAATAAACAGCATGAAAGTGGAAGATCCGGACGACTTCTTTATGCGTGATATCCAAACCCCTGTAAATATAATTGATATCAACACGAGCGTGACAGATTTTGAGAGAGAAATTTACAACTTGCCCATGCACTCAACTCCGGGTCTAGATTCACGGAATTCAATATTTGCCAGTAGCCAGAGGGCCAGTAGCACAGGCACTCGGTATAGTGTGGAGGATGAACTTGGACACGGGGAAGATACCAGATGCACTTAAAGCACCAGACACAGCCCCTCTACACAAGGGAGGGAGCAAAGCATTGGCAAAGAATTATAGACCAGTTGCACTAACGTCCCACATAATTAAAGTATCTGAGAAAGTGATGAGGAGTCAGGTCACCATATTCACGGAGTCCAATGACCTTCACAACCCAGACCAACATGGATTTAGAGTGGGAAGATCATGCCCATCACAGCTACTTGAGCACTACGACAAAATCACTAAGGTATCAGAGGAAAAACAGAATGCTGATGTGATATACACGGACTTCGCAAAGGCATTCGATAAATGTGACCATTGAGTGATAGCACACACAATGAGATCAATGGGAATAACTGGTAAAGTAGGACGCTGGATACTCAGTTTTCTGTCTAACCGATCACACAGAGTAACTGTCAACCCTTTAAAATCGAGTCCAAGCGCAGTTAAAAGCTGTTCCTCAAGGTACGGTCCTTGCATCACTGCTTTTCCTTATTCTCATATCAGATATAGACAAAAATACAAGTCACAGCTTCGTATCATTCTTAAAGATGATACAAAAAATCAGTATGAAAATTACTTCTGCTGAAGACATTAAAAAATTACAAGCGGATAATAATAAAATTTTCGACTGGGCAACAGAAAATAACATGATGTTTAATAATGATAAATTCCAGGTACTCAGGTACGGTAAAAACGAGGACCTTAAACATAATACAGAGTACAAAACACATATCTGCCCTTAGTAGGAAAACAACATGTAAAGGATTTGGGAATTTTGATGTCCGACGACCTAACGTTTAGAGAGTAAAACCGAGCAAGTATTGCGACAGCCAGAAAAATGATAAGATGGATTACGAGAACTTTCAAATCCAGGGATCCCATCACAATGGTTGTACTATTCAAATCACTTGTACTGTCCCGTCTTGAGTACTACTCAGTACTCACTCACCTCTTCAGAGCAGGAGAGATTACTGAAATAGAGGGAGTACAGAGAACATATACGGCATACATAGACGCGATAAAGCACCTAAATTATTGGGATCGTCTCAAAGCTCTTCAAATGTACTCACTAGAAAGGAGACGAAAGAGATATCAAATAATATACACCTAGAAGATACTGGAGGGCCAAGTACCAAATCTATACAGTAAAATAACAACATACTGGAGGGAACGATATGGAAGAAAATGCAGAATAGAACCAGTGAAGAGCAGAGGTGCCATAGGCACAATCAGAGAACACTATAAACATCAGAGGTCCACGGTTGTTCAACATCCTCCCAGCGAGAATTAAGAAATATTGCTGGAACAACCGTGAACATCTTCAAGAGAAAACTCGATAGTTTTCTTCAAGAAGTGCCGGACCAACCGGACTGTGGTGGGTATGTGGGCCTGCGGGTCGCTCCAAGCAACAGCCTAGTGGACCAAACTCTCACAAGTCAAGCCTGGCCTCGGGCCGGGCTTGGGGAGTAGAACTCCCAGAACTCCATCTACCAGGTATCAAGCACATACACTTTATACCACCTCATGTATATAAACACAACCCTCATATACTTCATTTTATTTATTTATTTATTTATTTATTTTTTTATAGTAGTAGTAGGCATCCATCAGTCTCTGGAGACTATGGAGTTGCGCTCTGGTTGTCGGTCTGGAGTATTGCGATACTGTTACGTCCCTAGCACTCAGGAGTGTGCTAGGGACGCAGCGTGACGCAGGAGTGTGCTAGGGACGCAGCGTGGCGCAGGAGTGTGCTAGGGACGCAGCGTGGCGCAGGAGTGTGCTAGGGACGCTGCGTGGCGCAGGAGTGTGCTAGGGACGCAGCGTGACGCAGGAGTGTGCTAGGGACGCAGCGTGGCGCAGGAGTGTGCTAGGGACGCAGCGTGATGCAGGAGTGTGCTAGGGATACAGCGTGGCGCAGGAGTGTGCTAGGGACGCAGCGTGACGCAGGAGTGTGCTAGGGACGCAGCGTGATACAGGAGTGTGCTAGGGACGCAGCGTGGCGCAGGAGTGCGGAAAGGGCCCCAACAAACGACGCAGTAAAGCGTCAGTCCTGGAGGGAAGCGGGTCACTTAACAGTATTGAGAAGAGGTGTGGGCGGGGAGTTGGGCGCGGGCTTACGCTTGCTGGTGATCAGGACCTGGATCAGGGGCTCGTCCGACACCAGAATTGGGCTGCGCCTTTACCTTTTTACTCTGCCAAATTCTTGGTTAATAACCAGACATACCTGTGACAGACGGGCCCGCCCATACGCAAGTATGCTTGGACCACAGCTGGACCTCGTGTACGCTCTCCTAAGTCGTCGTTCTGCTGCTGCTGCTGTTGTAGTTGCTGCTGCTGCTGCTGCTGCTGCTGTTGTAGTTGCTGCTGCTGCTGCTGTTGTAGTTGCTGCTGCTGCTGCTGCTGCTGCTGCTGCTGTTGTTGTAGTAGTTGCTGCTCTTGCCTACTCCATCCGCCCCTGCCGCCTGAGCGGACATGTTACCCTCTGGTAGATGGGATTTTAGTGTGGTAATAGAAGAGATCGTGGGGTGGCTTCTGGATGACATGGTGGCTTTTGGCTCCCTTCATGGCTGGCTTGCTCAGAAACTGGGATGCTTCTAGCCCTCTTGCCAACTGATTTGCTGACGGGGTGGCTTCGTGCTCCCCAGGATGCTTGCTGGCTAACTGTTTGGCCGGTTTTTTTCTGGATTTGCTTCTAGCTGACCTGTACTTGTATGTCAGTGTGGCATGGGAGGACTGTGGGGGGTAGACGGGCTGGTTGTGTCCGTCTTGACGGTGGGAGGGATCCACACCCACGTCTGAGATAGCTCACATGTTGCTAACCCCGACCCAAGCCCGTCCCACCACCTCCCATCCGCCCGCCCCCACGCACACACACGCACAGAAGCACACACACACGGACGCACATGTACTATTATGGGTGGTTGTTCTATGCGGATCTCTGCCACATGCAGTAGGTGGAGAAGGCGTAAGGTGGTTCACACAGGCCGGGTTGTTTGGTGTAGTGGTGGTGGTCTTGGTGGTGAGTGGTAGTGGTGCTGATTATAGTTGTTATCGTCGTGGTCGTGTTGGGTGGTTGGAAGTGGTGATGGTGCCTACCTAACAGGGAAGGAAGTTCCAGCCATTTATACCCCGCCTTATAGACTTGTTGTGCCTTTTTTGTTGTAATTTAACTATCTTGATGTTCGAATTTGGCCTTAAAGTTGTGGCTGGAGGTGACTTCCATTACATCTTTCAGTACATTCCACTTGCTGACAATTCATACAAGGTTCGAGTACTTTCTTACTATGTTCTACTTTCTCTAAATTTAAAGTCTGTCCTTGGATACCTTTTTTATTCGCCATAATATTTTGTATGTAGTAATCATATCTCTTCTCAGTCATATCTGGAAGGTTGTGAGATTGAGTTTTCTTAACTAGTCCTCGTAGCTTTATTTTCTTAATTTAGCCACTAGTCTTGTTGCTAATCTTTGTTGTTGTTTCAGATTTAGCTACTCAGACCGAAGTGTCCATGTAGCACGGGCTATGGTGAGCCCGTAATGCCATTTGCACGTTTTTAAATTTAGTTTTGTTCTTCATGATACAAGGATTCTAGGCCGATCTCTGCATGTTCTAGTATTGGCCTCACGTAGGCTGTACAGCTGATTTTGATAGAATTCCTGTTTAGGATTTTAAATGCCCGTTTTCATGTTTGCCAGCGTCCCATACCCTGCCGATGTTATCCAGTTTGTGTGTGTGCCTCCGGTGTGAGTGTTGGAATTATATCCACTCCCAGATCTTTTTCTCTTTTTCGATTCCTGTAGCTGCCTTTCCCTTTACGGTGTAGCTGCCTTCCCCTTTACGGTGTAGCTGCCTTCCCCTTTACGGTGTAGCTGCCTTCCCCTTTACGGTGTAGCTGCCTTCCCCTTTACGGTGTAGCTGCCTTCCCCTTTACGGTGTAGCTGCCTTCCCCTTTACGGTGTAGCTGCCTTCCCCTTTACAGTGTAGCTGCCTTCCCCTTTACGGTGTAGCTACCTTCCCCTTTACGGTGTAGCTGCCGTCCCCTTTACGGTGTAGCTGCCTCATGGCCGCCTTCCTCATGTTCGCACCTTCATTTCCTTATACATGTTGAGGTTTAACTCAAACAGCCGTTGTTTCTGTCCACTTCTGGAGTTTGTCAAGATCTTCCTGTAATTCTCCGCAGTCCTCCATTTTATCTATTTTCTTTATTAGTGTTTTACGTCATCAACAAACATAAATACATGAGGTGATTGCCTGAGGTAGGAGACTAACAGTCACGTGACGCCATTATACAGGCGTGAGATGTTGCGGGTAACAAGAAGTGCACTCTCACAGCACCGCTCCTGTGCCAGGTAAGTCCACTACGGGCTCACCATAGCCCGTGCTACTTGCTCCGCTCCTGTGCCAGGTAAGTCCACTACGGGCTCACCATAGCCCGTGCTACTTGCTCCGCTCCTGTGCCAGGTAAGTCCACTACGGGCTCACCATAGCCCGTGCAACTTGCTCCGCTCCTGTGCCAGGTAAGTCCACTACGGGCTCACCATAGCCCGTGCTACTTGCTCCGCTTCTGTGCCAGGTAAGTCCACTACGGGCTCACCATAGCCCGTGCTACTTGCTCCGCACCTGTGCCAGGTAAGTCCACTACGGGCTCACCATAGCCCGTGCTACTTGCTCCGCTCCTGTGCCAGGTAAGTCCACTACGGGCTCACCATAGCCCGTGCTACTTGCCCCGCTCCTGTGCCAGGTAAGTCCACTACGGGCTCACCATAGCCCGTGCTACTTGCTCCGCACCTGTGCCAGGTAAGTCCACTACGGGCTCACCATAGCCCGTGCTACTTGCTCCGCTCCTGTGCCAGGTAAGTCCACTACGGGCTCACCATAGCCCGTGCTACTTGCCCCGCTCCTGTGCCAGGTAAGTCCACTACGGGCTCACCATAGCCCGTGCTACTTGCCCCGCTCCTGTGCCAGGTAAGTCCACTACGGGTTCACCATAGCCCGTGCTACTTGCCCCGCTCCTGTGCCAGGTAAGTCCACTACGAGCTCACCATAGCCCGTGCTACTTGCCCCGCTCCTGTGCCAGGTAAGTCCACTACGGGCTCACCATAGCCCGTGCTACTTGCTCCGCTCCTGTGCCAGGTAAGTCCACTACGGGCTCACCATAGCCCGTGCTACTTGCCCCGCTCCTGTGCCAGGTAAGTCCACTACGGGCTCACCATAGCCCGTGCTACTTGCTCCGCTCCTGTGCCAGGTAAGTCCACTACGGGTTCACCATAGCCCGTGCTACTTGCTCCGCTCCTGTGCCAGGTAAGTCCACTACGGGATCACCATAGCCCGTGCTACTTGCTCCGCTCCTGTGCCAGGTAAGTCCACTACGGGCTCACCATAGCCCGTGCTACTTGGAATTTGTTTAGAGTAGCTGAATCTATGACAATAACAACAAGAACAAGAAGTGTTGGAGCCTAGACATTGGGCCCGACCTCTCCGGGCCCAGCGGCACTAGTTCCACTACACCTTATTATTACTGTCATTTTAATTTAATTATGATAAAGGAATTTCAACGCTGTGGTTATTGGTGTTAAAATGTGTGTGTGTTGAGTGTGAGGGAGGGTGTAGGGGAGGTGGGTCCCATATATGAGGGAGAGTGAGGGTCCCAAGACCGGGCCCTGGGGGAGGCAGGCCCGGTCTCTCGCCAGACCTGGGAAGTAACCTATCTAGATCGATGCATAGCCAACGTTAATATAACGGTGTGTTAATGTTTACCAATAGGTTGTATATTTAACGAATTTGTCGAGTCTTATTGACACTGCGACGTATTTGGTGAAAGGAAGTTGGGTAGCCTTTGTTTTTGGTCTGTCAGTTACTCCCTTACCCCAGTTATCTCCCCAATTATCCGAACTTGTCTCTCCACCTTGTACACACAGTCTGCCATCAGGCAGAGTATCAAGTCTCCCCTCCCTCCCTTCTCTCACCTCTCCGTCCCCTCCCTCCCACCCTCCCTCCCTTCTCTCCCCTCCCCCTCCAGCCCCAGTGCCTTTCCCTGCCAAAGTTAGCCTTATAAGCTATTGTGTGTTGTGATGAGGGAGGTGCAGAGGTCACCAGCCCATGGTGGCCTCCCACACCCTCGTATAGTCATCTCTCTCTCCCTCTTGCTGGGTAGTATTGGCTGTGATGCCTGCCAGGGTGGCAGCCAGGGCGGCAGCCAGGGTGGCAGCCAGGGTGGCAGCCAGGGTGGCAGCCAGGGTGGCAGCCAGGGTGGCAGCCAGGGCGGCAGCCAGGGTGGCAGCCAGGGTGGTAACCAAGATGGAAGGTTTATTACTATACACTTGCTGGTGTTCTCATTACTGGACTCTGTTATCTTAAAGTAAGATCACAGCACAGTGTGGGCGTCAGAGCACAGTGTGGGCGTCACAGCACAGTGTGGGCGTCACAGCACAGTGTGGACGCCACAACACAGTGTTGGCGTCACAGCACAGTGTGGACGCCACAACACAGTGTGGGCGTCACAGCACAGTGTGGGCGTCACAGCACAGTGTGGGCGTCACAGCACAGTGTGGGCGTCACAGCACAGTGTGGGCGTCACAGCACAGTGTGGGCGTCACAGCACAGTGTGGGCGTCACAGCACAGTGTGGGCGTCACAGCACAGTGTGGGCGTCACAGCACAGTGTGGGCGTCACAGCACAGTGTGGGCGTCACAGCACAGTGTGGGCGTCACAGCACAGTGTGGACGCCACAACACAGTGTTGGCGTCACAGCACAGTGTGGGCGCCACAACACAGTGTGGGCGCCACAGCACAGTGTGGGCGTCACAACACACTGTGGGCGTCACAGCTGGGTATATACAACATATACACAGACATAAATCTGTTATGGGGCATACTTTGACGTTTATATTTATGACAGAATATATTATCATCATCATTGCAAGTTTAGCTTATATTTTGTTAGTTATTTCAAATGAATAATTACAATTGAGACATGTGTCCCGGTTTGTGTGAGGAACTGACGCTCTTGTTTAGGAACATGAAGCAGTTTCTGCAGGAGTCCAGCAGGAAGACCCACTTGCCCATATAACCCAGTTTGGATTATATTAACAACATGAATTTCTGACTTAGTTAGGTTAGGTTAGATCTGATACAAGTTGTTAGTTTTAACTCAAATTAAAAAAAATATATATATATAATATAATAAAAAGCTTTATCATTCCACAAGAATTTTTTAAGACATATATTTAACTTCAGGAAAACTCTGCTTATTAGGCAACTTAGCCTATTGCCTAATAATATATATATATATATATATATATATAATATATATATATATATATATATATATATATATATATATATATATATATATATATATATATGTATATATATATATATATATATATATATATATATATATATATATATATATATATATATATAATCACACATACATACATACATATATATTAGGGAAATACCCTTAAGGAAATAAGGAAAGGGTTAACAAAGCTCACTCTTCACCTATAGACCTTCTAAGTGATCCTGATCCTTTCCTATGCTAAGTCCAACCTAGCATGGTGAGAGGCAGAGGGCAGGACGTGGAGGCAACATCTGGACTTGAACTAGTGAGCGCCAGATGCAAGAGTGCTCCCAGCAACTGGATAGGACTGGATGGAAGCTGAGATAACTTACCGTGTCTTGCTAGAGTCCTTGGCGGTACTCCAAGTTACACTTGTTTTGTACCGTCGCTGACTGAGTGGGCAGTGTGATGAACTCTGGGCCACGCGTTCCAGCCTGCACAGTTCTGGTGGCTCAGTGGACAGCGCTTGGGAGGCGTAGTCCTAATGGTCCGGGTTCGATTCCTGGAAACAAACGGGCAGAGTTTCTTTCACCCTGATATCTCTGTTAATCTAGCAGTAAATAGGTAAACACACCACACACACACACACACACACACACACACACACACACACACACACACACACACACACACACATATATATATATATATATATATATATATATATATATATATATATATATATATATATATATATATATATATGTCGTACCTAGTAGCCAGAACGCACTTCTCAGCCTACTATGCAAGGCCCGATATATAGGTCTATGCAAGACCTATATATATATATATATATATATATAATATATATATATATATATATATATATATATATATATATATATATATATATATACATTTATATATATATAATATTATGTACATAAGAAAATCCCAAAGATATGAGCTGTCTATGGGAAAGAGAGAGAAACACAGGAGGTCTTGAACCAGGACCTGGTGGGAGCCACCAGCCGCGCGCTAGTTTTTATTTGCACAAATATTAAATAGGAGCAAGGTTGAGTTCCGGGTGTGTTGGTGGTGGCGCCGTGGACCCGTGCTCCGTGCCGTCCCCTGTACGTGACCTCCGTGGACCCGTGCTCCGTGCCGTCCCCTGTACGTGACCTCAAGGACCTCATCCTCCGCCACAAGAACACCAGGAGGCAGCGGAGAGTCTCCAACCATCCAACACAATGAACGAAGATTGTACTAATATCATTTCACCTCACTTAACGACACCTGCGACACCTTCACCTCACATTCACCCCGCTAATATCACGTTCACTTTTCTGGCCTCACATTCACCTCAAAGACATCTCATTTACGCAGTTAAGTCGGCCAAGAAGAACAAAACAAGAACCCAAACCCTATCTATATTATAAATGGGGTATATGTTAATATGGGATAATGGGAAGAACAAATTGAACATGCACATATGATCAATCCAGAAAGTGTAGGAATATTCATAGTAGAGGTAAATGTTCCTAAAGCTGTATATTTTTCCACCCGGAACCCTGTACGGGTTGGAGACTAAACCACACACCACAAGATGAGGAGACGAAGACGTTTCGGTCAGTACTCTGAACTTGAATAGACTTTGCAAGCGTTCATTAAGTGAGAGAGAATGTTTCAACAAAGACTGCCCAGCTTTACATGTAAGAGGAACCAGACGAATACAACATGGACAAGGGCTTGATGCGTCTCAGACCGTCCCATAATGTCTCCTCCAAAGTTATTGGAATGTCACCCGAACTATGACCAGTGACCCTCCTGACCTTGCCTTGATTTCGGGGCTTAGCGTCCCCCGGTCTCTGGCCAGGTCTCCTGGTTGCTGGACTGGTCAACCAGGCTGTTGGATGCGGCTGCTCGCAGCCTGACGTATAAATCACAGCCTACAATACCAAGCTGGAGAACTTGCTGATCTGGAGACCGTGCAAAGATCTTTTACTGCCAGATTCCACTGAGTAACACATCTACATTATTGGGATCGCTTAAAAATAATAAACCTGTATTTTCTAGAGCGCAGACGAAAGAGATACGAATTAATTTTCACTTTGACAATATTAGAGGGACTGGTTGCAAATTTTCACACGGGAATATACCCCACATGAGACCAGGAGGCACGGCAGGATATACAAAATAAGCCAAAGCAGGGGTGCAATAGGTACGGTGAGAGAGAACTCAATCAACATCAAAGGCTCAAGACTTTTAACACGTTTCCTCTACATTCCCAACCACTTGGGCTGGACGGTAGAGCGACGGTCTCGCTTCTTGCAGGTCGGCGTTCAATCCCCGATCGTCCAAGTGGTTGGGCACCATTCCTTTCCCCCGTCCCATCCCAGATCCTTATCCTGATCCCTTCCCAGTGCTATATAGTCTTAATGGCTTGGCGCTTTCTCCTGACCTTCCCTTCTCCCTCTACATATAAAGGGCATAACTGGCCGACCTCTCGGGTTACGGGCTATTCATGCCCGTGCCACCTTTTGGGTGGCTTAATCTTTATCAATCAATCGACCTCTCGGGTCTATTCATGCCCGTGCCACCTCTTGGGTGGCTTAATCTTTATCAATCAATCAATCGACTTCGCGGTGTTCAAGAGAGAACTTGATAAACGCTTCCTAATGATTCCTAATCAACCAGGTTGCGGCTCATACGTCAGGCTACCAGCAGCTGCGTCCAACAGCCTGGTTGACCAGATCACCAACCAGGAGGCCTGGTCAGAGACTGGGCCGTGGAACGTTGATCCCTGGAACCAGCAACAGGTAGTCAGATATTGTCACCGTAGCAGGAAGCAGGGCGGTGGGTAACTGCGTGACGCAGAGGTAGAGGCAGGGTGGTGGGTAACTGCGTCACGCAGAGGTAGAGGCAGGGCGGTGGGTAACTGCGTCACGCAGAGGTGGAGGCAGGGCGGTGGGTAACTGCGTCACGCAGAGGTGGAGGCAGGGCGGTGGGTAACTGCGTCACGCAGAGGTGGAGGCAGGGCGGTGGGTAACTGCGTCACGCAGAGGTGGAGGCAGGGTGGTGGGTAACTGCGTCACGCAGAGGTAGAGGCAGGGCGGTGGGTAACTGCGTCACGCAGAGGTGGAGGCAGGGCGGTGGGTAACTGCGTGACGCAGAGGTGGAGGCAGGGTGGTGGGTGACTGCGTGACGCAGAGGTGGAGGCAGGGTGGTGGGTGACTGCGTGACGCAGTGAGGATGGGTGAGTAATGACTGTCACGGGTTACCTTAAACTTTAACATTACAATGTCTTCATCATGGCAATAATATTGTCCCTGAGGTCAGGTGTTAGTGCTGGCATTTTGTGCACCCACGCATGCTCGCACGCGCGCCGCTGAGTGGATAGTGCTCGGGAGTCGTAGTCCTAAGGGCCTGGGCTCGATTCCCGGCGGAGGCGGAAACAAAATGGGCAGAATTTCTTTTACCCTCATGCACCTGTCCACCTAGCAGTAAATAGTTACCTGGGAGTTAGACAGCTGCAACGGGCTGCTTACTGTGTGTGTGTGTGTGTGTGTGTGTGTGTGTGTGTGTGTGTGTGTGTGTGTGTGTGTGTGTGTGTGTGTGTGTGTGTGTGTGGAAAAATCAGTTGATTGATTGACAGTTGAGAGGCGGGTCAAAGACCCGAAGCTCAACCCCCGCAAGCACAACTAGGTGAATACAACTAGGTGAGTACACACACACACATACACACACACACACAGACTCCATACACAGTTTCAAGTGTAGATATGATAGAGCCCAATAGGCTCAGGATCCTGTAAATTAGTTGATTGACAGTTGAAAGGCGGGACCAAAGAGCAGAGCTCAACCCCCGCAAGCACAACTAAGTGAATACACACACCCATCTCTCAGGTATGGGTGCACACAACTGGAGGCACCCAAGACAGGCCAGGCTCCGGTAAGCTCCCCCACAACACAGGCCAGGCTCCGGTAAGCTCCCCCACAACACAGGCCAGGCTCCGGTAAGCTCCCCCACAACACAGGCCAGGCTCCGGTAAGCTCCCCCACAACACAGGCCAGGCTCCGGTAAGCTCCCCCACAACACAGGCCAGGCTCCGGTAAGCTCCCCCACAACACAGGCCAGGCTCCGGTAAGCTCCCCCACAACACCAGGACGTGTGGCCCAAGATCACAGTCATCAGAGGAGCTCCTCCTGCCCCAACATTCTCCGCGGCAGGGGTCACCTCTCTTCTCCCACCACCCCTATGTACGGTCTCACCAGGCACCCCACCTCCCTCACCAGGCACCCCTCCTCCCTCACCAGGCACCCCACCTCCCTCACCAGGCACCCCCCCTCCCTCACCAGGCACCCCTCCTCCCTCACCAGGCACCCCTCCTCCCTCACCAGGCACCCCACCTCCCTCACCAGGCACCCCTCCTCCCTCACCAGGCACCCCTCCTCCCTCACCAGGCACCCCACCTCCCTCTCCAGGCACCCCACCTCCCTCACCAGGCACCCCACCTCCCTCTCCAGGCACCCCACCTCCCTCACCAGGCACCCCACCTCCCTCTCCAGGCACCCCACCTCCCTCTCCAGGCACCCCACCTCCCTCACCAGGCACCCCACCACCCTCACCAGGCACCCCACCTCTCTCACCAGGCACCCCACCTCTCTCACCAGGCACCCCACCTCCCTCACCAGGCACCCCACCTCCCTCACCAGGCACCCCTCCTCCCTCACCAGGCACCCCACCTCTCTCACCAGGCACCCCACCTCCCTCACCAGGCACCCCACCTCCCTCACCAGGCACCCCACCTCCCTCACCAGGCACCCCACCTCCCTCACCAGGCACCCCTCCTCCCTCACCAGGCACCCCACCTCCCTCACCAGGCACCCCACCTCCCTCACCAGGCACCCCACCTCCCTCACCAGGCACCCCTCCTCCCTCACCAGGCACCCCACCTCCCTCACCAGGCACCCCACCTCCCTCACCAGGCACCCCTCCTCCCTCACCAGGCACCCCACCTCCCTCACCAGGCACCCCACCTCCCTCACCAGGCACCCCTCCTCCCTCACCAGGCACCCCACCTCCCTCACCAGGCACCCCACCTCCCTCACCAGGCACCCCACCTCTCTCACCAGGCACCCCACCTCCCTCACCAGGCACCCCACCTCCCTCACCAGGCACCCCACCTCCCTCACCAGGCACCCCACCTCCCTCACCAGGCACCCCACCTCTCTCACCAGGCACCCCACCTCCCTCACCAGGCACCCCACCTCCCTCACCAGGCACCCCACCTCCCTCACCAGGCACCCCTCCTCCCTCACCAGGCACCCCACCTCCCTCACCAGGCACCCCACCTCTCTCACCAGGCACCCCACCTCCCTCACCAGGCACCCCACCTCCCTCACCAGGCACCCCACCTCCCTCACCAGGCACCCCTCCTCCCTCACCAGGCACCCCACCTCCCTCACCAGGCACCCCACCTCCCTCACCAGGCACCCCTCCTCCCTCACCAGGCACCCCACCTCTCTCACCAGGCACCCCACCACCCTCACCAGGCACCCCACCTCTCTCACCAGGCACCCCACCTCTCTCACCAGGCACCCCACCTCCCTCACCAGGCACCCCACCTCTCTCACCAGGCACCCCACCTCTCTCACCAGGCACCCCACCTCCCTCACCAGGCACCCCACCTCCCTCACCAGGCACCCCACCTCTCTCACCAGGCACCCCACCTCTCTCACCAGGCACCCCACCTCTCTCACCAGGTTTTAGCACTCACATAGTTGTGCTTGCGGGGGTTGATCTCTGGCTCTTTGGTCCCGCCTCTCAACTGTCAATCAACTGGTGTACAGATTCCCGAGTCTACTGGGCTCTATCATATCTACATTTAAAACTGTGTATGGAGTCAGCCTCCACCACACAGTGAGAGAGAGAGAGATAGAGATAGATAGATAGATAGATAGATAGATAGATAGATAGATAGATAGATAGATAGATAGATAGATAGATAGATATGAATGAATGAATGAATGAATGAATGAATGAATGAATGAATGAATGAATGGAGGCATGAGATTGGCAGAATGACCTGCTTGTTTTTTTAATGTGTGTGTGTGTGTGTGTGTGTGTGTGTGTGTGTGTGTGTGTGTGTGTGTGCCAGTAGTTGTTTGCTGAAGGTGGTAGGGCCAATTGGTAAGGTGTTTGGGGTGGGCGAGTCCTTGTTTAGGTCGCGCACAAAGGCAAGTGTTCAACAATGTTTACCTGAGGTCATCTTGCCTCGCCCTCTGTATGACTAATTACGGGGCAAACACCGGGGTTATTGTTACGTGTCACCTCACTGACAAGTTTGGTGTCACCCCCCCCCCCCTCCACACACACCCTGACACACCAAGGTATATAATGCGTCTTGTTCGGATGGTTGATTGATTGATGATTGATGAAGATTAGGCCACCCAAAAGATACATGGTACGATCAATCTATAACAACAACAACTCTGGTTGAGTTTGTAGGGACCCTCGACCTCGAAGAAGACAATATGCAGCATCCAGAGGAGCCGTGTGGGGCACCCGCGTACACTCACACATTGTCTTCTACCACCCCCCTATATTTTTTTTGTATTTTATCATTATATTTTATTTAAAACTTCATTACACAAAAAGGGTTACAACATTGGTTACATGCAAGATACAAGGCTACTTGTCACAAGTTGTCGAGTTCCTCCACCTCCTCAGATGGCGGGCAGGAACCATAGATGCAGTGAGCATTTCCTCTCTGGATCGCCTTCAGCTGGTGGTTGTTGTTGTTATAGATTCAGCTACTCGGAACAAGTTACAAGTAGCACGGGCTATGGTGAGCCCGTGGTGGACTTACCTGGCACAGGAGCGGTGCTGACTCTTCAGCTGGCGAGGCAGTTGGGTTCATGCTCCCTGGTGGTGGTGGCTCGGCCAGTTTAGTGGTCTTCACAACGTCACTAAACTGATGTACTAAATTGCCCGAAGCTAACCTTGCCGAAGTCGAGGAGGCCTGGTCGAGGACCGGGCCGCGGGGACGCCAAGTCCCCAGAAATCATGTCCAGGTAACCTCAAGGTCAGGTAACACGTTACGGTACGCGAACTTGTCACCACGTTCTGGTGTCTGCTGGAACTCAACTCTGACACATGCAAACCAATGCTTATGGGAACTGGAAGACCACAAGAGCGCCATAGCTTGATGGGTAGGACACTGGAAATAGGTGAAGAGGCTGAGGTATTAATGGGGTGGGGTTGGGGGGAAGGGATGGGACAGGGCACGGGTTATCTTGAGGTTATCTTGAGATGATTTCGGAGCTTTAGTGTCCCCGCGGCCCGGTCCTCGACCAGGCCTCCACCCGCAGGAAGCAGCCCGTGACAGCTGACTAACACCCAGGTACCTATTTTACTGCTAGGTAACAGGGGCATAGAGTGAAAGAATCTCTGCCCATTGTTTCTCGCCGGCGCCTAGGATCGAACCCGGGACCACAGGATCACAAGTTCAGTGTGCTGTCCGCTCGGCCGACCGGCTCCCAGAAGCATTTTTTTTTTTGGAGTAAAGAGGAAGGAGAGGCATAGGTGAAGGGAAGTATAGAAGTGGGAAATACAGTGAGAGGTATAAAAGCAGTCGGGCTGTCCGCCTTGCTGACACGATGTGTGGGTGTTGGCAGCTAAGCTAAGCTGGCTCCCTCTTGTCCGGGAGCTGTGAGTGTGTGAGAGGTTCTTCACATGTGTTTCACCATATTGTTATGGGAATGAAGGCGTGGTATGGGAAGCATGGGGTTGGTGGATGGCCTTACTTGGGGGGAAGAGGAGGGAGGGGCGGCAAGGATCGTGACCAGGGGGGGGGGGGGGCAGGGTCAAGGGCGCCACCTACCCTGTCGCCAGCAATATCCGCCTTCACCCCCCTTTCTTCTCGGTTTCTGCCCAACTGCTTCCCTTCCCTTTAATTGCCCCCGCCCTCTACTCCTAGTCCCCACGGAACCCCCGTTCCTTCCTTCCTTGGTAGACAAGGATGGGGTTAGACGTGGATGGGATTCGTTGACAGCAAACAAATGAGTGAAATACTGAGGATTCAGTACGATTCTGTTGTCAATGAGCTTTGAACACACTGAAGGTAGATAACCCAAACAAATTCTTGATGAATGTACCAACATCGTACCATGTATCAAACGCCACTCTTAACCCCACTGGACTTTGAATTAGCCATAGACAGCATGCCCCGCACCACGTCCACACTCCTGAAATTTTATATTCATCAAGAATTGCAAAAAACACTATCACATTATTTGGAGGCGGACCCTACATGCCGGTGTTAGCTGTAATACATTAAAAACAGCGTAGTTCTTGCTTGATACCAAGCAGGTACTACCATGTTTTTAATGTATACCAAGCTTGATGCGGTTCTGGGAGTTCTTTTACTCCCCAAGCCCGGCCCGAGGCCAAGCTTGACCTGTGAGAGCTTGGTCCAACAGGCTGTTGCTAGGAGCGGCCCACATGCGAAGTAGACAACAAAAAACAACAAATCTTAAAAAAGTAGACGCAATTTGTTTAGACCAATAGCACTAAATTCACACATCATAAAAATCCCTGTTGAGAGTGCTAAGAAATCAGATCACAAAGCACACGGAATCACACCCTCTACATAACCCTGGACTACACGGGCTCAGATCAGGAGGCTCCTGCCTCTCGCAGCTGCTAGACCACTGTGACATTGCCTTGGTTGACACCAAACACACCACCAGTGCACCCGAGCATTACAAACACCACTCTACTACAACCCTAACATGGTTCCTCTCCGCTCACCTGGACCGAACAACATCAGTCGTGGTCTGATGTTAATCTAATTGACAAAAAAACATGTCATTTAGATTAAAGTGATCCGACTCCCTTATTTAAAGAGCGGCCATTGGAGGTTGACTCCATGCTTCTACGAGTATTTCTTCTCTCGAACCGACCATCTTTTAGCCTAATCATGAAGATAAAATTGCTGCTTCTTCATAAGCTACCGTTTCCACGTTCCTGCTTCGCCACTCGTATATTGGGTACCCAGCTTCTTGTTGTGGTGCCTGGGTGGACACGGCGGCCGTGGCGGGCAGGTGCAGTGGGTCTCCCTGCACCTACGGCTTGGTGCAGGGAGATCAGGTAGTGAGTAGCTACGGAAGGGGGGGGGGTGTTGGAGTAATGGTGTAAGAGCGGGGGAGGGGGCGGGGTAAGAGAGGCCGTGTAGGTGTGTGGCGAGTTGTGTGTGTGTGCATGTGTGTGCGTGTGCTTGTGTGTGTGTGCGAGAGAGGGGGGCCGCTGCCTGTGGTGGCAGGGCTTCAGTTCATACCTGCGCGCGCCTCCTGTAACACACTGCTCGGCCAGTCCGTTCTAACCATCTCACACACTCAAATTTGAAGTGATTTTGGCGTAACCGGAAACGTTGGAACCAAGGCCCTCCACCTGGCCGGTCGAGGGTGATGCCCGTGAGTGCGACGAGGACCCAGTGTTACGAGTGCCTCGCTCTTCTTCCTCTGTAGAAGTGACTTGAAAGGTTGTGCTAGTGAAGGCACTGTCCGCGGGGGTGGTGGACACCTCAGGATGGTGTGACCCGCTACACTGGGACACACTAAGGAGCCAGGTCACGTGACCCGGGCTTTGGATAGCAACATTGTGGGGAAGGGAAGGGAACTATCACGAGAAACCGCCAAGCCATTATCACTAGCACTGGGAAGAGGTCTAAACTCATTGTGGGGAGTTTAAATTTGTTAATATTTTTTCGCTGTTTGAATGCTTTAAACTCTCTCATCTTACCTAGTGACGTGTGTGTGTGTGTGTGTGTGTGTACTCACCTAGTTGTACTCACCTAGTTATGTTTGCGGAGGTTGAGCTCTGGCTCTTTGGTCCCGCCTCTCAACCGTCAATCAACAGGTGTACAGATTCCTGAACCTATTGGGCTCTATCATATCTACACTTGAAACTGTGTATGGAGTCAGCCTCTACCACATCACTTCCTAATGCATTCCATTTGTCAACCACTCTGACACTAAAAAAGTTCTTTCTAATATCTCTGTGGCTCATTTGGGCGCTCAGTTTCCACCTGTGTCCCCTTGTGCGTGTTTCCCTTGTGTTAAATAGGCTGTCTTTATCTACCCTATCAATTCCCTTGAGAATATTAAATGTAGTGATCATGTCCCCCCTAACTCTTCTGTCTTCCAGCAAAGACATGTGTGTGTGTGTGTGTGTGTGTGTGTGTGTGTGTGTGTGTGTGTGTGTGTGTGTGTGTGTGTGT
This sequence comes from Procambarus clarkii, assembly GCF_040958095.1. Lineage (NCBI taxonomy): Eukaryota > Metazoa > Arthropoda > Malacostraca > Decapoda > Cambaridae > Procambarus > Procambarus clarkii. The sequence goes on along the minus strand of NC_091155.1, from coordinate 30,602,696 downwards.
ATGTGTTTACTAGTTGTGTTTTTGCGGGGGTTGAGCTTTGCTCTTTCGGCCCGCCTCTCAACTGTCAATCAACTGTTTACTAACTACTTTTTTTTTCACACCACACACACACCCCAGGAAGCAGCCCGTGACAGCTGACTAACTCCCAGGTACCTATTTACTGCTAGGTAACAGGGGCACTTAGGGTGAAAGAAACTTTGCCCATTTGTTTCTGCCTCGTGCGGGAATCGAACCCGCGCCACAGAATTACGAGTCCTGCGCGCTATCCACCAGGCTACGAGGCGCCCCAAGGCGATGTGTGTGTGTGTGTGATAGACACATACACATATTGAGCTACGAGGAGAGACTACGGGAATTAAACCTCACGTCACTGGGAGACAGAAGAGTTAGAGGGGACATGATCACCACATACAAGATTCTCAGAGGAATTGATAGGGCAGATAGAGACAGACTATTTACCCCAAGGGACACATGTGGAAATTGAGTGCCTAAATGAGCTATAAAGACGTTAGAAAGATTTCTTTCAGTGTCAGAGTAGTAGACAAATGGAATGCATTAGGAAATTATGTGGTGGAGGCTGACTACATACACAGTTTCAAGTGTAGATATGATAGAGCCCAGTAGGCTCAGGATCCTGTAAATTGGTGGATTGACAGTTGAAAGGCGGGACCAAAGAGCCAGAGCTCAACCCCCGCAAGCACAACTATGTAAGTACAACTAGGTAAGTACAGGTGTCTGGTAGCTGAGTGGACAACGTGCAAGACTCGTAATTCTGTGGCCCGGGTTCGATTCCCGGACCAGGCAGAAACAAATGGGCAAAGTTTCTTTCACCCTGAATGCCCCTGTTGCCTTGCAGTAAATAGGTACCTGGGAGTTATACAGCTGTTACGGAGCTGCTTCCTGGGGTGTGTGTAAGGGGGGGATGGGAGTAGTTAGTAGTTAGTAATAGTTGATTGACAGTTGAGAAGCGGGCTGAAAGAGTAAAGCTCAACCCGCGCAAGCACAACTAGGTGAATACAACCAGGTGAATACACACACATACACTCCATTGTTCACGTTCCACTGTGAGAATACGCCAGCATATTTTCTCATGTTTATAATCACCGCCATTGTTTATTCTTGCGCATTAACCTGCGTCGATTTTTCTATGATTTACAGTAATACATCTTGAGAAGGATTGCATCCCATCCTTCTGAAGATGTAGCATCCGAGAGTACTTAAGGAAATTCCTGTTTCAATTCTTCCTTCATGGTCTGACACTGTCACATTTTTTCATCACGTTAATTTTTGTGATTTACACACACACACACATATTATATATATATATATATATATATATATATATATATATATATATATATATATATAATATCACAATTATAGAAGAATGTGAATGACTTCTTGTACTTGTACAATTGAGTCTATAGATATATTGAGGAACGTGGTGTGGGTATAGGGATGATAATATGTTAGTGTTCAGTGTGGGGCATCAGAGTATGAATGCGGGTGTGAGGAGACTATATGCGCAGGCCCCAGGGCGTTAGTGGTATGACACTCGCCTGGCGTTTCACGAACGCTTTGGCCTGGGTTCGTATTCTGGCCGGGGAGGATTTCACTGGGCGCCAATCCCCCAGCTGTAGCCTCTGTTTCCCCAACAGTAAAATGGGTACCCTGGTTGTTAAACGATTTGGCGGGTCGTATTCCAGGGAATATTAGGATTAAGGACTTGCCCGAAACGCTATCCGTGCTGGTGGCTGTACAAGAATGTAAGAACTCTTGTATATATATATAAATGTGTATAGTCCATGAGCACATGTGTATAGCCCGCATAAGTGTGAAGCATTTGAGCTATCAAGCGGCTAACATGAGCATCGAACCACGTCCCATATATGGCCTGGGACGAGCGTGACTGAAGCGCGGCATCTTAATAATGTACCGGACACAGCCGCGTGGAACCCACAGCTTAGTGGGTCAAGTAGGATCCTGTATGGGAGTCCTTGGGTCTCTTGTCTCAGTATTCGAGTCGTGGTCAGGTGCACGGAATCTTAGCGAGGTGTTCACAATATGCTGCCGCCCAGTTGGGTGGATGTGGAGCAAGACTAGTAACACTGTGACTCGCCATAAGTATATATATGTATGTATATATAACATTAATAATTGTGTAACTAGCGTCAAAATATTGTCACTTGCCTAGCTAAGCAAACTCTGGGGTTCAGTTCCTGTGCCCATTGTGTGCCTCTGTGACCCTTTCCACCACCGCCTCCGGGATGGGTATGGGGTGCATAATAAAGAAAGAAATGAATGAAAACTGTCCTCCAGGGATTGTGTATTGCATAGGACATACTTAAGCGTATGGCGTAAGCTGGAGAATGTGCAGTGTGGGAGTATAGTAGTGTCTGCTGCCTCTATAGTGTGTAGCGTGGGTGTCTGCTGCCTCTATAGTGTGTAGTGTGGGTGTCTGCTGCCTCTATAGTGTGTAGCGTGGGTGTCTGCTGCCTCTATAGTGTGTAGCGTGGGTGTCTGCTGCCTCTATAGTGTGTAGTGTGGGTGTCTGCTGCCTCTATAGTGTGTAGCGTGGGTGTCTGCTGCCTCTATAGTGTGTAGCGTGGGTGTCTGCTGCCTCTATAGTGTGTAGCGTGGGTGTCTGCTGCCTCTATAGTGTGTAGCGTGGGTGTCTGCTGCCTCTATAGTGTGTAGCGTGGGTGTCTGCTGCCTCTATAGTGTGTAGCGTGGGTGTCTGCTGCCTCTATAGTGTGTAGCGTGGGTGTCTGCTGCCTCTATAGTGTGTAGCGTGGGTGTCTGCTGCCTCTATAGTGTGTAGTGTGGGTGTCTGCTGCCTCTATAGTGTGTAGTGTGGGTGTCTGCTGCCTCTATAGTGTGTAGCGTGGGTGTCTGCTGCCTCTATAGTGTGTAGCGTGGGTGTCTGCTGCCTCTATAGTGTGTAGCGTGGGTGTCTGCTGCCTCTATAGTGTGTAGTGTGGGTGTCTGCTGCCTCTATAGTGTGTAGTGTGGGTGTCTGCTGCCTCTATAGTGTGTAGTGTGGGTGTCTGCTGCCTCTATAGTGTGTAGCGTGGGTGTCTAGTGCCTCTATAGTGTGTAGCGTGGGTGTATAGTGCCTCTATAGTGTGTAGCGTGGGTGTATAATGCCTCTATAGTGTGTAGCGTGGGTGTATAATGCCTCTATAGTGTGTAGCGTGGGTGTATAGTGCCTCTATAGTGTGTAGCGTGGGTGTATAATGCCTCTATAGTGTGTAGCGTGGGTGTATAATGCCTCTATAGTGTGTAGCGTGGGTGTATAGTGCCTCTATAGTGTGTAGCGTGGGTGTATAGTGCCTCTATAGTGTGTAGCGTGGGTGTATAATGCCTCTATAGTGTGTAGAGTGGGTGTATAATGCCTCTATAGTGTGTAGCGTGGGTGTATAGTGCCTCTATAGTGTGTAGCGTGGGTGTCTAGTGCCTCTATAGTGTGTAGCGTGGGTGTATAGTGCCTCTATAGTGTGTAGCGTGGGTGTATAGTGTCACAGGGCACTAATATACATACATAGATACATACATACATACGTACGTACATACATACATACATACATACATACATACATACATACATACATACATACATACATACAGGAAAGGTGTAGCTGCGTTTTGGCTCATATCCAGTGCGAGTTTCCTGTGCTGGTGGATTATATCCGGGACTAAAGTATACTTTAGTATGAGCATAAAGGTAGTTGGTGAGTAAGTTAGTGTGAGAGCGTTAGTGACCCCGAGGGTGAGAGTGCTGCTGACCAACACCTGTAGTGACCAGGCACCGAGCTGGTTCACCCACTCGCCCTCTCTTGCACCATAATATTACCCTTTCCTGCCTGCACACTCACACACACACGTGTTGCAACCTACACACTCACACACACACATGTTGCAACTGTGGTGGTAGAGGCTGGAGGCGTAGGTGTAGGAGTCCCCAGTCCCCCCCCCCACACACACCTACTGGGTGGTGGGGTATTGAGCTTGGCTGCGTAGGCTGGCGCTGGGTAGGCCACGGGCACACCCTGAATCACTTAACCCCGGCTTTGGGACTCTTTAAAGCGTCCAGTCTTCCCTAGGTTTCGTCTTGCCACGTCTGAGACGTGTACCAGACGAGGGTGGGGGTCGGTAATGGGGACGGCCCCACGCTACTCTCCTAATTTATGTAACTGGTAAATGAGAGATCTTGAGAGGTGGTTGTTTGGGTTAATGGTGGTGGTTGGTAGTTAGGGAGGTCTACCCACCGGTTGAGTAGATAGTTGTGGTGGGTATAATGATAGACTCTGGAATATAGTGCACTCATAATGGTAGGCGGTGGTATGGGAGAGACATTACGGTTTCGACCAATCCGTTTAAAATACGATGTATTAGTGACAATTAAAGGACCGTAATATTGACGGTTTGTATGTATGGGCCTCGATAAGCGAACTAGTTGTTTGGATTCGTATGTTTCTCGTTAAGAAAAGCACTTTTATTTGTTTAAGGAAGGACACACTGGTTGTATAATTGTTGTTATTGACAACACTTGAGCACAATACATTATTCATTTACACAAGTAAATGGTCAATAAACACAAATATTGCTCATTATAATTATACATTATATCTCACGAGAAGACACCGGTCATGATAACATTGTGTAGAATGTATAAAAGAGATACTACAGACACCAGCAGGACACAGGCCTGGTGACACAGGGAGATACATTATGGGACAGGAGACACATACAACTCTTAACTATATCTCCAGTCATGTACTTGGTACAGCGAGGCAGCTCAGCCTCAGGTTATCTTCCTAACACACCTGTAATTACCATCACAGTTTTAGCAGGACTCAACAGGTGTGCAGTCGGTGATATAACATTTTATAATATAAATTGAATTGTATGTTATAATATGAATTCTGTCATTACAAAAAAAAAAGTTAAATGACGAGACATAGACTAAATTGTGAACTATAAGACACATAGGCCTAAATCATAAAAGACTATAATATAAAATATATAATTATGCAAATGAGTCTTGCATCATAAGGAGATTAAGACAGAGCTGGATCATCCTGTGGACTCACGGCCCGTGTAACAAAGGGTTCAGCTTCAACAGGATTAAACTCATTGTCAACCAGGTATCTTTTTAAGGCAATAATTTCTTAATAATATCAAGGTACAGAGGCTACCTTGGGGGGTCGTGTTTTGTTGGGGGCTGGTGTGGGTAAGTGGGGGGGGGTAGGGGGCAGCAGTGTCGTCCAGCAGGTTTGGTGTGTGGTGGAGTTAAACCGTTGTGGTGGCAGGTGGCCCGTTACACCAGCTCCAAGTGGACGGCTACACCACCTGTCGTTCCCCCTCCCTCCCTCTACACCCCCTCTTACACCCGCCCCCACACTCCCCACCTCCCTCTCCTCTCAACACTAAACAACCCTTCTTCTTCTTCCTGTCTTATCAACACCTCCGCCTCCAGAGGCGCGCGCGGCTCTCAGAGACAAACTGGGTCAAAAGGGTTCAATAACTGGAGATGAGTCCGGTTGTTGCTGAGGTGTGTGAGGTGGAGTGGACTGGTCAGCCACGGGTGCTGGTGTCCACTGGCCAGTCAGGGTGGTGGTGTCCACTGGTCAGCCACGGGTGCTGGTGTCCACTGGCCAGTCAGGGTGGAGGTGTCCACTGGTCAGTCACGGGTGGAGGTGTCCACTGGTCAGTCACGGGTGCTGGTGTCCACTGGTCAGTCACGGGTGGTGGTGTCCACTGGCCAGTCACGGGTGCTGGTGTCCACTGGTCAGTCACGGGTGGTGGTGTCCACTGGTCAGTCACGGGTGGTGGTGTCCACTGGTCAGTCACGGGTGGTGGTGTCCACTGGTCAGTCACGGGTGCTGGTGTCCACTGGTCAGTCACGGGTGCTGGTGTCCACTGGTCAGTCACGGGTGCTGGTGTCCACTGGTCAGTCACGGGTGCTGGTGTCCACTGGTCAGTCACGGGTGCTGGTGTCCACTGGTCAGTCACGGGTGGTGGTGTCCACTGGTCAGTCACGGGTGCTGGTGTCCACTGGTCAGTCACGGGTGGTGGTGTCCACTGGTCAGTCAGGGTGCTGGTGTCTTTGATATGTCCGGCACGTCCCGGACACTTGAGGGCCAAACTTGCCGTAGAGCTCCGTGACGGCCGTGACCGTGTCCCGTGCCTTAGTGGTGTCACACTGGGGGGGGGGGGGTGGACACGTGTTCTCTGGCAGCGGAGGCAGAGGTCTCTGGACATGAAGGTGTCCAGCAGGCACTAGACTCTGACACTTGTACTAGTATTAGCAGTCAAGCACTTAGCATTATTCGTCAACTTTACCTTGTCATTGTTTAGATCAGGGGATTAATCTAAATGGGATTAGCTCCCATTTAGGTCAGGCACTTGAAGGTGGTCTCCAATTCAATGTCTTTCGTTATTATGCACCCCATACCCACCCCGTGGGGGGTGGGGGTATGGAATGAATGTTCATTAATTTGAACACGTTCAGTGACAGATGATGAACATAGTCCCAGGAATGAGAAACCTTCAACATGGAAGAGAGAGTGAGAAAGCTTTATTTACTTTCCATTGACCTCGGCTGTAGGAGACTCGAACCCTGGACCCCACGTGTGAGAGGCAGAAGCTCTATGGCCCGAGCTATGAGTGGTCTTAATAAGGAAAGTTTCCACGAGCATCATGGAAACCTGGAATTTTCCTTCTTGAGGTGATTTTCGGGGCTTAGAGTCCCCGCGGCCCGGTCCTCGACCAGGCCTCCTTTTTGTCACACGTCCCCAGGAAACAGCCCGTAGCAGCTGTCTAACTCCAAGTTACCTGTTTACTGCTAGGTGGACAAAGGCATCAGGGTGAAAGAAACTCTGCCCAGTTTTTTCTGCCTCCACCTGGGATCGAACCCGGAACGTTAGGATTACGAATCCGAAGCGCTGTCCACTCAGCTGTCAGGCTCCCCTGACTACTACTGAAGCTCAGAGGAAATAGTGACCCAGGCCCGCGTCATATAAGCTTAATATACATTCTCTAGCAAGGCGGAAAGTTTGAGGTGACGTAAGTGAAGTGTACGAGTGGACGAATGGTCATAAGATGGGAGGTGTTAATAACATATTAAATATATCAACACAAAACAGAACACGAAAGAATGTATATAAATTGGTTATGTTTAGATTTAGGGAAATTCCTGGGTAAATACAGGTTTAGAAAGAAGGTTATAGATCAATAGGTGATATAATGGATGCGGGATCACTTCATTGCTTCAGGCGTAAGCTAGACACGTGAATGATGATTGACTGATGAAGATTAAGCCACCCAAGAGATGGCACGGGCACGAATAGCCCGTAAACACACGAATGAGTTTGGGTGGATATAAATAGGAGCTGCCTCGTATGAGCCAATAGACCTACAGCAGCAGGGTGTAGGTCTATTGGCTCAAGATTTCAATAAATCTTGTGTTTCAGAATAAGAAATGTTGTCATGTTGCCCCTGATAAGGAATTAGTGACTAGGAGCTTCATTAGTTTTGCTAAAGAGATATTGATAGGGGGTTCTTTTTTACAAACAGGTTGAGGGGCGGGGTTGCAACGTGGAGCCTGGATCTTGCAGAGTTATGAAAGGGTTGAGAGTGCAAAACACACGATTGACGTAGCTTGTAAATTTGCTTTAAAGTTCATAGACGGGAATATATGCTGGTTGGAATGACACGAGGACATGGGAGGACAACCACAGTGGCACCACCATGGTGTGGGACACGGTAGTGTGGCCCCACCATGGTGTGGGGCATGGTAGTGTGGCACCACCATGGTGTGGGGCATGGTAGTGTGGCCCCACCATGGTGTGGGGCATGGTAGTGTGGCACCACCATGGTGTGGGGCATGGTAGTGTGGCACCACCATGGTGTGGGGCATGGTAGTGTGGCACCACCATGGTGTGGGGCATGGTAGTGTGGCACCACCATGGTGTGGGGCATGGTAGTGTGGCACCACCATAGTGTGGGACATGGTAGTGTGGGACCATCATGGTGTGGGGCATGGTAGTGTGGCCCCACCATGGTGTGGGACATGGTAGTGTGGCCCCACCATGGTGTGGGGCATGGTAGTGTGGCCCCACCATGGTGTGGGACATGGTAGTGTGGCCCCACCATGTTGTGGGGCATAGTAGTGTGGCACCACCATAGTGTGGGACATGGTAGTGTGGGACCACCATAGTGTGGGACATGGTAGTGTGGGACATGGTAGTGTGGCACCACCATAGTGTGGGACATGGTAGTGTGGCACCACCATAGTGTGGGACATGGTAGTGTGGCACCACCATAGTGTGGGACATGGTAGTGTGGGACCATCATGGTGTGGGACATGGTAGTGTGGCACCACCATAGTGTGGGACATGGTAGTGTGGCACCACCATAGTGTGGGACATGGTAGTGTGGCACCACCATGGTGTGGGGCATGGTAGTGTGGCACCACCATGGTGTGGGACATGGTAGTGTGGCACCACCATAGTGTGGGACATGGTAGTGTGGCACCACCATGGTGTGGGGCATGGTAGTGTGGCACCACCATGGTGTGGGGACATGGTAGTGTGGCACCACCATAGTGTGGGACATGGTAGTGTGGCACCACCATGGTGTGGGGCATGGTAGTGTGGCACCACCATAGTGTGGGACATGGTAGTGTGGCACCACCATAGTGTGGGACATGGTAGTGTGGCACCACCATGGTGTGGGGCATGGTAGTGTGGCACCACCATGGTGTGGGGACATGGTAGTGTGGCACCACCATAGTGTGGGACATGGTAGTGTGGCACCACCATGGTGTGGGGCATGGTAGTGTGGCACCACCATGGTGTGGGGCATGGTAGTGTGGCACCACCATGGTGTGGCACATGGTAGTGTGGCACCACCATGGTGTGAGGCATGGTAGTGTGGCCTGGGACATGTGTTTGATATCCTGTATGGCGTCTCATGCTCCATGTTTTTGTTTCTTGAAAATGACTCGGCTTGTGTGGGTGTTGGGGGGGGGGGGGTGGAGCATGGTGTGGTGGCCTGGTGGGGGTGTGTGGTTGTGTAGTGGTGGTTGTGGTAGTCGTGGTGGTGTTGTGGGCAGCGTGACACTTACTCACTCTGGCTCTTGTTATTGTTATTGTAGGGAGTCTTGTCATGTTGTCTCTGGGGGATGTGTTGTTCCAAGATGGCTGACTCTGCGTTGTACATGAGGATAGGCGGTGGTTGTGGTTGTGGTTGTTGGTGGTGGGGCTCCTGTAGCTGGCATGTGAAGGTGGTAGTCTTTCTTAACTCCCTACTGCTACTTTTATTATGGTGATGTGGGTGTAAGGGGGGGGGAGCCACCGCCCCAGTAGCAGGGGGGGGAACCAGATAAGGTTTGTACGTCTAAACCGGTTGCTGGTAGACCATGTTTGATGGTGGTTCTTGGTGGATTATACTCCTTGGGCTGCCTTGTTGTGGTGGGGTAGTGGTGGTGGTGGTGGGAGGTGGGGGTTGGTGGGGGGGGGGGTGAGGCATGTTTGAGGTGATGGTGGTGTGTTTAATGTTGTTGTTGCTCATTGCGTGGTTGTAGTTGCTGCTACTAGCCTACAACTAATGATGGTGTTGCTGGTGGTGGTGGTGGTGTTATACGTGCTCCTGTTACATTTGCTTTTGTTACAGCTGCACCTGTTGATGGTGTTGTGTACTCACCTAGTTGTGCTTGCGGGGGTTGAGCTTTGGCTCTTTGGTCCCGCCTCTCAACTGTCAATCAACTGGTGTACAGGTTCCTGAGCCTACTGGGCTCTATCATATCTACACTTGAAACTGTGTATGGAGTCAGCCTACACCACATCACTGCCTAAGGGTCCGTCTAATTACCACAAGCTACCACAAACTACACAAACTTCAGAAAGCTTCCTGGCAATACGTTAGTAATGAATAAATATGATATATTAAGTTAGGCTGACCTAACCTAACCTAACCTATCCTATCCTATCCTAACCTAACCTAACCTAACCTAACCTAACCTAACTTAACCAAACCTAACCTAACCTAACCGAAGCTTGGATCGTCGACTTGATTTGGCGTCACCAGCTTTTTATTTTCGTCTAATTTCTTTATAAAAAGATACTTTTTCAGATTAAAATTATGTTTTTTCGTGTTGTACATTCAGCACCAACATTATAATGAGTAAATATATCATATTTATTCATTACTAACGTATTGCAAGGAAGCTTTCTGAAGTTTGTGTAGTTTGTGGTAGCTTGTGGTAATTAGACGGACCGCTGCCTAATGCATTCCATTTGTCAACCACTCTGACACTAAAAAAGTTCTTTCTAATATCTCTGTGGCTCATTTGGGCACTCAGTTTCCACCTGTGTCCCCTTGTGCGTGTGCCCCTTGTGTTAAATAGACTGTCTTTATATACCCTATCAATTCCCTTGAGAATCTTGAATGTGGTGATCATGTCCCCCCTAACTCTTCTGTCTTCCAGCGAAGTGAGGTTTAATTCCCGTAGCCTCTCCTTGTAGCTCATACCTCTCAGCTCGGGTACTAGTCTGATGGCAAACCTTTGAACCTTTTCCAGTTTGGTCTTATCCTTGACTAGATATGGACTCTATGCTGGGGCTGCATACTCCAGGATTGGTCTGACATATGTGGTATATAATGTTCTGAATGATTCCTTACACAAGTTTCTGAATACCGTTCTTATGTTGGCCAGCCTGGCATATGCCGCTGATGTTATCCTTTTGATATTGGCTGCAGGGGACAGGTCTGGCGTGATGTCAACCCCCAAGTCTCTTTCTCTCTCTCTGACTCCTGAAGAATTTCATCTCCCAGATGATAACTAGTCTCTGGCCTCCTGCTCCCTATGCCTATCTTTATTACATTACATTTGCTTGGGTTAAACTCTAACAACCATTTGTTCGACCATTCCTTCAGCTTGTCTAGGTCTTCTTGAAGCCTCAAGCAGTCTTCCTCTGTCTTAATCCTTCTCATAATTTTGGCGTCGTCAGCAAACATTGAGAGAAATGAATCTATACCCTCCGGGAGATCATTTACATATATCAGAAACAAGATAGGACCGAGTACAGAGCCCTGTGGGACTCCACTGAGTGTGTGTGTGTGTGTGTGTGTGTGTGTGTGTGTGTGTGTGTGTGTGTGTGTGTGTGTGTGTGTGTGTGTGTGTGTGTGTGTGTGTGTGTGACTCGTGGTGCTTGTGGTGAGGTTATTGTTACTGTGCTCTAGAGTCTGGCCAGCCTGGCAACACCCACATATAAGTGTGTGCTTTCAACATTTTTGTTAAGTAGTTTCCGTAAGATGAGCAATCTTTTAACTTATGTATAATGGTAAAATGAATGTTGGTGTTATACTTGTATAGTGTAGGTTCTTGGTCTTACGAACCAGTCTAAGCTTTGCTGGGCTGGGTATATGACCTTCAACAGTGACGCGACAAGCAGTGTGAGTTGCAACGTCAACCTTTGTACACAAGGGCCCTGTTGCCAAGGAAGCTTGTCGGGAGTTTGTGTGATTTGCTATTTCAACCCCAACAAGCTTAGCTGGAGCCAGTTTCTGGCACTCGGTCAACAGAAAGAGAAATTCCAGTGGAATGAATTGGCAGAGTTGAATGGTGGGATGAAAACATTGGCTGGTCGGTCAGTGAGGCGGCGGGCAGCGTGGAGGCCCTCCAGCCTGGCGTGCTGGTAGCCTCCACAGGAAGGGGGGAGGGGGAGGGGGGCTGCACCATTGACAACTGAGGAACGTCATGAAGCCCTGAACACACAACCACTAAACATCAGACTACAGCACCAAGCCAACAGGGTGTGGAACACCACCGAAATGTTAAAAATACTCGAGGCTTACCATCTATTTTGTATTGTATCCTCGTAATTTTAACGTTCATTGTTGCTTTACATATATGACTGCGCATTTGATCGGTTTGTTCTTTGACTTCTGCCACTATATTTATATTTTGGTAATCTTGCACTTTTCGTATACCTGTTTTGTGAGTGATATATTGTTATCGTTACCTTTGGCCACGTTATCTATGGCTTTCATCATTCATATACTCGTTTTACTCCCCTAGTTCATTGTGCCACTGGGTCCTTGTTATAATAAAATGGTGGCTTGCTATGGGGGAACTAGTGCTATTCAGGGGTAAGGTCAGTCAGAATAAAGATATAACTATTTGGGGAGATCAGTGAGGCCCGGCCCCCATGGAAACTAGAAGTAGTGCTGACTACTTGGCTACACAACAAGGTCAGTCTAGGGAATGATCAAGATCTCCTACACAGGAAGAACGATACTCTTATAATTCATGTACTTATTTATTAACCCCTTAACAGCCCCCCATATACATATATTGTATATGGGGGGTAAAACCCCCCATATATATTGACCCCCTTAAACATATATTGTTTAAGAGTCAGCTGTTGTGTCCACAATTGTCCTCTCCATGTGTCAGCTCCATTATTGGGAGTCCAGTCAATTTCCCTGAGGTTAAAGTTACTAGTATAAAGAACCTCATAATGCTCCCTATCCTGACCTCTACATGACCATGAGACTATTTTCGTGGCTCTTCCCTGACCCTCCTGGTGTTGACCTGGTTACCTGATACCTGGTTGATGGGGTTCTGGGAGTTCTTCTACTGCCCAAGCCCGGCCCGAGGCCAGGCTCGACTTATGAGAGTTTGGTCCACCAGGCTGTTGCTTGGAGCGGCCCGCAGGCCCACATACCCATCACAGCCCGGTTGGTCCGGCACTCCTTGGAGGAAACACTCTACTTTCCTCTTGAAGATGTCCACGGTTGTTCCTCCAATATTTCTGATGCTCGCTGGTAGGACGTTGAACAACCGTAGACCTCTGATGTTCACATAGTGTTCTCTGATTGTGCCCATGGCACCTCTGCTCTTCACTGGTTCTATTCTGCATTTTCTTCTGGGGGACAGGGGAGGGTTGTTAATGATCACTATCCTTGTCTCAGTGGTTACCGTGCCTGTAATGTCCTGTGTACTAGCTACCTACGTGACGGCCGTGTTCACAAAGCCCCAGGGCATCTACATCTACTCTTCTCCTTGGGAAAGGTTACAGATCATCCCAGTCCCTTAGGAAGACTGCAGCTCTCCTGTGGTTCTCTGAAGTTTTCTTTTTGTAATTGCAACGACTGAACTGGCGGCTCTAGTTTCTTTTACTGCTCTCCTGAAGACCCACTTACCGGCTATGCCTTCTGCATCAGTGTACACTGCTCGCATGTTTCTCATTACTGCTGGTTGGGGGTGTCCCTGGGTTTGGGGGTGATCCCTAGCCACTTTTGTGGGGGATTGAGTTATTTTTAACAGGTTATTATAGAAGCAGATGACTTATGAGACTTGTTTAGAGTTTTCTCTTTGATATAGCTCATGTCGAGCCTTACACTGCTAGTTTCCCTGCAACACGACCCGTCAAGCGTTTAGTGTTGCAGCCTAGTCCTGGGCCAGCCTTGCTTGGTTTACTGTACGACCTGCTTACTGTACGACCTGCTTACTGTACGACCTGCTTACTGTACGACCTGCTTACCTGGTTGATACCTGGTTGATGGGGGTTCTGGGAGTTCTACTCCCCAAGCCCGGCCCGAGGCCAGGCTTGACTTGTGAGAGTTTGGTCCACCAGGCTGTTGCTTGGAGCGGCCCGCAGGCCCACATACCCACCACAGCCCGGTTGGTCCGGCACTCCTTGGAGGAATAAATCTAGTTTCCTCTTGAAAATGTCCACGGTTGTCCCGGCAATATTTCTTATGCTTGCTGGGAGGACGTTGAACAACCGCGGACCTCTGATGTTTATAGTGTTCTCTGATTGTGCCTATGGCACCTCTGTTCTTCACTGGTTCTATTCTACATTTTCTTCCATATCGTTCACTCCAGTACGTTGTTATTTTACTGTGTAGATTTGGTACTTGGCCCTCCAGTATCTTCCAGGTGTATATTATTTACTTACTGTACTACCTGCTTACTGTACGACCTGCTTACTGTACGACCTGGTTATTGTACGACCTGCTTACTGTACGACCTGCTTACTGTACGGTCTGCTTACTGTACGACCTGCTCACATCTCGCTGCCTCCAACTTGTTGTTGTTATAGATTCAACTACTTTGAACAAAAAGTTGCAAGTAGCACGGGCTATGGTGAGCCCGTAGTGGACTCACCTGGCACAGGAGCAGGGCTGTAACTTGATGGCCTCCAACTGATTGATGAAGATTAAGCCACGCAAGAGGTGGCACGGGCATGAGTAGCCCGCAAGTGCCTCCAACATGGTCAGGCGTGTGTTAATGCCTCTCTTAACCTTTGGATCTGGATCAGCTGCTGCGAGGCTTCGTCCGTCTCGCCCCCTTCTTATCACCTCTTACAGTTACCCCGCCTCCTCTGTCCCTCTAGTTACCCCTTCATCTCCCTCCCTCCTTCCTGTCATTACCCATGTCATTTCTCAGCTGTCATACCCGGTTCCGTCCTTCATCTCCACCCCCCCCCCCCGGTTACTGTAGCAGCCCTCGTGTATTCCAGTGATTCAATTATTCACTTCGTATCACTTATGCATTATGCATATAGATGCTGCTATAGTCTGTTGTGTTGTTAACACCGGGTCCTCTTGCCGGGAATCTCTCGGGGCGCCTCCTTCCTGCCTCGTATGGCGGCGCTAGACGGGAGGCGTGCAGGGTATACAGCTCTTGGGCCCCAACTTTGCCGCCACCGGTCGCCTAATGCAGTTTCCTCCTCATCTTAAGTTATATCTACTTTTGGCATTGTCCCTGATAGGCTTGATTTCTACTGCCTGTTTAGCTCACGCCGCGCTTCTGAGCGGCGGCGAGATGGTATCCTGATTGGGGGATACCATCTTAAACCATAAACGAGTCGCTGCCTCGCCCCCTGCTGCCTCGTCCCCTGCTTCCTCGCCCCTTGCTGCCTGGCCCCCTGCTGCCTCGTCCCCTGCTGCCTCGCCCCCTGCTGCCTGGCCCTCTGCTGCCTGGCCCCCTGCTTCCTCGCCCCGTGCTGCCTCGCCCCCTGCTGCCTTCGTAGGGGCACTGTTGCCTTCCGGGAGGGTGCCCCGGGCACTGTTTGCTTACACACAGGGAACAGTAAGGTGGCCGTGGACTGTGTGTGGGGGGGAGGGAGAGGGGTGGGGTGGGGGCAGCGCCTGGACTGAGGGTGGTGAGGGCGAGCAGGGAAGACAGCAGTAGGGCGGGAGGGGTGGTGGGGGCGGTAATGGGCAGGTGAGGTCTGGATCAGGGGTCAGGGATGTGGGTGAGGGTCGCAAGGAAGTGACCCACACAGGTGGAGGAGGAGGGGGCGGGGGTATCTGGTACACCACCTCGGGCTTCCGGGGGGGGGGGGGCGTGTAGGGGTAGACAGCGTTACCGTCTGGCCGGGACGGGGGCGTGGGAATTATTACTGGGAATTAACTTATGAGTGACGGGTCAATGGGTGAAAGGCAGGTAATGTTACCTGTTGTGCATAAAGGGGTTATTTACCACGTGCGAGGTGACTCTAGGGTGATGCAAGGGTGTGTGAGGGGAGGGGGGTTGCCACACCAGGCGTCTGGGTAGGAGGGAAACTGGACGGTGAAGGTCAGGGCTGAACAGGAAAGTAGCTCCTCACACACTCTCAGTGAGGTTTCCCCCTCCCTTCCCTTGTGCCCAGGGGGGATGAGGGGGGGGGCTGTGGAGGGGAAAGTTTATAGTGTAGGGGGTGGGGGGGGGGACGTGCTGGTGGTGCGGCAGTTTGACTGGGGGGGCGAGGGTGTGACAGTGGGTGGAGGGAAACAGGGGGTGTGGGCGGCAGGACAGGGCACTTCTTGGAGTGGAGAGATATATCTGACAATATAAACATGGGAAATACCCAACAGGTGTGTGTTCCAGACCTGCAACACACAGCAGTGACAGATATGGGAGGACGTGTTAAATAAATCCAGTGAAGAGCCGCGGGAACCATAACTAAAGAAAACTGTAGCATTACAAATTCAAGAAAGTTATCCTCGTGCCAATAAATACATAAAGTGTAGCTGAAGCAACGGTGGAAGTGTTTAAGAAGGAACTCTAGGAACACCTGGTGTTACGCCGACGTGGGCCTGGGGTCTCCACCACCTCTCAGATGTGCTCACCGAGCTGAATAATATACGGAAACATTTACTCTGTCAATATTGTCGGTACGTGGACCTGGCTTCCAGATAAGCCCAGGGGCCTCACACAAACACATACACAAAGATATCTCTTGTGAGCCGGGTGTGGTGTCAGCTACTGCCAGTAGCCAATGGTTGCCACCGGAGGGTATTGAACAAATTCACAAGGGCCGTGACGAGGATTCGAACCTACGTCTGTGAGTATCCCAGACGCTTCTGGGATGCTCGGACCAGTTGCTGGGATGAGGGACCAGTTGCTGGGATGAGGGACCAGTTGCTGGGATGAGGGACCAGTTGCTGGGATGAGGGACCAGTTGCTGGGATGAGGGACCAGTTGCCACCAGAGGGTATTGTGTCTGGGGGAGGGGGGTACTGACGTGCCCCTCTCTTCACTGGAATACCATCCTCAGCA
Organism: Procambarus clarkii; assembly: GCF_040958095.1. Lineage (NCBI taxonomy): Eukaryota > Metazoa > Arthropoda > Malacostraca > Decapoda > Cambaridae > Procambarus > Procambarus clarkii. The sequence continues at coordinate 30,586,138 of NC_091155.1, read as the reverse complement.
ACGTCAACTGTTTGGTTCACTATCACCACACAGTAGTACATGCTTACTGTGACCACCACACAGTAGAACAGGGTTACTATACATTAGTGCGTGTCGGGGGAGGGGGGCGTGGGGTGGATGGGGGCGTGCGAGAGTGGATGGGAGGGGGGGGGGGTCGTGGGTGATAGGGGGGCGTGGGTGGCACACTTGCCCCCTGCTCCCCGCGGTATTCACACTGGGGCCGTCAGCGTGACAGGGGCCCCGAGCGACTACCTCACAGGAATCACTACTCACTGGAAACCTTTCTCCCCCCCAGTGTGAGTTTCTCCACCTCGTACTGCTATCCCAGCACCTGGACCTCCAGTTGATGTGTGTCTCCAGCTCTGGCCTGCTGGTAACGCAGATAAACAGTGATATATTATAGCAACGCGCAGGAGAAAACAGGAAAATTTTGTGTGATAGCGTAAGGTGAGGAAGGGTTGAAGTGCGTGTGTGTTGAGACATATTGGTTGATGTAGTGAAGATGGTGTGGACCACGAGGTGAACCCTATACCTCTTGACGCGCTGTGTGAGAGTTGGACCAGGTCAAGAGGGTTGCAGTGGTTGCAGCCGCCACTGATACACCCAGTGTGTGAGGGTGTTGCTGTGTATGTGACGAGGGAACCCCTTCTGGAGGGACGCTGCGCCCCGTAAGCCCAGGTGGATGGTGGTGTACGTGGCCTACCGGCAGGAGGTGGGGCTGGTGCCGGAGTGGGTCCGGCGCTGGCACAGCACCGAGGCCCTGGCACAGATCTACGCCAGGCAGCCTGACCCACTCCAGCGGGCACTCCTCCACACCTTCCATAGACTCCCTGGTAAGTACTCCGTCTCTCTCTCTCTCCGAACAAACTCGGCAGACTAACAGACGTTGTTTAAAATTCAGCTACTGGGAACAAAAAGTTCCAAGTAGCACGGGCTATGGTGAACCCATAACTTACTGGCACAGGAGCGGGGCAAGTATCACGGGCTATGGTGAGCCCGTAGTGGACTTACCTGGCACAGGAGCGGTGCTGTGTGTGACTAACAGACGTTGTCACAGCTCCAATAAGACTTGGCTACAAGTATCTCTGGCACTTGTATAGGCTTGTATAGGGATCTAGATGAAGTAAAGTGTAAAGTGTGTGGACAAAGACAGGGACACACACTCAATTATTTTATCTTGGACGGTAATAAATTTGAGCCATTTAGAGATAAATCTAAACTCACGCTGTATGATATGGCAAACCATCATATTACTAAGGGTAAAATACCTGAAATCCTTGCATATTTCGCTTCCAGTAGATAAACGACATATGAGATTAAGAAACAAGTAGTGTATTGTGAAGACTAATAACAAACAGCAGCTTCCCTATGACTGTAATATCTCCATAGCTCAATTATGTATTAGCGATAAGACCTATCATTAATGTATAATGACTTACTGTAAATATATAACTCTTGAAATAGAACATTCTCTGTAATTAGCTGACATTGTAATTAAAAGGTGTGAAGGATAGATGTAATTGTTAATGTAATTACCACCGTTGAGGTCTGATAAAGACCTTTTGTGCCCTCTCTAATCCTTTTTGCGCTACCGCTCACAGGAAGAGTATGGGGTGCACAATAAACTAGTCGCCCGGCGGCAACAATCAAATGTCCCTCGCCCTGTCACCCCATGCCCAACCACCCCCGCCCTGTCACCCCATGCCCAACCACCCCCGCCCTGTCACCCCATGCCCAACCACCCCCGCCCTGTCACCCCATGCCCAACCACCCCCGCCCTGTCACCCCATGCCCAACCACCCCCGCCCTGTCACCCCCGCCCTGTCACCCCATGCCCAACCACCCCCGCCCTGTCACCCCATGCCCAACCACCCCCGCCCTGTCACCCCATGCCCGACCACCCCCGCCCTGTCACCCCATGCCCAACCACCCCCGCCCTGTCACCCCATGCCCGACCACCCCCGCCCTGTCACCCCATGCCCAACCATCCCCGCCCTGTCACCCCATGCCCGACCACCCCCGCCCTGTCACCCCATGCCCAACCACCCCCGCCCTGTCACCCCATGCCCGACCACCCCCGCCCTGTCACCCCATGCCCAACCACCCCCGCCCTGTCACCCCATGCCCGACCACCCCCGCCCTGTCACCCCATGCCCAACCATCCCCGCCCTGTCACCCCATGCCCGACCACCCCCGCCCTGTCACCCCATGCCCGACCACCCCCGCCCTGTCACCCCATGCCCAACCATCCCCGCCCTGTCACCCCATGCCCGACCACCCCCGCCCTGTCACCCCATGCCCGACCACCCCCGCCCTGTCACCCCATGCCCGACCACCCCCGCCCTGTCACCCCATGCCCAACCACCCCCGCCCTGTCACCCCATGCCCGACCACCCCCGCCCTGTCACCCCATGCCCGACCACCCCCGCCCTGTCACCCCATGCCCAACCACCCCCGCCCTGTCACCCCATGCCCGACCACCCCCGCCCTGTCACCCCATGCCCGACCACCCCCGCCCTGTCACCCCATGCCCAACCACCCCATGCCCAACCACCCCGGGGTTTAAACAAAGCACAGTAAGAACTTAATAAGCAGAAGTTCTATTGGCCTGTAAGAGGCAGGTCCAGTTGTATACCCCCACACACTCGCTCGTATACAGGTCTCACCTTTACTCCACACCAGGCAATTCATTGTCTTTATTATGCACCCCATACCCATCCCGTGAGCGGTGGTGTAAAGGATTACAGAGGCACATAATCGGTTCAGGAACTGAACCCTCTAGTTATAGAGGGTTATAGAGGGTAAATAACAATCTTTTGACGCTAGTTACACAATTATTAATGTTATATATACATGTACACATACTGATACGTCTCCCACCTCCGTGATGCTGGTCGGTAATGTGTGACAAGTCAATAACTACACTCACCCGACAGTTACCCAGATCTTTTCTAACTAAAAAC